>NW_022145611.1:4440648-4859910 GCF_000002235.5 Strongylocentrotus purpuratus
CTGATATAGTTCTCTTGGTCTCTGCTATGTCCATGTTTCATGGTTAACTTCTCAGCAAATTTAGTTATTAGGTCATCCGACCTGACCACAGCGGCTATATTGTCATCGATCATGTTCGACAGGATTTCAATGGTTCTCGTATCCACCCCAGGAGTATTTGGTAGCAGCATTTTGGCAGCACGCACTTTTCCTCGTTTCTTTGTTTTCCCAGATGGTATACTATCAAGTATCTGGCTGCACTTGTGTTTCCACAATTCTGTCTTCGTGATAAAACCATAACAGTTTGAGCAGGGAACGTAATCTGATGGATCTGACTTGTCTGCTGGCCTATGAACAACAATGAGTTCTCCAACTCCCTTCTTCAGGACAGAGATATTGTGTAGGTAGTTTCCATAATTGCGCATTAGTGTCAATTGTCTCACTTTATCCTTTTGGTCTTCACTAGAAAGCCATTTCTGCACCTGTGGTTCGTTTCTGTGTTTGGGAGTTTGTAAATGGCGAGGTAATTTCTTCTGAGGTTCCATGCAGAAAGGACAATATTGGACTTTATCCCAGCTTTTGCTTCTTCCATTTGCTGTGGCATTCACTTGTATCCCTGAAGACCTACTGCAGGCATGCAATACTGCTTTTGAGGTGCTGTCTACATGATTCTCACTGGTTGATGCTTCATCTTCAGGAGTGGGTAGACAACCACGATGAATATTAAAAGATCCAGGGATAGGAACGACAGGACTCATCTCCCTTTCCCCAACATCATCATCAGATTCCGGTATGTAATCCGGGTCAGAATCATCTGTTAGATCTGTAGTAGTTTCCGACAGGTCTGACACCTCTGACATGGCCTGAAAAAAAAACAGTAAGAGAAACTGAAATTAGAGTCCATATAGAAAGCAAACATCAAATATCTCCTGCTGAATTGGTCAAATGTAAGTACACTATTAAGGCAAATTATGTTTTATAGGTCCCCTGACATGCATGTTTACTTCTATGCTGGGTCTGCACGATAGATCAACAAACCATTAACTGTTTTATCTTAATGTGTATTATGTATGTTTTTAAAGATTTTTTGTGTGCATTTTTCTAGACCCTAATTGTTAAAGTCCCACCCTGCAAAATCCTCCAGATCAAACTGTGCCTATTGTGAAGTTTTCTGCCAGCTTAGATAAAAGAGTACAATATTATACACCAATAATACCATAGGTACATCATCAACTGGTTCTTGAGATAATGTGATCACAAGCTATTTTTGCATACATAATGAGCCCTGTGACCTTTGACCTTGTGACCCCAAAATATAATCAGTTATTGATTTTGCGAGATACATACATTGATTTTGCAAGATACATACATGAATTAAGTTTGGCGGGAACCCATCAATCGGTTCTCGAGATAATGCGATCACAAGCTTTGTATGCATACATAATGAGCCCTGTGACCTGTGACCTTGTGACCCCAAAATCTAATCAGTTAATTGGCTTTGCAAGATACATACATGACCCAAGTTTGGAGAAAATCCATCAATCGGTTCTTGAGATAACGCGATCATGAGAACGGACGTACAGACGGGCGGACAGACGGACAACCCAACATAACGCCTCCGAAAACAGTTATTAATGCATTGATCTATAAACCTATTAATCACCACACCCAAAATAAAGGGGATTGATTTTCCTCAAACAACACATGTGTTGGTGTACTGGTGAAAAAAAACCTTCAAGTATGGACTTGCTGAATTAATACGACAAACATGGACTTAGCTATTTAAAACTGTTAAATTTAATTGGTGTGATTTAGAACCTTCAAATGTGGACTTGCTAATTTAAGCAAACAAACATGGACTTTCACATTACTGAATATTTATTACTGTATACAATTGCTAATTATGGTAGAGAATGTATTTGTAGTGTATAGGCAAGTAAATATTTGCCCTAAGTATGTTTACATCATTGCCCACATGCAAGGCAATTTATTAAAAACATTCTTCTTAATTAACAAAACATTTTAGAAATACATACATCTAAGCCTTCTGGTCCCTCTTCACTTCCATCTATGACACCTGGGGAATCTAAGTCCGGGTTATAGCAGGCATCAACCTGGCTGCAAGACATGCTGTTACTCAGGGAGTGTACCTCTTGCCTAGCTGTCCCATTATCATCGGATGTTGGTGTGCCACCCTCTTGAGAGTGGGGTAGTAGTTGACTGGTGGATGGTGTTCCTTGGATAGGACACTGGTGAGAGCTTTGGTTGCTGATGTTGTTCATGATTGGTTGTGATGCTGGCTTGGATGTTGCATCTGGCATATGGGGCAGCTTATTGGTGGTAGTAGAGGTGACAATGTCCATGCTGTGGGGTGTCGGCAGCTTCTTGCTAGGCGTTTCCTGCATGTTACTGGAGGTGTGCTCCACAATTGGTGTGTGCAATTGGGTCTGAAATTTAAATTAATATTTGAGTTGAGTTTCTGATACACTCTGAAGTAAAACATTTATTGTGACAACTACATAACATTTTGTCTTAAGGCTGCTGCATGCCGAAAACCTATATGAAACATATGAAAAGCATTAATGTCTATATCGCAATATCATCAGCATACCTGCAGTACTCCAGATTTTGTACATGTATGGTGAAAGCCTAAAATCATCAAGAATAATTGGCACAATAGTTTTTTATTTCCTTATAGCCCCAGAAAAGTTAACAAATTTCCAATGGTCCACCTAATTTTATTTCAACCAACACATTTGTTTGTGTACTGGTGAAAAAAAACCTTCAAGTATGGACTTGCTAAATTAATACGACAAACATGGACTCATTTACATGTATTCTAAACTGTTAAATTTCAATTAGTGTGATTTAAAATCTTCAAATATGGACTTGCTAATTTAAGTAAACAAACATGGACTCTCACATTCCTGGATATTTATTACTGTATCAATATTGCTCATTATGGTAAAGAATGTATTTGTAGTGTATAGGTAAGTAAATATTTGCCCTAAGTATGTTTACATCATTGCCCACATGCAAGGCAATTTATTAAAAACATTCTTCTTAATTAACAAAACATTTTAGAAATACATACATCTAAGCCTTCTGGTCCCTCTTCACTTCCATCTATGACACCTGGGGAATCTAAGTCCGGGTTATAGCAGGCATCAACCTGGCTGCAAGACATGCTGTTACTCAGGGAGTGTACCTCTTGCCTAGCTGTCCCATTATCATCGGATGTTGGTGTGCCACCCTCTTGAGAGTGGGGTAGTAGTTGACTGGTGGATGGTGTTCCTTGGATAGGACACTGGTGAGAGCTTTGGTTGCTGATGTTGTTCATGATTGGTTGTGATGCTGGCTTGGATGTTGCATCTGGCATATGGGGCAGCTTATTGGTGGTAGTAGAGGTGACAATGTCCATGCTGTGGGGTGTCGGCAGCTTCTTGCTAGGCGTTTCCTGCACGTTGATGTTAGTGTGTGGCATGACGTTTGGTGTGGGAGGCTGCAATTTAAATCAATACATGAGTCTGATTTTGGATACACTATGAAGCAAATGTTTATCATGAGAGCGATGTGACGTTTTCTGTATAGTTGTTTGTATATTCCATTATATCATTATTTGCAAAATCTCAATATCGTATAAGAAAAATTATAGTGCTGGAGAATATACAGTCACCTAAAGCGTACATTTAAATTATCGACTCTAGAGTTGTATGATATTATTGACATAAATATATGAATACCACTTGTACAAAGTAATTATATAATATTCTTTTTCATCATCTTTTTTTGAAAGTTTTTGAAGTGCTCTCCTTAAAAGGCCCAAGGATTGATAGAGTATAGGGCAGCGTGGAATAAGGGCATCAAGGAAAACTAATGTCCAACATTGTGCGATAGTAAATGGAAATAACAATAATGATGGAGGTGGTAAATTAGCTTTTGCAAAAACTGTATAATGTTCATATTTCACCAGTAAATACAAAATAAAACAAAGTGTAATATCGTACCTGCCGCCATGGCAAATCCTTAGTGCCGTAATCGTATCGTATTTCCTCCCCCACCTGAATATCGTCACATGCAAACAGACACAGATGTGGACTTGAGTCATGCAGGATGATTTTCTTCATTACAGAATTTGGTGCCTTATGATCATCATTAATCCAACGGCCTAACCCCGCCTCTGGATCAGATGCATCAATGCTGCAGTCGCAAGATAAATGAGAAAAGATTGCATGCTTAGAGGTAGCATGAAACTATACTGAACAAAATACAGCTCAAATAGACCTGTGTACAAATGTTAGAGTTAAGGCTCATATTTCAAAATAAAAGTTATAACTAATACATACCAGTATTTTTGTTGTTGTAAATATTTGCAAGCCCTGGCATTTCCAGCCCTAATTGGCAAGTACAATTAATGAAGAATGGCATGAAATTTATAAGTGACCTATTTTATCAATAGAACGTCGGAATTTAATGATGAGAGGGGGAAATGAAAAGATTTTTGGTTGATCGATACAAAACTATGACCCCCACTATTTTCAGTACCAGGGTGATTTTTTTGCCCAAATTTGAACCCTCTTCTAAAAAGACTTGAGAATAACATACAAAATGCAAGTAAATCATTATTCCACCAAATTATAGCTACATATTACCCTTCATGATCACATGCATGGTCTAGCTCATATTCATCATTGCAGAAAAGGTTTTAAATACTTTGATAAGGCACACAGGCCACACCTATTCCATCATATCTTCTTTAAAAAAACTCCACAAATGTTTATGGTATCATTGCAGAAATCATGAACACAAATAATTCAAGTCACTATAATTGATCTGAAATATAAATAGCAGCATACAGTATGGTAACAAATTGATGAAATAACATAGTTGTAGTTTTCTTTATTTTCATTTTTCTTGAAACAGAAATTAAAGAAACCTTTACTAACCTGTAGTTCACACCTGTATGAAGAAAATGAAATGTGTAGTCATTGTCTTCATCTGCATCTAATGTCTCACTGAAAATCCCTCTGTATTCTAGAAGAAAATCACCTTTCTGGAAGTGTTTGCATGTGAAAAGTCCATGACCTGAAGTGGAGTACACATGATATTTTATATTCTAAAGCTTACAAAAATATTCCTTACAATAGTCTGGAAAGTTCGGCTTCGTAAGGCATTAGCTGTTAAAATGGTTCAACAAAGTTTTATGAATTAAATGCGTAATTTGGGTGGCATAAGCATTCCACATAAAGCCATCTACGCCCTCTAATATCCACTACATTTGTCTTCACTCTGCTGCTCTGAAGTTTAAATCTACTAACTTATGAACCATAATTTTGTAATAATTGTACTGGCTTATAATTAATTGCAATTAAGGTACATGTACATGTATCACAAATAGTTAAAACTGTTATAGAAATCGTTCCAATCTACTTTATCCCAGCTCCAAATTACAGTTAATTCGTTGATCACTTGTAATACATGTACGTATATATGCATGTCTAATAAAAATAAAATCGTCTCTGGGAGTTAATGCAGTCAAATATTTTGATTTCACCCACCTATTGTCTCATTCACAAACTTTATTTCAAAGCCATCTGGGTCTTTTTCAGCCCTGCACCATTTCTCTACCTGTTGATGGGGTGCAACACGGCGGCGTCTGGTTGTCATCTAATGATAAAAAGAAGACAAGAGAAGGTGATGCATGTAAATCATAAGTTGGGTCTGGTCTAAGGACCATTCGCAATTTTCATGACTATCTTTCCTTGATATTCTTTCTTGCATGTAGGCCTAAGTCAAGTCTATATATCTAGCCCGAGACAGTTATACTGTGGAAGCAGGATTGCTCTGCTAATTCTAACCAGCCAGCTTGCATGCATGGACTTATGACAGACCTTGCAAAGAGTTCAGATGCTCTTTTGATGACCAGAATGAGATCCAAATCCTAACTGGGATTACCTTTAATTTAGTTTGTTACTGTCAACAAAAGGAACATAAAATACATGTACAAGAAGCATTTTACAAGCTTTAATTTGTAAATTAATATTTTGTAATGATTTTGTACATATAAATCTAGGAAATGTTCTTAAATCACATTGTAGTGTCCTCTATTCTTCTTCACAAACTAGTCAATAAAAATGTGTACATGATGTGAATGCAGAAACTTAATGAGGTATGTAATATTGCAATTACTGTCCAAATGAGGATAACTTCATTAACTTAATAGCTCACCTCAACATATTTTCTTTTGGAGAGAAGAAAATGGATAGCTAGTATAGCAGGGATAGAAACATTACGTTCAGAACATGCATACACAGACAAAGAAGATGAAGACAAACATTTAAAGAAAAAGATACGATACGACCATGATAATGTAAAGAAAACAAAGAATGATCAAGAGATGGAGAAAAAAGAAGACAAAGCACTGACAAGACAATCCATGTAGTGGATCATCATTTGCAGAAGAAGAAGCATGCAGGGGCAGAGAAGATGGAGGATGACAGGGATGAAAAGATGGAGGGTGACAGGGATGAAAAGATGGAGTAGGGCAAAGACCAATGCTGGGGAGAGTAGAAGAAGGCAGATCAGAGATAGAAAGTTCAAGAAGTGAGGGCAGTGACTGAGTAGACTGATGAAGAGATGGATCGGAAGGTTTTGAACTGCTTGATGTAACAGACTGAATAGAAGACAACGAAGAAGAACGAGAAGGAGGAGGAGGAGGGGGAGGAAGATCATCCATATTCATTGTTTTAGCTGTGGAAAATAAAGAGGGTGAAAATTTGAAAAAAAACAATAAAAACCTATATTTGACTGTTATGATTTAGGGTTGATTCTAAAGTTAAATAAATGCTTAAGACTAGTATTAAGTTAAGCCAAACAAACTCTAAACAACAGAAACTAGACTAGGTTTATAGATCTATCTCAACCTTTTCTAGTGATTGTTAGGTGGGCATCAAATATCGTGCAGTCTTTCGCTTCAATAAGGATCTAGATTATACTGGTCTATAAGTAATGTTCCTTCTAAGCTCTTACATCTGTAAAAGTTCATTTTTCATCATTGTCAGATTGAAGATAAACACACTGCAGATATCAGTGTGGTGTGCAACGTAGTCAATAATGCTAATGGCGAAAACAGACTTCAATTCAAATGCAGAAATTAATAATAATAATAATAATAATAGTTTGTCCTTATATAGCGCATTTCAGGACCACAGGCTCTCTCAATGTGCTTTACAGATATATATTAATACCCGGGTCACACTTTGTATGCATATTCTCCGCTCCCTGGGGAGCATTCCAGCCAGTCGCCATTTTACAAGCGCCACTTGCTAATCAAACCACATTAACTTTTGCATCCTACTGGGTACTCATTTAACACCTGGGTGGAGAGTGGCAAATGTAGATCAATGTCTTGCCAAAGGACATGAGTGCCGCGGCAGGACTTGAACCGCGGACCTTGTGATCCACAGCCCGGTGACATATTCACTCGACCAAGACACCTCAAATTAAGGTAGAGGTCTAGCTGGTAAAGATGAAAAATAAAGAGCCTATATCTGAGGTGAGGGGGATCTATTATTACAGGTTTAGATCGATCTAGATCATGTTTATTTTTTTATCTCACTGGATCATTATCAGTTCAATTCATAGTCGGATAGAAATGTGTCTAGTCTAACTTTAACTAACGTACTGGTACGTGTCATGACGTTATTGCCTAAGAAAAGTTAGATTCAATCCAATTTAGATATGATTATGAACACCTTTTTTACTTATTTTTCAGTCAGTTTCTCCAATTTATACAGTTACAGTGCATATAAAAAAAAAGCCGATTATACTCCCATTCAAATCAATTCCAGACTAAGTAGATCTCGACTCAATCTACTTTAGATATGAACACCCTTTTTTACTCATTTTTCAGTCAGTTTCTCCAATTTATACAGTTACAGTGCATAGGTCTATAAACAAAAGCCAATTATACTCCCATTCAAATCAATTCCTGACTAAATAGATCTAGATCTCGACTCAATCTACTTTAGATATGAACACCCTTTTTTACTCATTTTTCAGTCAGTTTCTCCAATACAGTAACAGTGCATTTAAAAAAAAAGGCTGATTATACTCCCATTCAAATCAATTGCTCTTTTGCATGCATACAAAAGATAGAAGAAAACCTTGGACGTCCACCTTTCCCGGGCGTCCATGGTTAGAAGGTATGTATTCCTGCAAATGTCCACGTTCGCAAAGAGGCCTACTTAAAATCATATTGCTGATTTTATTTCCCCTCTTCTTTTAATTTGGCGCAAGCCATTTTTGGCACTATGGACAAAAAAGGTCTATGTTAACTCAAGCGAGAAGAAATATTTGTTATTTTAGTGGCATTTTATAGAAAAAAAACTAGGCCTTACTCTATGGCTAGGTCTCGAGCACGTTTAAAAATGCCCTTCCTAGACTATTTTGAAAAGTAATTTTGACAGATTTGTCAAAAGTGTTACGTTTTTTTAAATACGTACTGTATTGTCCCAGATTTAGACCTAGCTCTATACTTTTCTTCCATCAAATATATAATTTTACTTACTTTAATTAAAGATATTTGTTGACCATCCGTTTCGGCATCGCCATCAATCAGCATGCAGCTAGCGACTCGAAATGTTACTTGTAGAAGACGGGCACCGCGCCGTTAAGCCGCGGGGCGCGTCCCGTGCAGCTCAGGCCAGAGTACCCGGAAGTCCGACGTCCCCGTCAAGACCTCGCTAACGCGCGTTATCTGAAATCACAAGGTAAAACAGGGACTCCCCTAAACTGATCCAAAGCTGGCAGCAGACGGAAATGAAATCCGCCGATCGAGTAATTTTGTCCCACCGATCATTATTCCTAGTCGGTCGTAATGATATGCACACCGGTGTATCAGATTTGTTAACGGTTATCGTGGACCTAGCTCCAATCGAGTCTCCTATTTGATATGGTACTTGTTTAGCCGTAAAAAGTCATATTAAAGATAAAAGAGAACCGTGGACGTCCACCTTCGCCGGGCGTCCATGGTTAGAAGGTGTGTATTCCTACAAAGGTCCACGTTCGCGGCCATTTACAAACGCACACCACACACACACACACACACACACACAGGGGCGTCGCCAAAGGGGGGGGGGGGTGTGGGGGGTGCGACACCCCCCCCCCCACCTGTCAGGATATTGTCGGTAAAATTGCGCTGCCGTCGGGAAAAAGAGAAAAGGGGGAGGGAAAAAAAGAGAGGGAAAAAATAGAGGGAAAAAAGAGAGGGAAAAAAGAGTGGGAAAAAAGAGAGGGAAAGGGAAAGAAAAGAAAAAAAGAAAAGGAAAAGAAAAGAAAGGAAAAGAAAGGAAAGAAAGGAAAGAAAAGAGAAGAAAGAAAAAGAGGGAGGAGGGGAAAGAAACGAAAAGAAAGAAAAGAAAGAAAAGGAAAAAGAAGAAAAGAAGAGTGAAAGGGAAACAAAAGAATCGGGGGATGAAAGAGAGGAGAGAGAGGTGAGGTAAGAGTCCGAGAGAGGAGGAGTGGGAGTAAAAGAGAGAAGGGGGTTGGTGGGTGGAGTCGTCTCGTCGAGGGAGCAAGAAAGACACGGGTAAATATGTTGCTGTGTCGGGTCAGCTGTGTCGGTATTCTTGCTCGATCCGCGTGTACTATATCAATGCAGAAGTTTGAAGTCGGTGAAATGTATATTGTCGGTCGGCCGACAATTTTTTTTCCCTACGAACTGTGACTTTTTATCCGCTGTGACGACTTCGCGAGTGACTACAACTAAAATACTTATATTTTCTCGAAGTTTCACTTTCCTATAATATCAGCTAAAGAAATCAGAGGTTTAACATTTTCGGGGAAACTAAATTCAAACAAGGTTTAAGAGTCAACAACGGTACGACGAATCGTCGTCCTTTCTTTATATTGTGATGAATGATGAAACGCCTAAAATTCCGCGCTTCGCGCGGAAGGGGAATCTTCATTTAGACGAGTCGAGAACGGTACAACGAATCGTCTTCTTTCTCTAATAATTTAAGGAAACGTCAAAGCTTTCGCGCTTCGCGCGAGAGGGGGAAACTGATTTCAGTTGAATAGGGCTTAATAAGATTCGAAAACGGTACGAGGAATCGTCTTCTATATTGTGATGAAACGCCAAAAATTCCGCGCTTCGCGCGGAAGGGGAAAACTTCATTTAGACGAGTCGAGAACGGTACAACGAATCGTCTTCTTTCTCTAATAATTTAAGGAAACGTCAAAGCTTTCGCGCTTCGCGCGAGAGGGGGAAACTGAATTCAGACAAAATTAATAGGGCTTATTTAGAGACGAAAACGGTTCAACGAATCGTGTTCTTTCTCTAATAATATGAGGAAACGTCAAAGCTCTCGCGCGAGAGGGAGAAACTGAATTCAGATGAATAGGGCTTATTAAGAGTCGAAAACGGTACGACAAATTGTCTTCTTTCTCTAATAATTTAATGAAACGTCAAAACTTCCGCGCTTTGCGCGGGAGGGGGAAGCTTCATTCAGATAAGGATTAAGAGTCGAGAACAGTACACCGAATCGTCTGCTTTTTCTCATAATTTAATGAAACGTCAAAGCTTCCGCGCTTTGCGCGGGAGGGGGGAAACTGAATTCAGAAAAGGATAAACAGTCGAGAACGGTACAGCAAAGCTTTTTTTTTTTTTATAATAATTTAATGAAACGTCAAAGCTTTCGCGCTTCGCGCGGGAGGGGGGAAAACTTCATTCAGCCAAGGATTACCAGTCTAAAACGGTACAAGTAATCGTCTTCTTTTCCTAATAATTTAAGGAAACGCCTAAGCTTCCGCGCTTCGCGCGGGAGGCCCATCACTCACACCCCCTAATGAGCGCGCTTTTAAGTGATTCTCTTGCTCACTAACGCCCCTCCCTAAAATAAGATCCTAGCTCCACGCCTGCATTAAAATATATAGCTATGATGCTAACTAAATTGAAGAAATAATTCGTATATTTATGTAGTCGAGAAAAATGACCATTTTGTACTATAGATAGTCCATAGGAAAAACAATTTAGCTTTCGGCCCCAGGTTTATAGGGTTGAATTTGTAGATATTGGACATTTAACTTTGTCGGTAATTGGTGGCTAGTTTTGTCAGTAATCGTTGGCCTCTACACCCCCCCCCCCACTGAAAAAGGTATAGCGACGCCCCTGCACACACACACAAACGCACACACACACGCACACACACAAACGAACAAACAACAAACACACACATACCCAAACACATGTACATAAATTTATACATGCATACATACATGCACGCACATGCTAAATTTGACAACTATAAAGTAAAAGAATTTGACATATTTCGAAATACTGACAGCTGCAAACTGTAGTGTTTTATTATAATGAACTCCGAAATAAGACGACACACTTTCAAGTAGTAACATAAAGATTGAGTATTTCGTCAGGAAGAATCGAACTCTTTATTTTGAGTCCCATCACTTAGAAAATGATGTATAATGGTACTACCACAGGAACATCAACACAAATGTCTCATTGGGGGAGGAAGCGCATTGTAAGTCATATTCCTTGTTTTCTCTTAAAGGAGAATTAACTTTAAAAAAAACTTATCTATGACCAAATAGACAATTCTGAGTCCTTTCTGGAAAGCATAGGACAGGCGCGGATCCAGGATTTCTTAGGGGGGGGGGGACAAATTTGAAATTATGCGAGCCAAACATTGGTACGTAATGGTGACCAGCATTGGCGTAATGGGGGGGGGGGGCAGGGAGGGGCGATTTCCCCCTCACTCCTCCGCAAAGCGCCGAAGCTTTGAAGTTTCATAAAATTATTAGAGAAAGAAGACGATTCGTTGTACCGTTCTCGACTCTTAATCCTCGTCTGAATTCAGTCCCCCCCCCCCCCCCCCGCGCGAAGAGCGGAAGCTTTTACGTTTCATTGATTAATTAGATAAAGAAGAAGATTCGTTGTACCGTTCTCGACTCTTAATCCTCATCTGAATTCAGTTTTTCCCTCCCCCCTCCCGCGAAGCGCGGAAGCTTTTACGTTTCATTAAATCATTAGAGAAAGAAGACGATTCGTTGTACCGTTCTCGACATTTAATCCTCATCTGAATTCAGTTTTTCCTTTTCCCCCCTTCCGCGCAAAGCGCGGAAGCTTTTACGTTTCATTAAATCATTAGAGAAAGAAGACGATTCGTTGTACCGTTTTCGACTTTTAATCCTCATCTGAATTCAGTTTTCCCTTCCCCCGCCCGCGCGAAGCGCGGAAGCTTTTACGTTTCATTCAATCATTAGAGAAAGAAGACGATTCGTTGTACCGTTCTCGACTCTTAATTTCTTTAAAAAGAGGATGTTTTTTTCTCTCTCTCTTTGGACTCCTGAGAAATATAAAATATAAAATATCTTGAATATCATAAAAAAATTGATCAAATCCCGGGATCAAATTCCTGAAATTCCTGCTAGCTTTGAAAGCTCTTTCAGGATTATTTCATTTTGAAAAGTAAAAACATTGGCCCCCAGGCCCCCTCGATCGACCAGAGCTCACCTGAAATTGGGGGGGGGGGGTGTGGTACATTTAGCAGTGTTCCGGATTTTTTTTTTTTTTTTTGGGGGGGGTCTCCAAGGTAGGAAAAGCCAGCGAAAAGCCGGCGAAAGGGGGATTCAGAAATGTTGGCAGTCCTGAGATAGGGTGGGGGGAGGGGGTGCTTTCAAAGGGAGGGAATGAGCATACGCGTACCCTAAATAACGCTGAGTGGGGGGGGGGGAGCCGTGATTACACTTTTTAAGCGCTCGCGCGCTAGCGCACTTTACGTCTGGGCTATAATAATACCTTGCAAAATAACAAAAAAATATTCTGAAGTTTATGAAGTGCTTGTTCGCGCACGTCGCGCAACTACTCTTAATGACCGTGACATACTGTATACGTGTAGACTATACAGTTATACATACATACAACAAAAAATAACTCATTTCTCATGCATTATGCTGAAATTGAAACAATCACATTTTTTTTCTTCTTCTTCTTTTTCCTTTTTTTTTGTAATCTCAGGGGGGGGGGTTGTTTGTACAGGCCATCCCCCCTCCTTTGAGCCAGGGGGGATGCATCCCCCCACCCCCCCCCCCGGGATTTACGCCCCTGGTTCAAGGTATGATGTAAACCACTTTGGTCCGAATTCACAAAGGAGGTTTGTCGACAAACCTCCTTTGTGAATTCGGGCCTTTGAGGCTGTGCCACCATGCAATCCCGAAAGTGTGGCAGAAGCGTTCAACCAAAGAACGATGATTGATAGTGTCAAACGCTGCTGAATAGTCTAACATTTCTAAGGCTACCCTTATCAACTGCCAATAGTAAATCGTTGTAAACTTTGAGCAGTGCAGTTTCTGTAGAGTGAAACTGCCGGTAAGCTGATTGCATATCAGAAAATAAACAATTATCATTAAGATACACTTTCAGTTGATTAGCTACAATACATTCCATGATTTTAGCAACAAACATAAGATTAGCTATAGGGCGATAATTCTTTAGATCATTCTTTAAATGATATTTTTATAGCGCTCATAATTACCCACCATGCACCATCAAGCCATGATTTCGTTCAATAATAATGATAATTAAAAAAAATATATATATATATATATTATTGTGCGCATATTCACCATGCAAGTTGCTCCAATAATACCCCGGCAATGCTAGGATGCCGATTTCGGTGCTCATGCACAGCATTCAAGGAATTCCTTTCTACCGGTACCCATTTAACACCTCGGTGGAGAGTCGCAAATGCAGCTTAATATCTTACGGTAGGACATTAATTAGTGCGGGACTTGAACCACAAACCATATGATCTACAGTCTGAAGATGTATCCATCAGACCACGGCACCTCTACCGGATGATTGATATCAGAGGCTGCGGAGCGACTTCCAAAGTGGGGGGGGGGGGCACCAACAAAAAAGAGCACTTTCTGGAGTAAAAAAGGGCACCTACAAAAGGAAATCTCAAAGCGAAAATATACAATTTTGTAGACATTGGTATATACCCCTATAATTTGATTACTTTATCAGGGATGATTTCAATATTTGTTTCTCTTTATATATCGTATAAATATTGCTTAAGCATCACACCTTGCAGTTGGGTGCGATGGTTGAAAATTTTTCAAATTTGTGAGGTCGCAGTGCGAAAAATTACATCTTATAAAGAGGAAGAATCCAATCCTCATCGGTTTATGAGCACATTCTCATAACAGCAGACTGAAAAGACATTTGATAAGTAACATTATTGTAACATCTATAAATACGAGCGAGCGTAGCGAGCGAGCTTTGGGCGATATTGCTCTTATCCGTTGAAATTAGGGGGACGTTAGGGGAAAAGACACTTATTAGAAAAGAAAAAGAGCAAGTGTCAAAGTACAAATGGTTATTATCAGAGGTGAAAATGGGTAACTTACCAGGGATGAAAATAGCATCTTATGAGAATGAAAAAGGGGCACTAATAATAAAGGGAAAGTGCATTTGTTGAAAGAAAGGGGCACCGATCAGATTTTAATAGGGGCATTTATTGGAGGTGAAAGGTATGAAAAGGGGTAGAGGCACTTATAAGAAAGAAAAAGAGCATGTGAAAATATAAGGTGCGCTTATCCGAGTTAAAAAGGGGTAGTTATTAAAAGGGGAAGGGGCAATTCTTACAAAGGAAAAGGGGCACTTGTCAAAGTAAAAGGGGCACCTCTAAGATTTGAATAGGGCAATTATCAGAGGTGAAGGGGGCGCTTAACAAAAATGAAAAGAGGCGCTTCTCGTACCTGAAAGAATGGAAAATTGACACTTATTGCAAAGGAAACTGGGAACTTGTCAGGGAAATCAGGTACGTGGCAAAATAAAAGGGAGCACATATCAGAGGTGGAAAGGGCAGGGGGCACTTATCAAAGTAATAGGGGCACTTTTTATGTAAAAACGGGCGCTTCTTACAAAGTTAAAGAGGCACTTTTCCTATGTAAAAAGGGGCACTTTTGAGGTGCTTGAAAAAGTGGGAGGGCACTTTGCCCCCCCCCTGCCCTCCGGGCGCGCCGTCTCTGATTGATATATATGCCTATAGTCATGCGTTATTTAGATCGAAATTATATTCATTTTAGTCTCTTCTCAACATTTTATATACCGGAACTCTGTGACATAGGTATAAACATAATTTTAAAAAATACTAGCAAACTGTTTTAATAACCTTAATCCAACTGAGGTTGTAATTGTACATTTAATGAAGAAACTATCATTTGGGAGAGTATCCTGTAATAGGTTAAATTTGTGCAATGCCTTGTTTATTTAACACAAAAATTGTACACTATGATTTACGGTAATAAAGTTTATTTCAAGAAATGCGCTATAATAATTCTTGTTCGTTTTTCTTTTCTTCTTGTCCATGGTTTGTCTACATATTTTTGTTTGTATTATATCAAGTATTAATTGTTAAGGCCACATGATCTCAACCAGTTGAGAGCCAGTAGGCAGGCGCGGATCCAGGAGGGGCCGAGCGGGCCTTGGCCCCCCCCCCCCCCCCCAAAAAAAAAAAAAAAAAAAAAGAGAGAGAGAAGGAAAAGAAGGGAAAGGAAAGAGGAGAGAAAGGGAAAGAAAGAAGAGGAAGAAGAAAAGAAAAGAGGGAAGAAGGAGATCAAAGGGCCTTGCCTCCCAGGCTGTTACCTCCCCCCCCCCCCCCCCCAATCAAAAAATAAAAGAGAAGGAAGGAAAGGGAAAGAAAAATAGGAAAATAGGAGATAAAGGGAAGGAAAAAAGAGGAAGAAGAAAAGAAAAGAAGGGGGATATCAGTTGCAATTTTCCCGCCAACAAGTTGTGGATCGAGGGGGGGGGGGGGGGAAATAAAATTCAAACGTGGTTTATTTCTAATTCCATAACGGTGGTTTACAAATAATGCTGAAATGACATAATTTTCAGAGATTTTTCCTCACTTTTAAGTAAATTATACTTTTTTATGAGTTTGTTGGAAAATGACTAATTCCTAAATTTACAGCCAGGCAAGAAAATGCTTCTTGAGATGCCTACATGTTAGGGCCCGCGGAACGGCGGGGATCGGAAGCCTCGAGCCCCCCTCCCCCCCCCCCCCCCACTTTTTTTGAAAAAGTATATTAAAGAGAAATAGAAAGAAAGAGAGCAAGAAAGAAAAAAATAGTTAACTGCCAGTGTCACAAAATAATGAGGTATCAAAATATGCTCATCTGATCGTGATTACATGCCTAAAACCCCGAGGGCTCTGCCCCCTGGATTCCACATTAGGCCCTAAGACATAGTCTCTCAATGCTCATCTGACGGTAATTTAATGCCTAAAACCCTTGAGCTTCCGGGCTCCGCCCCCTGAACCCCACGCCAAATAGTGTCCTGCCAGTGTCACAAAATAAGAAGGTATCAAAAACTGCTCATCTGACCGTAATTAAACGCCTAAAACTCCTGAGCTTCCGGGAGCTCTGCCCCCTGGACCCAACCAAGGGCCCTAAGGCGGGAACCTTGATACTCATCTGACCGTAATTGAGTGCCTAAAACCCTTGAGCTTCCGGGGCTCCGCCCCCTGAACGGAACCCCACGCCAATTAGTTACCTGCCAGTGTCACAATTAGGTATCAAAATTATCATGCTCATCTGACCGTAATTAAATGCCTAAAACCCCTGAACTTCCGGGGCTCTGCCCCCTGGACCCCACCTAGGGCCCTAAGGCGGACCCCTGAATGCTAATCTGACCGTAATTAAACGCATAAAACTCCTGAGCTTCCGGGGCTCTGCCACCTGGACCCAACCAAGGGCCCTAAGGCGGGCCCCTTGATACTCATCTGACCGTAATTGAGTGCCTAAAACCCTTGAGCTTCCGGGGCTCTGCCCCCTGGACCCCGCATAGGGTCCTAAGGCGGACCCCTGAATGCTAATCTGACCGTAAATTATTGCCTTCCGGGGGCGGACAAGGTATCAACAAATGATTATCTGACCGCAGGCGCGTAGCCAGGGGGGGGGGAGGCGTTGGGGGTGGTCCCCTCAAAAACGCCGGCCAAAAAAGAGAGGAGAGAAAAGGAAGAGGACGTAGGAAGAAAAGGGAGTAGACAAAGAATTTTTTGAAATTCAGACAAGGATTAAGAGTCGATAACGGTACAATTAATCATCTTCTTTCTCTAATGATTTAATGAAACGTAAAAGCTTCCGCGCTTCGCGCGGGAGGGAGGGGGAAAACTAAATTCAGACGAGGAGTATTTTCGAGAACAGTACAACGAATCGTCTTCTTTCTCTAATAGTTTAATGAAACGTCAAAGCTTCCGCGCTTCGCGCGGGAGGGGGGGGGGGGGGGGGAACTGAATTTAGACAAGGATTAAGAGTCGAGAACGGTACAACGAATAGTTTTCTTTCACTAATGATTTAATGAAATGTTAAAGCTTCCGCGCTTCGCCCAGGAGGGGGGGGCTGAATTGAGACAAGGATTAAGAGTCGAGAACGGTACAACAAATCATCTTCTTGCTCTAATGATTTAATGAAACGTAAAAGCTTCCGCGCTTCGCGCGGGAGGAGGGGGAAGCTAAATTCAGACGAGGATTATTTTCGAGAACGGTACAACGAATCGTCTTCTTTCTCTAATGATTTAATGATACGTCGAAGCTTCCGCTCTTCGCGCGGGAGGGGGGGGGACTGGATTCAGACGAGGATTAAGAGTCGAGAACGGTACAACGAATCGTCTTCTTTCTCTGATGATTTAATGAAATGTAAAAGCTTTCGCGCTTCGCGGGAGGGGCGAAACAGACTTCAGATGAGGATTATTTTGGGAACGATACAACGAATCGTCTTCTTTCTCTTAGAATCATTAGACTAATGGTTTAATGAAACATAAAATCTTCCGCGCTTTGCGCGGGAGGGGGGAAACAGAATTCAGACGAGGATTATTTTTGTGAACGGGAACGCATCGTCTTCTTTCTCTAATAATTTAATGAAACGTCGAAGCTTCCGCGCTTCGCGCGGGAGGGCGGAGAACTGAATTTAGACAAGGATTAAGAGTCGAGAACGGTACAACGAATCGTCTTCTTTCTCTAATGATTTAATGAAATGTAAAAGCTTTCGCGCTTCGCGCGGGAGGGGGGAACAGACTTTGGATGAGGATTATTTTGGGAACGGTACAACGAATCGTCTTCTTTCTCTAATGATTTAATGAAACGTAAAAGCTTCCGCGCTTCGCGCGGGAGGGGGGGGAACAGAATTCAGACGAGGATTATTTTTGTGAACGGGAACGAATCGTCTTCTTTCTCTAATAATTTAATGAAACGTCGAAGCTTCCGTGCTTCGCGCGGGAGGGGGGGGGAACTGAATTTAGACAAGGATTAAGAGTCGAGAACGGTACAACGAATCGTCTTCTTTCTCTAATGATTTAATGAAATGTAAAAGCTCCCGCGCTTCACGCGGGAGGGGGAAACTGAATTTAGACGAGGATTAAGAGTCGATAACGGTACAACGAATCGTCTTCTTTCTCTAATGATTTAATGAAACGTAAAAGCTTCCGCGCTTCGGGGAGGAGGGTGGGGGAAACTCGCACCCACCACCCCCCCCCCCCCATTACGTCACTGCTGGTCACCATTACGTACCAATATTTGGCTCGCAAAATTTCAAATTTGGGCCCCCCCTAAGAAATCCTGGATCCGCGCCTGCCAGTAGGGTGTTGACATGTGTTGACTCAGTAAATAATTGATATCATATCAGTTATCATGTTCGGTACAGTCTGGGTTATTATCATACATTCTTATAAACCTTCTGAATCTGAAAAATAATGTAGTCGGCAGGGTATAGTACTCCGCGTGTCGCTATATAAACTTAGGGAAGGCATGCTAGACAAGTGAATGCTTAAAAGTGGGCCCCTGAAGCTTTCCACTGATGGAGTCTTCTGGTTGAGTGCAGTTCACCCTCGACAAGTTCTTGGGGAGAATGAATAATATTTTGTGTACGTCCTTCCTGGCATGAGGCATTTCAATGGAGCACTGGTGGTGTATAAATTGTTACTATTTTGAGATTTAAAGATATATTTCATGCTCTGAATATGGAATTGAAGTTAACAAATGCATTTATCTAAAATAATCTGGTCCCCTTTTCATGACATGTTTGTGAACCAAAATTAGTGCAAAATGATAGAGGAAGAGACAATAGCCCTTACACTGTTAATGGGAGAATGTATCTATTGGTGAAATATTGCTCAAAACATTTGGAGGGAATATAGCTATTTATTTTCTCTACGTTATTGATTATTTCATTGATGAACAAAAAGTGACCAGTAGCACAGGCCAGTCGACAAAGAAGAAATATAATATGTAAGGCATTTTACATTAATATTACAAGCATATAGAATGAAATAAATTTACGTAAGATATACACAAAAAGATAAAAGCACGGTTACACTACATCAAGTTAGGGTTCTGCAAATTCTGAAATTCGATTTAGGCCTACTGCAATTAAAGTCTAAATGGTGAGGGGAAAATGAGAAACTTTCCCCCTTTAAAGTTGCTCCTAATACTGGTTATACCTCATGTTTCAACCAAAAATGTAATTTAGATTTGTGATTATGATGGGACTGCAATATATACACCACAGGCTGTTCCGGTGGTGCTGACAAAGTCGAACCTTTATTTTTCATTAAATTCTGCTGAAAATGGTCTCTTCCCATTTTGGAATCTAGTAAGTTTGTCCATGTCTTCAAATTTCATATAAATCCCATTTCACAACCTTTCAAAGAATAATCATTCTTATGGTAGGTGAGATTTTTTCGAAGGTCAAAAGCATGCATGCATGCACTCATATTACTACAAATTTATAGAGGTCTCCTCAGCTTTTCGATTTCAAGTTCAAGTTCATTTATTCAAAACATGATATAATCTTTTACATAAAAAAGAGACTGGTACATTAATCCAGGCGCGGATCCAGGGGGGGGGGCCGAGCGGGCCTTGGCCCCCTCCCCCGCAAAAAAAAAAAAAAAAAAAAAAAAAAAAAAAGAGAGAGAAGAAAGGAAAAGAAGGGAAAGGGAAAGAGGAGAGAAAGGGAAAGAGAGAAGAGGAAGAAGAAAAGAAAAGGGGGAAGAAGGAGATCGGGGGGGGGCCGAAAGGGCCTTGCCTCCCAGGCTGTTGCCCCCCCCCCCCCAATAAAACAAATTAGAGAGAAGGAAGGAAAGGGAAAGAAAAAGGGAAAAGGGAAGATACTGGCGAACTGATAGGGGGTAGGGGGCTTGGGGGAAATCAAATTTAAACGTGGTTTATTTCTAATTCCATAACGGTGGATTACAAATCATGCTGAAATGACATAATTTTCGAGATTTGTCCTCACTTTTTAGTAAATTATACGTTTTTATGTGACAAATTCCTAAACGTACAGCCAGGCAAGAAATGTGATTCTTGAGATTCCTACATGTCAGGGCCCGAGGAACGACGGGGATCGAGAGCCTCGATCCCCCCCCTACTTTTTTGAAAAGGTATATGCCTATTAAAGAAAAATAAAAAAGAAAGAGAGCAAGAAAGAAAAAATAGTTAACTGCCAGTGTCAAAAAATAATGAGGCATCAAAATATGCTCATCTGACCGTGATTAAATGTCTAAAGCCCCCAAGCTTCAGGGGCTCTGCTGGCCCCTGGATTCCACCTAGGGCCCTAAGGCGGGCCCTTAGATGCTCATCTGACGGTAATTTAATGTCTAAAACCCCTGAGCCTCTGGGGGCTACACCGCCTCGACCCCACCAGGGGCCCTAAGGCGGGCCCCTGAATGCTTATCTGACCGTAATTTATTGCCTTTAACCCCTAAGCTTCTGGGGTCGGACAAGTTATCAAAATATGTTTATATGACCGCAGGCGCGCAGCCAGGGGTTAGGGGGGGGGCTGTGGGGGCGGTCCCCGAAAATCGCCGTCGTAGGAATAAAAAGGAGCAGAAAAGGAACATCTTTGAAATTCAGACAAGGATTAAGAGTAGAGAACGGTACAACGCATCGTCTTCTTTCTCTAATGATTTAATAAAACGTCAAAGCTTCCGCGCTTCGCGCAGGAGGGGAGGGGGGGAACTGAATTCAGACAAGGATTAAGAGTCGAGAACGGTACAGCGAATCGTCTTCTTTCTCTCACAGTCTTATGAAACGTCAAAAATTCCGCGCTTTGCGCGGTAGTGGAAAAACTGAATTCAGACGAGAATTATTTTCGAGAACGGTACAACGAATCGTCTTCTTTCTCTAATGATTTTAATGAAACGTCAAAAATTCAGCGCTTCGCGCGGTAGGGGAAAAACTAAATTCAAACTAGGATTCACAGTCGAGAAAGGTAATACGAATCGTCTTGTTTCTCTAATGATTTTAAGAAACGTAAAAGCTCCAGCGCTTCGCGCGGGAGGGGGAGGGGAACTAATTCAGACGAGGATTATTTTCGAGAACGGTACAACGAATCGTCTTCTTTCTCTAATGATTTTAATGAAACTTAAAAGCTTCAGCGCTTCGCGCGGGAAAGGGGAGCTTGAATACAGACAAGGATTTAGAGTCGAGAACTGTACGACGAATCGCCTTTTTTCTCTAATGGTTTAATGAATCGTAAAAGCTTCCGCGCTTTGCGCGGGAGGGGGGGGGGGGAACCTGAATTCAGACGAGGATTTAGAGTCGAGAAATGTACGACGAATCGTCTTTTTTCTCTAACGGTTTAATGAATCGTAAAAGCTTCCGCGCTTTGCGCGGGCGGGGAAAAACTGAATTTAGACGAGGATTATTTTCAAAACGGTACAACGAAACGTCTTCTTTCTCTAATAATTCAATGAAACGTCAAGAGGGAGGGGGGAACTCGCCCCTCCCTGCACCCACCCCCCTCCCCGCATTACGTCACTGCTGGTCACCATTACGTACCAATATTTGGCTCGCATAATTGCAAATTTGGGCCTCCCCCCCTAAGAAATCCTGGATCCGCGCCTGCATTAATCAACATATATTAACTTGATTACATCATTAAATGAATGGTTTTAGGACCCCTGTAGAAGCTAAGCTTGTGAGCGGGGCCCTATAGTCAACAAAATACACACATTAACGATATGGCAAGGTGAGTAAAAAGAATGTAATGTTTATACAATGGATGGAAAAAAAACTAAGCTACAGGATATAGAGCACAACAAAATATTAAAACACGCGCGCACACACAATAATACCAACCACCCCTGAAAAAAGAATGGACTGTGTATTATAATGGTTTTGCTGAGTATCAAGACAATACTCAATAGGACAATTACCCCCCACCTCATGGACAACCAAGGAAAACCAGCCCCGAGGAAAATTAACCCCCCCCCCCCCTCCCCCCACGAAATTACCCTGCCTGTTCATTAAAGAGAAAGCAGGGGTGTCCGAAGGGTGGGGGTGTGATTGTCCGAGTGGGTATTTTCCGAGGGTAATTGTCTTTGGGGGGGGGGGGGGGAGGCGTTGTCCTCAGGGGGTAGTTTTCCGGAGGTTATTTTTTCCGGGGGTGATTGTCCAGGAGGTAATTGTCTTAGAACCCTTTTGCTGCTAAATAATTTAGACAAAAATTTAGATCAAGCAAGCTAGTTATATTCGTAATTTACTAATTAATAAACGTCATTAATTTTTTTATAAATCATGAATTCATTTTCGAAGCCTTTTATCCCCTTTTAACACGTTAATGCCTCAGTTAATATCCTTTAGCTTAATTAAGTTTGGATATTATGTTCATGGACATTGAAATCCCCCCCCCCCACCTCACTAATTCCTCCTCGGATATTCATTTTTTTCATGTTTATTTATTTTTTCTTTTCTTTATTCTGTTTTCTGACATGATTTCACATTAACAATCTTCTTATTTTCTGCTATATTGCATTTTATGTTTTCACTTTCTTTCAACATTTTTAATGCCGGTCTTTGTGTTTCTTTTGTCGGAGCTTGTTCGGTGCGCAATACTTTATGTTGCTCGTTGCTAGGTCGGACAACCCATGAGCTTCCTCGACCTGGCAACGGCAGAATGATGTACGCTGAATGGGCCTTGGCGGGGAGACCCGCCGATCTGGCGCGGGCGGGTGAGTTCGCGCGTCTTTGGTCTCTCTGGGAGCGGACATGACATTGTGCAGGTTTGGTTCACGTTGTTGATGGTCTGTTACTTAATTTATCAATATTTTTTAAAGGGGATCGTCTCCCCAGCCGGAAAATTTGAAAAAAGTGCAAAAAAATTGTATAGCGAATACTGACTAACGGCTGCATGCAACAAACTTTAAGGCTCTGAAGGTCCCAATAGTGCAGCGTTTAGACAAAAGTTTTCTCGGCCAATTTCGTAAAAGCAGCAATCAATATCATTAACGTGCATTCATGTTCAAGCATATTTTCTCAACTAGTTCCTCCTCTGTTTCATTTTTAAACTTGTTGCATTCAATTTCATTTTAAAGGTCGAGCTGTCCTGGGTGGGGTGCTTCGGCGGACAGCTCGATCCACTTTTTCCCCTAAACATAATATGGGTACAGCTTAGAATGATATATATAATAATAATATGATAATTATAATTATAAAACATGAAAAGGTTAGGGTTAGCTGTCTGTCGCAAAAGAAAGTCTCTCCAGAAGTGGGTCGAGCCCCCCCCCCCCCCCACTCAGTTTGGTTTGGGGGTTAAACCCCCCCCCCCCTTTTGGTATTTCTTTTGGTGTAAACCCCCCTAATACCCCCATAATAATATTATTCCCATGGCTGAACTAAAAAGGTGACCTTACCCCCCCCCCCCTTCCCCCCCAACGGAGCAAAATGTCAATTTTTCAAATTTCGAGACCTAAAAAAAAAAAAAAAATGTCCTCTTACCCCCCCCCCCCCCCCCCCCCCCCCCCCGCTTATTCAGCGGCCGGTTGAGTCGTTGCGATTTTTTGGGGACTCTAAACAGAGGGGTATACTTTAAAAGAGAGGGAATATGCATTCGCGTAGCCTAGATAACACTGAGAGGGGGGGGGGTGGGGGAGAGAAAAGTCGGGTGAGAAAGGGAAAAAAAAGAAAATGGCGCTAAGTGACAGTTACGACGAATAAGGGAAAAACTGTAATTCTTGAGATTTGGGGTCATTCTATAGAAGGCTTGGGAAACGTTATTGAATAAAGGGGGCCGGCCGCATAACTTCTCGAGCCGCGGATTCAAAGTCATACCAACTTGCTTGAGCTTGTATTTGAACTCATGTTGGTAGTAATCATGGACAGGGGCGGCGATCCTGGGTCCGATAGGGGTACACGTCCCCCAGGAAATTTAGAAATAAAGCTAGAAAGAAATGTAGTGGAAAGAACGTATTATTGGGCTTTTCAAGAATGCATAGGCCTAATATCAGCATTCAACATTGCAAAATCTCGTTTGGTCGCTACGCCCCCTCACCGAATAACACAAAACTATATGATATGACACTCC
Source organism: Strongylocentrotus purpuratus (assembly GCF_000002235.5). Lineage (NCBI taxonomy): Eukaryota > Metazoa > Echinodermata > Echinoidea > Camarodonta > Strongylocentrotidae > Strongylocentrotus > Strongylocentrotus purpuratus. The sequence goes on from NW_022145611.1 coordinate 4,465,012, forward strand.
GCCCACGCCCACGTGATTTATCTATGGTTGGTGTAATAGATTTGTTTGTTTCTTTTTCATTTCTACTTACATAATTGTGTGCTATCACAATCATGATTGTTTCATTTTCCCTTTAAAGGAGGCGCGTAGCCAGGGGCGGTGGCCGGTGGGGGCAGTGAGAGGGAAAAGGAGCAAACAAAGAAACAGTTTTAAAAATCGAGAATGGTACGATGAATCGTCTTATTTTTCTAATAATTTAATGAAACGTCAAAGCTTTCACGTCTCGCGCGAGAGGGGGAAAACTGAATTCAAACCAGGATTAAGAGTCGAGAATGGTACAACGAATCCTCTTCTAATTTCTCTAATAATTTAATGAAACGTCAAAGCTTCCATGCTTGGTGCGGAAGGGGGATAACAAAAAACAAGGATTAAGAGTCGAGAATGGTACAACGAATCCTCATCTTTCTCTAATAATTTCATTAAACGCCAAAGCTTCCGCGCTTCGCGCGGGAGGGCGACAACTGAATTCAAACAAGGATTAAGAGTTGAGGATGGTACAACAAATCGTCCTCTTTCTCTACTTAATGAAAGGTCAAATCTTCCGCGCTTCGTGCTGGCGGGGGGAAACTTGATTCAGACAAGGATTAAGAGTCGAGAATGGTACAACGAATCCTCTTCTTTTTCTAATTATTTAATGAAACATCAAAGCTTCAGCGCTTGGTGCGAGAGGGGGATAACAAAAAACAAGGATTAAGAGTCGAGAATGGTACAACGAATCCTCTTCTTTCTCTAATAATTTCATTAAACGCCAAAGCTTCCGCGCTTCGCGCGGGAGGGTGACAACTGAATTCAAACAAGGATTAAGATTTGAGGATGGTACAACGAATCGTCTTCTTTCTATAATAATAAATGAAAGTTCAAAGCTTCAGCGCTTCATGCGGGCGGGGGAAACTGAATTAAGACAAGGATTAAGAGTCGAGAATGGTACAACGAATCCAGTCTTCTTTCTCTAATAATTTAATGAAACATCAAAGCTTCCGCACTTTGTACGTAATGTGGGGAGGGAGGGGGGCCCGACAGCGAGCTGCCCGAATATGAATTGTTGATATCTTTTCTCGATTATCTCTATCTGATAAATATCACTTATACAATTATTATGCTAAAAATTTTGCTCGCTCGCTTCGCTCACTAGCCGAATTGTGAAACCAGAAAATTACTTTTTTGGGCAAAAGGCTTCAGCCCCCTACCCCGGTGAAAATGTCAAAAATTGTATAACTTAAAAACGGGAAATGTTGATATTGGACAAGAGACGTGACGTGAGCCTGCCCCCTTTCCAAAATTGTGCATGCATGCCTGCTTGTAGGTAACGGTATGGTGCTTAATGACCTTGTCAGTATTGGTATGTTGAGTTGAAAAAACGGTCTGCACAATTTTCTAATTTCTGCCCCCCCCCCCCCCCCCCCCCCCCTCTATTGGAAAATCCTGGATCTGCGCCTGTATAGGTTTGTCCGGGGTATTGGGTATTGAGTTGTCCAGGTTGGGTATTGGGTCGGGTGGTCCAGGATCATGAGGGTAGGGTCGGGTCGGGTTGTCTATAGGATTCTTGTTAATTATACGCCATCCTATACATTTCCCTTCAGTCTTCCCTCTTTTTTGGGCGCGGGGGGGGGGGGGAGGGCCTTTTGCCCTCTCCCTCCCCCATCCACAACTTGTTGGCGGGAAAAGATATCCCCCTTCTATTCTTCTTCCTCATTTTTTCCCTTCCCTTATCCCCTCTTTCCCTTTTTTCCGGATCCCCCCCCCCCCCCTCTTCTTTTCTTTCTCTGCTCCGGCCTTTCATCCCTTTTTCCTTTTCCCTTCTTTTCCTTCTCTCCCTCAATCTCCCTCCCGGTCTCCCTCTCTCTTTTCTCTTTAGACTAAACACAAAATTTGTGCCCGGTTTAATGGTGTTGGCACTATAGGTTCTAAACTATTCATTGGGCGAAAATCATCCGACGGCCATGGAAAAGGCCATAAAAACCAACAACACCAACAACATTAATGAGATATATCTCGAAACAAATCAAACTGAGTGATGTTCCCAAATAGTAATACACAGAAATGACAGAATGATAATATAATAATGGTGACTGGCTGCGGTTGTGCGCTCTAATCTCTTTTCAGGATTAATTGCTCGTAAATGAAATATATTCTAGGTCATCCAGTCGAATTTTATTCGAATTGTTATGAGGTAGAAAAATCAATTGAAATAAAATTACAGCATTGTTCGTATATGTATATTATAAATATTCTTTACCCATTATTTGTTACTCCCAAAATAGTTTTGCCTTCTTCTTCTTTTTCCTTGAAAAAAAAAACTACTGCCGAGAAGACTATGAAATAATTTTATTAGGACTTCCGGATTTTGGAGGCGTTTTGGTGTTTTTTTTTTGTCGTCTTACTTGTCTCGGATAAAATTATCAGTATGGTATGTTATTATATAATTACGATCTGTTGAATTCAAAGACATTAGTGACAGTGCAGCGAGTGCTGAATGGTATTTAGATCACAGCATGACTTTAAAAAAGACAAAGAACTGACTTACTGAGGCGGCGAGGCCAGAGTACCTACCAGGGCAGCACAGCTGCAGCCTGGCCGCCCCGCCCCGGTCCCGGCCGGTGCTGGGAATGCCGAGCCTTATTGGTTTGCATGGACTTTGTGATTTATGGAATTTGTAAAAGTATTATTGACTGCGTTCAGGGCATAACGATATAGACTATATGACAAGTCATATTGCCCTGAAGGCAGTCAATAGTACTATTATTAACCACACACAAAGAACTTTGGGCGCACGCAGAAACCTATCCAAAATTTGACCTGTAGACTATATTACCGTAACTCCGGCGTGGAGATACCCTACTAAAACATACCCAAAATGAAGTAAATATTCATTAAATGTCCAAATGAAGATCATGAGTTAAAATATTATATTTATGTTTTATTTATTACCTGTTTCGTGTCAATTTTCTTGTTATTTTTGGAGTATTTTTCGGAAAAATCAGGAAGCTGTAATGAATGGAGATCCCGTCCAAGAGGCCCCTTTGAAGCCATCTGTGGCACCGCACGTCTTTTGTTTCCCCTACCATAATCCCCTTAATCCCTCTCCGAGACCATACAGCTCCCTAGTCCTCCCGTTTCACCCACAGCCCAGGCCAGCGACCATGGCGGCTTATGCGTTGCTGGCCCGTACTTGGGGTGAAAAGTGGTGATGAATTGACAACTTCTAACCATCGTCCAACAAATGCGCAAACATTTAACACAATTTCATTTAATTCTTTAGGGAGATGAACCTTTGGACTACATGTACATGTACCTTCCTAGCTATATACAAATTTCGGAAATTTTCGGAAAATGTCAATAATTAGATGAGAAAATCATGATGATGAAAACCTTACATTCGCTCCAACAAATGGTTTCGTCTTCAGTAGAGCTATCAGAGCACGAAAACAGCATTTGATAACCAAAATAAAGGTTCATTGGTCATATGTCGGGAATTCTGTATTTTATATGTTATAGAGCTAAATACATCTTTGCTGAACATGACCTATTTTTCTGTGCCACGCATGTCTTCAAAGCTCGATGCCTGCATATTTTTACGAACGAGTGAATAGAGAACTTCAGGAATCAAATGGCATTGCGTAACATTTCGTAATATTTGGAATACTAGAGGGGAACTGTGCATTGATAAGGACAGCTGTAGATGGATTTGATGGTTGGAGAGGGTTACATTTCTTTTTGTTAAGCCAAGTTAATCTTGAATATCTTTTCCTCTGGAAATTCTTTCGAGACAGAGTCTCCATTCATTACAGCTTCCTGGAAAAACATACACTTTTTCACAGGTTTCACGGCAAACCGTAGACAGAAATACACATCTGATATGGGTCATTTCTTTAATAAAACTGACATTTGTTGACATTCCCCAATACAGACGGTAATCCAGAGGTCTCGCACCGGGGGGATAGATAGAGCCAATTCGGAACATCTTGTTGTAATTTTGGCTAAAAAATAGCATATAGCTTATTTGACTTATGATAGCTTGCTCATTTAGATCCTAAATCAATGATTAATCCGAGAAAGTCTCGTAGTCAACATGATTCGTTGTCATCCAAAGATCTGAATATTCTGGATTTTCAGGTCCTAGAAATCCAGAAAAACAGAATATTCCAAATTATTTGTAAGGGTTGGCAGGTATGCTGGGTGCACATAGCTTAGCCCAGCAGCCTAGTCTGTGACCACAACTCAAAACTTTCATTGTGCGAAAGATATATGCAGGGAAAAGCTCAAGTAGTGGATGAGAAAGAAGATTTCTATCAACCAGTTATTAATGTAGGCTGTTGCCCACGGTAAGGTGTCAAAATATAATATGTGCCAGTATGATCGATGATGATGATGATCATGGTAATAACCAGGCATGGTAATCACTATAATTCCTAATTTGTTTGTTATTTCTGTGCAAAAACTGGCCCATTATTATAACTGGTTTAACCAAAGAGTATCTCTTTCAGATATTCAACAATCATTTTTAACATAAGTATGCTATAGTGAAATTCTACTCAAACTCGTTAATTCTCATTTTTAAAGAACAATTTCCAGCAAATTACGAATATAAACTGGCCATGTTAATGACGCGGGCATACAAACGTGTTGACAGCTCTTTAGACTTTCTATTAATTGCTCTGGCGTCTCAGGGTCGAAGGGTGTATAAATGTCATTTTGAGACAGAGAATTTATTTCACTCAAATATAAAGTAAAAGACTTGCAGAAATTTGTGTACTGCAATTTTTGCGAAAATAAGAAAATGCAATATTGTTTTTAATATAAGGAAAAATAATTACAGCTTTAAATACATGACTTGGTCTAGCCAGATAAAAATTCAAACAACTAGGATCATTCTCATTTTGTTTTCTTCGTAACATTGGATAACAAATTTCACAAATTCCAACATAGACTAGACTAAGACTACTATAACATTGATAATTTAGATTATTTAGCAGGGAAAAATTAATATTTACTTTTCGGGGGCTACTTTTCAAGCTTGCCAGCATGAAAATAACATTCTATAGTCAGAAGTGTATTCTCTAGATATCAGACCCATATTGCTTTCAAGATAAATTCTTTCTTCAAATGTGTAAACTGAATATTTTAAACATATGTTTTAACGTTTGGAATGTTTAATTTTTGTAATTTTGATAATGTGCTGACGCCTAAAACATTGGACATTAATTTCATTACATCATATTTTTTCTAAGAATAATATAATGGTGTATTTTTATAAACTATCAAAGGATAATATCCGGGGGTGGGGGGGGGGTACCCATCTCAAGAACAAAACTGATTCTTCTTCTCGCAGATAGTATCGATTTCACAAGATACTAGGTAGTAAGCTCCTCGTGTTCAAAACGGTTTAGGAAGATCAGAAACATCTCCGTAGTTGACAGATAAAGTAATGACTGTCTTGTCGTTGGTTTTGAGGAACAGGCCCCTGATCTCTAAGCGTAGCGATGCTGCGAGCTGTGTGGTAAGTTAGTGGCTGAATCTCAGATCCTCATTAAATTCATGTAAATAACTCACATTATGACGATGATGATCATTACTACGGTCGCTAACTTCAGGCACGCACGTCTGCCCGCACCCCTTCGTCGGTACGGTACAAGTAGCTCAGTAACGCTGATTTAGTCAAGAAGTTAGGCTTATGATGGTGCGAGGAGCGGGCCCCTGGGATACTGTTAAAAGACAAATTGGGATGTCACCTTGTATATACATGTCATGTGATGTGTCACGTACAGTGCAGTCACCACACCTTTACAGCGCCTGCAACGGTATCCGGCACAAAACCTCACAATTTACGGACCTTTAGCTCATTTTTGGCGACCAGTTTCTTATCACCATGCATAAGCAAGCTCCCACAAGCTTTCAGATTTTCGCACTGATATTCCATTTTTGGAGGCAGAATTAAGGTCTTTAGGATGACTTTAGTCTTTGGGTCAGTGTTCTGTGAGTTCTGTTATGGGCATTAGGGACTTTTAGATTCTGCACAACGAGAACGTGGACTTCCCTTTTAAGGCAATGTGACGTCCTTTTAAGGCACTGGCAATGACGTCACATTGCCTTAAAAGGGCAGTCTGCGTTCTCGTTGTGCAGAATCTAAAAGTCCCTATTGGCTGTATGTGTGTGTAGTACATATTTGTAGTCTGCTTCGTGTGTGTTTATATGTCTTCGCTGTGTAATTTAGCATTTGTTAATTTGTGAACTCCTCCTGGGAAATTTACTCTACCTTTGGCTTTGGCATTTTACTGTCCACAGCAGATGATTCTAATTCTACTTGTGGCCATTGAAAGCTGTGACCAAAATTAAGGAAAATGCACTAGTTTATTACAGGAGTGATAGAGCTTTGGTCATCTTCCTCATGTTCCAGTTGATGTTGCACTGATATGGCACATGCAATATCATCTACATTACAAAAACGTTGACCCCTGACTGGGGTTAGCATAGTCATTCTAGTGATGGTCAGGTTGAGGTAAATTATGGAATACAGGTCAGGTTGAGGTAAATTATGGAATACAGGAAAGACTGATTTTGTGTTGCCAATTTGATGCTAACTTCATGAAAAAAAGAAGGTGAGGGTAATGATGCTGAAAGATTGCTCTATAGTTTGATGCTTTACATATTAATAATTGACATAGCATTTTTAATTTCTCTTTTTAGGCTGCGAATGTGACAGTGTGTGACTTGGACCCGGAAATAGATGAGCTGGTTAAGAAGTTTCGTTTCAGAAAGGAGAAAAACAATGCAGCAATAGTATGTAAGTATGTTGCTATAGCCACCACTGACTGTGGACGTCTTGTGGTTGGTCCATGGCAAACTGTGCCAAATAAATGACTTCAGTAAAATATCCCTGTGTTGGGCGTTGGGGTCTGGGGTTTCCTATTTTTGCAGGCTAGCTAGAGTACAAGTGGCTGCAGGAGGCTGTTGGACATGTCCAATATAATCTGCATGTTTGGCCGTGTTATGTGATGAACTTGGTGACTCATGCAGCCATTGCAAGTATGTGTTCAGTCCTACGTCCAGGAGCTGCACGTTTGAAATGTAACCAGATACATGTATGTGTATGTGTCTAAGATTCTCTTTAGTACAGAGCAAATGGGAATGAACCTTGCAAGATACACCTTTAAATTGCCAATTTGTGTTTGACCATGATAAGCTGTTTTACCCATCAGCGGCAATTGCAAATAATAGATTGGACCTGTTTCAGGTAGTACTTCTCACAGCATACAGTTGTATTCTGGAAAGATAATACACAGTGATGAATTTAGTAAAAATTTGCATTTCTTGGTGCATATTGTTGATTTAAGACAAAATATGGACTTTATTCTCGCTATATCCTCCCATTCCTGTCTCATGAAAATGAGAGGGTTTTGTTTACAAACTCCAGACTCAGTTATGCTGATTTGTTTTGAGTGATAAGCATGACTTTGATTGGTTTGAAAGCCTGGCTACTTCAAGCAATCAAAACTTCTGCTTTCATGGTATTCATTGTTTGAAGTGATAAGATATTAGACAAGGCTGTGGTTAACTTTGAAAGCTCACAAACAGTTTTAGTCACATAAAGAAAAGTGTCATTTATAGTATTCTAAAGGTTAAAATTGTGATTTGAAGAAAAAAAGGTATTATTATATTCAACGATTTGTTCTTTTTTAAACAAAACTCAAGGTCATGTGTGATTAAAACTTGTTTGCATAGCTGGAGGTATAATGATGTTTTGCATTACCTGTAAAGTAACCCATCATTGAAAGGAAGAAATTTGCTATTTTGGTATAAAAAGTTAACATGAGGTTTGAAATTTGTAAAAATTGAAGTCAAGGTGATTTAATTTGCATCGACCCTGATATTTCTCCTTCATATTTATATTGTTCAAAAGATGAACGTGGAAGACATTTTCATACTTCATCTATGATTTCCAAGGGAATAGTGTAAATATCTGGAAAGATGCCAGATAACAGTTTCTTATCTACTGATTAGATAGTGTTTTTTATTTTTTATTTTGGTTGATAGGTAATTACATATTTCAAAATAATGGTACATTTTTAGCTACATATTTCACTTTGACAGATATAAATCTGCCTTAAGATTAAAGTTGAAGGAATATTAACCACATTCTTTTCTTTCTTTAATTTCCCCCATGCAGTGAAAATAGACAGTAGTAAGCTCTTGATAGTTTTGGATGATCAGTATGAGGTAAATATAAAGAGCATACCGGTATGCATGTTGATCAGCGTTGTCACTTTTCTCAGTTTCTCTTGAAATGAGGGATAATCTGGAAAATGTATCCCCCATTTGCCAGTCAGGGAAATGTCAGAGACTTTGAAAAATATCACTACAAATTAGGATGTTCAAGTTTGCCAAGTACCCATTGAAATGCAAGTATTGAATTTAACACATTTCAATTGGATGTTGGTGAACTTGTACTTTTTAAATTTTCATGAAATGATGCCAAGGGAATTTCATTACTCCCCCCCCCCCCCCCTCCATAGTCGCTCTCTCATATTATGTCTCCAAACAGAGTGCCTTCATAGGATGATTGACTTTGTTGGCTTTTTATGCTAGGTTTATATTATGTTCCCGCCGGCCAGGGCAATCACGTTTCAGGCCACCTTGGACAAAACGGTATGGACGTGAGACAATGCGGGGAGACGGAATGGGAAAACGTGACAGGCCATGGATGCCGGGCCAGATTTTAACCTGTCAAAAAAATTGCCACGGCAGTCAAATGTAGTAGGCCAAAGTAAAATGGATGATCGCAACAAAACGTGACAGTACGTAATAAAAAACTTGGCAAGACCTAACAAAACTTGAAAACGGAGAAAAAATGGCCGAAATCCCACAGCGCACTACGTTTCATGCAAACGGCCTGCCGTGGCCGCTGGCAACATAATTTTAACCTAACATAAGTGTTGACAATACCTTCTTAATGATCTTGCAATTTTGAAACTCCATTAAGGAAACATTAGGGAAAAGTCTGGAGTATTGCTGTTATGAAATTGTGGGAACCCTTTTTATAGAATAAGTAGAATTTGTCTTGTTTTGAGTCACAGGGTGTAAGCCATGTCAAAGCTGTGAGTTAAACTTAAGGCGCTTCTGGCTCTCAGCAGACATTGTGGTTCATCAGGGTTGGTGCTTATGTCCTTGAAACATGCAAAGTTTTTTTTTGCTGTGGCTTTCCTTTTTTGTGACATTTTAATGCCCTATGTGGACCAGAGCTCTATTCTTTATACTTCCATTTCAGATATTGAACAAGAAGAAAAAAACAATCTAAATCACAAAGTAAATTCTAATTTTGTGATTTATATCATGTCATGTGGTGGAAGATAACAAAAGGCTTAAAATAAGATACGCTAGTGATTAGACAGAGCTATGAAGTTAAATTGTTTTTGATACCTGTGCTTTTTTAGGACATGACACCAGATGAGTTACAAGAAGAACTGCCTGAACATCTACCAAGATATGTACTCTATAGTTACTGTCGTCACCATGACGATGGAAGAATATCATACCCCCTTTGCTTCATTTTTATACATCCTCAAGGTGTGTATTCAGTCTACTTCAATCTATTTCATCCAAATGAAAATAAAGAGTATTAGGAAGACTCTCATGGTCTATGGGCGTGTTTATGCTTAACTTTTTCTGGCCAGAATCAGGCATCTGGTACACGTTTAGAACTTTTAAAACACGGTTGCGTCCTTTCTCACTTTTGTAGAATCACCGAAAAACGGCGATCACGATCGACGATCGTAAACTCACAAAAAGATGCGTTTACAATTTGTAAACGCGTTTAAATGGGGTCAACGCACTGACCTCTAGTGGGTCTACGTAGCATGCACAGTGCAGTTGTGCGAATCCAGCTTCAAGGCCAATTAAGGCCACCCAAGGAGAATTGCCTGGAGGAGCCAGAGAAGTGAGCATAATCAATACACCGTGGAACTGCGATTACGATGAGCGTTTACGATGAGCGTTACAAATCGCTCATTCTGCCTTCAAAATTTAAGCTTAAACGCACCCTATCATTTACGTCATCCAAAACATGTAGGACAACTGCTCCCAAGGACACCCAACCCCCCTCAAAAAATGCTAAAATTTGTCCTCCAACAAGTACTTAAGGGAATTTTGAATTAGGGGAAGGGGGGGGGGGTGGAGTAGTTACCAATGTGTTATGTCCATGGGATAGTTATCCTAGGGATGTATTTGGCCTTTGGGGACAGTTCTATGAAAAAGCTGTCCACAGGTACATGTAGTTGGAGCTGGTAAGTTTCAGATCGGGGCTTGAGATGGGGGGGTTACAGTCTAGGGGGTAGTTGTCGTAGAATCGATTGTATAATATTTAAAATTTAAATTGAAGACATTGTACAAGCATGCATCTTGATTCTTGAATCATTTCTGATGTGTGTGATGGTCCTTATAAGCTAATGTTCGGTATGTGTAGATCAGTTTGTGTGAAGTTGTGCTATGGTATATTACAATAATCTAATAAAATTGGCATTAGAAGCTGAAAGGAAAACTGATGAAGAAAACTAATTGTAAACAATATGGATATATTGCACATTTACATAAAAAAGTTTTCATCACTCTTCTAATAAAGAAGAGTAGAGTTCACTCTTTGTGATCTGTGTTTTCTTTCATTTTGTGTTAGGAACCAAAGCAGAACTTGCAATGATGTACAGCGGTAGTTGTATAACTCTTCACCGTCGAACGGGTATTACGAAGGTATGTGTAAATACTGTGATAATATAGCCATGTTTTAGCTCTAGGTGGTGTTCTGACTTTGTTTTATTTTTTAATTTAATTTATGTTTAATTTTTTGATGGTTTGAATTGGCATAACAAATTTGAAATTGTAACTTTTCATAGTTGTGTGTGCAGGTAGGCTTGGTCATCTATTGGTAATCATTTATCAATGATGTGCTTAAAGTTTAGAACTGCTATGACAAGTAAAATAAAGATGAAATGATTTTCAGAATATAACCTTTTTCTTTATAGACATCTTGTTTAAGGAAGTAAGCATTGTTGTCTAAGAACATGGTTGAGGATGAATATGTTTTTCATGGTGCATTTCAATGTCTGACCTCTGCAGAGGCTTTGGGAAGTTTGTTTTTCAGTTTATGGTTGAACTTTTCCTTTAAATACAGAGGATGCGAAACTTCCTGTCTTCTATCAATAGGAAGTGACAAGACTCATTTTCCACACCCGTGGAAAATGTTAAAAACTTATTGAATTCACTTCACTGCTGGACTGAGTAATATGAGCTTTTCTGGTTACTTATCAAGGGGAATTAAGGCCTGCAAGATGGCAGACACATTTCATGTAGTCTATTTGTATATATTCTTCATGGCTGTTATTGCAGTTGTCAAAAGTGATTGTTTGTGTAATGATTACCCTGATGTCTCTACAAAAGCATACATTTTTGAAACCCCGACTCTGCCACAAGAAGCCTGCTGTATGCCAACTGTCGGGAATGGATATTTGGCCACCACTGTGTATAGTAAAGTCATTCATGTGAATAGTATCTACAATGGTAGATATGGAGACAGCCACCGTGCCAAGATTCCATCCACAGCTGATATCCATATAGACAGCAAGGACAAGATATTCAACAAAGAATCCTTCCTATTGAATGTAATTAATGGGACATTTTACCATCGAATCACCATGGAGACTAGTAACATAGAGCATAGAATATATGCTCATCAAAATTGGACTCGTCTCCTTGTCAATGAAATTTTGATCTCAAGAAAACCAGGAACTTCTGACGAAATCACTCTCTCACTGACGCACAAGTTTAACCCAAAGAGTGAGGATGTCAGATTAAAAGTGACAGCCCCCAAAACAAAGGGCGATCCATGGTTTTCAAGTGGTGGTACCACTACTTCTGAAACACCAACAAGTGCAACTTCAGCACTATATATGTATTGGGATGATGTACCAAGAAGCCTTACATTAGCATCAGGTGTTGATTCCCAAGTCTGGACATTTCTCTCTGCAGTCTCTGAAAGCAAATCTGAAGCATGGCAGTCACTGAGAGCCGGATGGGATGAGAGGGATGCAGGGATGCTCTTTCATACCCATGAGAATGCCTGGCAACACAAGTGGATGGATGGCAAGATTGATCTAGATGGAACTAACCTCAAACTGGCCAAAGCTATCTATGGCAGTATGTACTATATAACAAGCTCTCTGCCTCCTCAAGGAGGTGATGTTCATTTTCCATTCCATTTTTATGGTATCAATCCTGGAGATTTGGCTCATGGGGGAAGTGGTCCTGACAGTTACAAAGGGCACATTTTCTGGGATCAGGAGACTTGGATGTTCCCGCCAATTCTGATGTTCCATCCAGATCTTGCGCTAGAAATGTTGAAGTCTAGATCTTATCATCTGCAGGCAGCCAGGGATAATGCTGCCAAGAATGGATACAGAGGTGCGCAGTATCCCTGGGAGATGGCATTTACTGGTGTTGAGGTCTGCCCAGCGGCACCGTATCCTACCAATGAACTTCACATCAGTGGAGACATCGCATTTGCTGTGCAGCAGTATCTGTGGGCAGCCAATGATACAACATTCCTTGAGAGTAACGATGGATTTGAGACAATTAAAAGTATTGCAGAATTCTGGGAGAGCAAGGTGGAGTACAACCAAACCTTGAAGGCATACACAATCAACAACATCATGCCTCCTGATGAATATCATCAAAGCGTTAATAACTCAGTCTACACTAACACCATAGCCCAAATAAGCCTCAGACTTCCGGCATATGCTGCTTCATTGATCAACAAGTCAGTTCCTAAAAAATGGGCAGAAATAGCAGATGAGATGGTCATTCCATTCGATCATAGACTGCAGTATCATCCAGAGTTTGAAGGCTACATTCCGGGAACCTTTGTCAAACAAGCAGATGCCATCCTCCTAGGATACCCTTTGATGGTCAACATGACAGCTGACACCAGACGCAATGATCTTGAGATCTATGAGACCTTTGAGGGAATCAATGTAACTGACCCTGATGGTCCTGCAATGACATGGGGAATGTTTGCTATTGGCTGGTTTGAACTGAAAAACCTTACCAAAGCTGAGAAACACTTTGCTCGCAGCTATGCCAATATCCAACAACCATTTCAAGTCTGGACGGAAACAGCCACAGGGGCAGGTGCTGTTAACTTTGTAACTGGCATGGGAGGATTCCTCCAGGCTGTTGTGTTTGGTTATGGTGGAATGCGGCTGCAAAAAAACAGCCTCCGTGTCGACATTACACTTCCGCCAGACACAGATACCATTACCTTTAGAGGTCTTAACTACTTAGGAAATTCCCTGTGTATCTCGGGGAAAAATGACTCTGTAGATGTTGTCATTCTAGATAAACCTGATCTTCACTTCCAAGCTGATTTACAACTTGTTCAAGGGTCGCATGTTTATCCTTTATATCTCAAAACAACAGTTACTGTACCTCGTTTGGATTTCAGCATAGAACCAACCTCTCCACAATGATTTGTAAAATGAGTAATTTTTTCCCTAGAAAAAGGGAGGGGGATGTGGTTTTCTGTCAGATGTACGTTTTTTTAGTCTAGTAATTATCTGTATGCTGTGTACAATATTATGAATTATTACCCGTATCAGATATCTGAGCTGGTCATTTACAAAACCATATTGCCCTAGTTTTCACTAGCAGTGGGAACGGAGGGGTATATTCTTTGTATTTTCCTTGGTCTCCCTGCGCGTATTGACTTTGCGTGTAGAGACGAGTGTAAATATACCTTGGTATTTTCCACGGTCTCGCAACCGGGCATCTTGTATTGACCCCGTCGCATTTTCATTGCGCATCTATTATGCGTACGAGAACCTGCGCACTTTGCGCGCACTCTATTGTGACGTAATAATCACACTAAATACACACTGTTTGCAGTGTATCGAAAATTTTGTCAAGCACTGGATGCACAGTGTTGGTTTGACAAAAGTTTGTTCAGTTCTTGAGATTGTCATGGTGGATTTCTGTATTTGCTCTAGATGTCTGATTTGGATAACAATAAAAATATTGACTGGCTTTACTTTCGGGGGAAATCAGAAATATTGACCGCGCTAAGACCATATTGCCCTCGTCTTTCGACTCGGGGCAATATGATCTGAGCTTGGTCAATATTTCTGATATACCCCTCAAGGCCAGTCAATATTATATAAATATAATAGATTGAAATAATTTCTTATGTAGGAAACTGTCTACACTATTTATTTCATTATGTTGTGAAAATGTCAGCTCCCATTGATATTTGATGTAAGTTCTATATTTTACTTATAAATTGTGTTTTTCTTTCTATTATTCATGTACATGTACACTTTATTTCACTGAATAGTATACAAGTAAATTGCATTTTAATACCATTTTATTACTCAACTTTATTTTTTTTTTCTCCATTTTCTTATCTCTCTATTTGCAGTACTTTGAGTTGAGTGACCTGGAAGAATTCACAGAGGAATGGTTGAAAAAAAAATTAGGATTTTTTAATTAGATTGTATAAGACATTCCATTTCATTAATTTTTTCGAACCGATACTTGTTTTGTTTATCCATATCTATTTAACCAAGTTACATATTAGTTAAGAATACACTATTATAATACAAATATATTGTGAAATACTTTGAAAGGAAAATTTGTTAGGGTGTATACAAGGAAGAAAGAGCTTACTTTTCTTGCTCTGAGAAATCTTTTTTTTTCTTCTTCTTTTTGTTAAATGTTAGCAGATCAAATTGATATATATATCTTTATACTGTCATTGAATTCATCAATTTTACAGAATATTTCATTATATTAATTGATAGAAAGGAGTGATGGATTGCTTAACTATGGTAAACATAATGAAATTGTTGGGTAGAAAAATAAAAAAACGTATTTTTGTGTTTTGCTCATATTTCTCATAAGAGGGATTCAAAGGTCCGTACATATATCAAAGACAGCAATATTCATGTTTTTAATTCAGGCCATTAGCTTGCAGTTCCTGTGTTTGATTATTAACTGTCGAATACTGCTGTATAATCCATTTGATATTGTTCTTTATATTCAAGAATATCAACTTGATTTTCCTAACTGAACAGCCCAATCATTCCATGGTCAGGACACATAAATGTTAGCATGGAGGTAATGTACATCCTCCTCAAATTTCTGTGTATATATCATGGAAACTTGCTGAAAAGTACATGGTTGTGATCAGGAATTTGTTGTATCTTGCAGACATATCATTATACATATGTAGTCAAGAAAGATTTTTTTTAATGTAACTGGGCATGTAACAAATATTTATTCATCACTTATGCATGTATAAGAGATTACTGTATATAAGATACGTAGGAAAACATTGAGAGACTAGTACATCATGAAGAGACAAGTATGTTGTGTGTTCAAATTTTCATTTATTATCTATTTGTTGAATAAACATGTATATCTTATATATATGTTTTATTCTATTTTTATATTTTGGATGATTGATCATGTTATCTCGTGGAATGATGTCTAATATTTTTTAGAAGAACCAATTTTAAACAAAAATGTATACAAAAACAAGTATATATTTTGCTCTGCAAAATTTCAAATTAGTACTTCTATAAAAAGAAATTGCCAAATTACACTCTAAATGTTATAGATGACCTCTAAATATGAAAGATAAAACTAACTTTTGACTTGCCAAGGAACTTGTACATGTAGACACATGCATTAGTAGGGAAGGCAACTTTGAATTAACTTTTCTTCTAATGCTCTTTAACCCTTAAATACACAAATGTCTCATAGATTTTTTTTGTGATTTCATGTGTGCAAATGATAGCAAAGTCAGTATACTTATTTTTTTTAAATTTTATTATTAGTCCCCTTTTTACCTTTATTATACTTTTGTGTTCTACCTTTATTTCTGTTCTCTATTCTCTGCTTTCAGAGGACATCACATTTTTGTTCAAACTTAATTTAGGCTCATTTGCCTGCCTGCACTCTTCTCTGTAAGCATAGACTCTACTTGTGTGTTCAGAGTGACAAATAAGTGACAACTATGTATTAAATTTAAAATCTTTATAAGTATGACAATTTTTGAAATGACAATCACCATGGGCCATACCGCTTAGCCTATGTAAACCTATACATGTGCTGCATTTTAGCTAAAAATCTATTAATTTAAGTTTTGAGCACTTTTCACTGCTAAATCTATATAACTATAATCTCATTTTCTGATCTCTATACTGTACGTCCTTACTGTTGCATAGAAGGAATCAGGTTGATAAAATTATTCTTCATAAGTCTTCCACAACTTTCATCTTTCTACGTCAGATCATGAATGACTTTTCAATTTTGTACACAGCGAGCTTGTAAATAGAAATATGAAATCTTGAAGTACATGTTTGAGTTGGGTAAGAATTCTGGAGTGTAACAGTTTGTGTTGCATTTTGACTTTATTTGAGTTAAACAAGATACTTTATTGAGGTTTTTCAATTATTCATTTATCTGGATTCTCACATTTTGAAACATATTTCGATCAGCAATTATAGTAATATTAACTAGGCCTAAATAGGTTTAAGGTACACGTATATGAGTATTAAAAGTTTACTTATTCTAACGTCATATAAAGTCACATATACTAGTTTTTGGAGCTCAATAATTTTAACAGGATTAGTGAATGATAGATCAAGATGTAACTCTGTTAATGCAGTATCAATTTATGATCGTTACACTTAACAAATTTTATTGTGTATGTGATATATTTATTTGATATTTCATGAGCTATGTTTTGAAAAAGTTTTTTTAATGATCATGATATTTAAAGGTGATGAACATGGATAAAAAGGAGACTGAATGTGATTAGAAAACTTTACCCTTACATTTTTGGGCATCTCTACCATTGTTGATGTATACATTTGTCACTGTATTGTACGCCCCAATCATTTATAAAGTCATTTCCTCAAATTTATGTATGAGCTTTATGAATAATATCCTTTGATGAAATAACAAAGTATTTTCTCCAAAACTCTCAAATTGCAGTATGCATGTAGTAACCGATGACTGGAGAAAAGATTTCAGGTCCTTATTGGTCGTAGAGCATTATTTTTACCTCATTTGGAAAGAGACAAAAGTGCTCATAAGATGATGCTATGGGGTGTGCTATAGTCTGCTGTTTAACTTGACATATAAGGCTTGTTTTCCATATACATTCTTAAAGATATAAATAACTTGAATATGCTTGACATGTGAGGAGTAACAAATAATGTGCAAATCCATCAAGTCGTGATTTTTGTTCAGAAATTAATAATAATTGATATTTTTATAGCGCTCATAATTACCCACTGTGCACCATCAAGCCATGATTTTGTTCAATAATAATGATAATAACAATTTTTGATATTTTATTGTGCGCATATTCACCATGCTAGGTGCTCCAATAATACTCTGACAATGCTAGTCTACCGATTTCGGTGCTCACAGCATTCAAGGAATTCCTTAACACCTCGGTGGAGAGTCGCAAATGCAGCTTAATATCTTACGGTAGGACATTAGTGCGGGACTTGAACCACAAACCATATGATCTACAGTCTGAAGATGTATCCATCAGACCAAGGCACCTCTACCGGAAGATTGATATCAGAGGCGGCGGAGCGACTTCCAAAGTGGGTGGGGGGGGGGGGCACCAACAAAAAAGAGCACTTTCTGGAGAGAAAAAAAGGGCACCTACAAAGGGAAATCTCAAAGCACTGTATCCACTATATAGACCACGGCACCTCTACCAGATGATTGATATATATGCCTATAGTCATGCGTTATTTAGATCGAAATTACATTCATTTTAGTCTCTTCTCAACATTTTATATACCGGAACTCTGTGACATATAAACATAATTATAAAAAATACTAGCAAACTGTTATAATAACCTTAATCCAACTGAGGTTGTGATTGTACATGAATGTGAAGAAACTATCATTTGAGAGAGTATCCTGTAATAATTTAAATTTGTGCAATGCCTTGTTTACTTAACACAAAAATTGTACACAATGATTTACAGTAATAAAGTTTATTTCAAGAAATGCACTATAATAATTCTTTTTCATTTTTCTGTTCTTTTTGTCCATGGTTCGTCTACTTATTTGTTTGTATTATATCAAGTATTGTTAAGGCCATGATCTCAACCTGTTAAGAGCCAGTATATAGGGTCACAAATAGTGACCAGAAGCACAGGCTGAAAAAACCAGTCGACAGAGAAGAAATATAATATGTAAGGCATTTTACATTAATATTACAAGCATATAGAACGTAATAAATGTACGTAAGATATATACACAAAAAGATAAATGCAAAGTTACCCTACATCAAGTTAGGGTTCTGCAAATTCTGAAATTCGATTTAGGCCTAAATGGTGAGGTGAAATTGAGAAATGTTTCCCCTTTAAAGTTGCTCCTAATACTGGTTATACCACATGTTTCAGCCATCATGAAGAAGTTTTCGAAAATGTGATTTAAATTTGTGATAGGAGTGCAATATATACACGAGAGGCTGTTCCGGCTGTGCTGACAAAGTCGAAACTTTATTTTTCATAAAATTCTGCTGAAAATAGTATAAAGTAATTTTAAAAAGGTAGACGTTGGTAAACATGACACTTGATTTAATACGAGTCTGAAAGTGGAGGGGGGGGGGGCAAATATCTGAAATGACGGGGTATTTCTTTTCACCATGCATGGATTATTATATTCATGCAAATCAGTGACAGAGGGAGGGATTATTTCTCCTGCTCTACTTATATTGCTCATTTGGGTTGTGTCTAAAGATCCCGTGTCTTTGAAGATATATTTATTGACTTGCAGATTAAAATGTCAAGAGAAAGGGATTCATTGGAAATGGAATGATCGACAGTGTGGTGTCCCTTCGTGATCTTGAGGAGTTATAATCAAGCTTAGGTATATTATATGCGACTCATAATCGCGCGTACGGAGGGGGGGGGGGATTTAGGGGGTTGAAACCCCCCCCCCCCCTTTGGTATTTTTATGTGTGTAAACCCCCCTAAACCGCCCCCCCCCCTTTGGTTTTTTTTTTTTTTTTTTATAATTATGCCCATGGCTGACCTAAAAAAGGTGACCTTACCCCCCCCCCCCCCCCCCCAACGAAGAAAGATGTCAAATTTTCAAATTTCGAGACCAAAAAAAAAAAGTGTCCTCTTACCCCCCCCCCCCCCCGCTTATTCAGCGGTTGGCTGAAATTTTCGGCCCGATTTCAAAATTTTAAACCCCCCCCCCCCTTGAAAAAATCCTGCGTACCCCACTGCATGTATGGACTCTTTTTAGAAGAAGAGTCGGAGTGCCTATATGGCCACAAATCGACTACTTTGGAGCGGTTTGAAAATGAACTTGTTCAATTTAATACACAAAGGGTAATTCGGGGTAAAATTAGCAATATTGATAATAATATACTTCTACCCAATAGAGAGCTATTTTAAAGTACCCCTATATTGCTGCTCATTTAGGTGCACTGTCGATCTCCTCCCATTGTGGAATCTAGGAATTTAGGGGTAGCTATAGGATAATCATTCTTATGGTAGGTGAGATTTTTTCGAAGGTAAAAAGCATGCATGCATGCACTCATATTACTACAAATTTATAGAGGTCTCCTCAGCTTTTCGATTCAATATCATATTAGTATAGGGTTTTACGGAAGCACGTTCTAATGAAATGTCTTGTTTATCTAAGGTCTTTGGCGGTATGAGACGGTGAATTGCCGAAGTTGGTCTATGACCGGTTCGTCTACTATCTACATAGTCTAATAATCATTTTGACTACTTATCATTTGGTATAATGACCATTTAAGCTAATTTACATTTGGTCTAATCTGCAATAAGTCAGCTACTACCCATTTGGTCTATTGTTCAGTTAATAACCAGCTAGTTTAATTTCCAGTTTGTCTAACGTCCATTTCGTCTACTATCCATAAGGTCTGAAGGTTCGTTTATCCGAAGGTTCATAATTCCGAAAATGAATTAGGGTTTATAATTCTGAAAATTCTTATTTCCAAAAATGAAAAAGGGTTCATAATTCCGAAAATTTATTTCTAGTAATTAAAAGAAGGTACATAAAAAGGAGGGAGGGGAGGACCGAAACGACTGAGCAGCCCCCCCCCCCCGGCCCCCTCTCCATATCAAGGGTCCAAAAAGGAGAGATAAAAGTGAAAAGAAATCTATTACTGAATAAGAACCAGTGAATAATGCGGCCGCCGGATAATTCTATCTTTCCTTATATTATTCTTTGTTTTATTGTTTTATCATTTCCTCTTTCTTTCTTATTCCTTATTGTTGTTTTTCTTCTATATTCTTCTCCTAGTATTAATATGTTTCGATGTTCGGCTAAAATCTTTGTTTTTATTATTCTTTGTAATCCTCTTTCTATCTACAACATAACATCTTTGCTTATCATGATATTTTCCTTCTATATCTTCTTCACTTTATACCTTTTAGGCTTATGTTATTCTTTGTTTTTATAATTCCATCTTCTGTTGCTGTTTCTGTTTCGTTTTCGGTTGCGTCGGTAGATTCAGGTTTAACTGTACATCACCAACGTTTTGGTCTTCTCTTTCTATTTTTCCGTATGTTACTCTTTATCCTATGAGCCTACTAGAGTACTACATTCGGACGTTTATTACCAAGTTCAGCCTAAATTTTCAGGACATTAATATTATTATTGATCAATATTTGAAAATGACGCTCGAATATACTGAGTATTTAGTATACACATATTTCATACCGTTTTGTAACTTGACTATATAGCCACGTTATTTCATACTTTCTTTATTAACCCGAATATTATACCAAACGACTTTAATGAAGTATAACCGATATTGCGCGCGCATAGTCTAGTCATAGGTACTTAGCGCGAAAACATAAAATAAAATATCGACGACAACGGATCGAGCATCCGAGTTTCTGTGACAATCCTCCTAGATAATCTACTGTTTTATCACCAATTGTATGAGTGAAGCAACAAAGTTATTCTTTGAGCCAGATTACAGTTTCAGAAATAACCATGCTTGGTGTGGAAACAGCCTCCACAATGCGGGTGAGTATGACTTTAAAAAAAAAATGCAATGGCGAAATTTCCGCAGCTTGTCAGTTGAAGCGATAGCTGGAGGTGTTGTTTGCCGTACCTTCCCCGTCCACAATGAATGATACTGGTATCAACTATCATGCCTTTTGGTACTTGGTCATGGTTCGGCCGTAGGCCTAATCCCTTGGCAGCTTACTCAGCTCAGGAAGCTATATAAATACTGGGATGGTAGGTGAGGCAAAATGATGACTCTACTCAATCTTTAGACTCTGCATCAAGATCTAGATCTAGACCCTTTCTACATCTAATTTTAAGGTGTGTGTGTGTTTGTGTAGATCTAGGCTCTAATTAGGTTTGTAGTTTTTACATCTAGATCTAGATCTAGATCTAGTCGTCTAGACCCTATGTGAAAGACACATGCTCACTTGATAAGACTTATGTCCGAAGAGAGATGGAAATGATTTTAACCTGGTGATCGATGAACAGGCATTGCCCTACAAGCATCGATGGATTAAAGTGAAGTAAAGTGAAGTAAAGTGTATCAATCAGATGTGTGTGTGCATTGGGTTTTTGCAGACTAGTTGTAGTTCATTAGTTGAGATATAATTATTTAATTTATGTCTGGGTACCGGCGCTAGTTTAGAATTAAGACCATTGTAGCGTATAACTTGCCAATCGGACTGACTGCACTTCAATAAATAGCGACAATTTCAAGCATGATGCGATACCGTTCACAAAAGGCGCTTCAACCTGAAATTTAATCAGAATTATAAACAATCATAAATAATATGTCGATTTTCAACTGTGTTTACAAATAATCTTGCATCAAATGAGTTGTATGATTAATGCACGTTTACTGAAATTACATATTATACTGTTCCAAAATGAAATATCAATGCCCACTAAATATTATGTTCTATTTCCTTATAGCAGATGAATAAAAACCTTTAAGATACCCTAATATGGCTGCTTCAATTTCCTTTGTTCACTAATAATTGTGTGCATGATAAAACACTAACCCTTTTGGCTCTACACATATTACCCTATATTCCTCTTTATATACATGTCTACAGTTACCAGAATTTATCTACATTCTGTCACTTTATACAACTGCCTATATATAAATGATATTAAAATAACACAACACGGTCTGTACAACAGACTATCCCCATAGCACTACACACATGCACGGTATTATGTAACTGCACGTGTAATGCATACAAAGTTACTGTGCGTACAAATCACTTTCATAACAAATTTTATACATCAAATTATCTGAAAACTATGAACTGTATAAAACCAACACCCAAATCAAACTGACGGCTAGTTATCAATTATCAACATCATATGCTCAAATTATACTCACAACATTGGGCTTGTCTGGAAATACTAAATATTGATCGCAATCAGAAGGATGACTTTTCCCAAAATTGAGAATCATTTGCAGCTAAATTGTTACGCCCCCACTCGGCAGACCAAAAATTCAACCAAAAAACCATCGTTTCTGACGTCATACTCCGATCGTCAACTGAAACAAAAAATGTCCTCACAAAACAGAGATTAGTATCTTACATTCCGGCCCCTAAATGTGAAGATTTTACTGAACATTTACTTCTCTAATCTCTTCTTATTCTCAACCTGGACTTACAGGTATATACTTTATCCAAAATTCCAAAGGAATCCCAAAATTTAAAACATAGCTATCTATACTGAATGCCTTCATACACCAATTAACAAATAATCTAATTTACATTAATTTTCATGAACACCTAAGCAACCAGACAACTTTCTTTGCAAACGAAAAAGAAAAAAGTTGTTCATGTCTAGATTTCCTTGTTACAACATCAAAAAGGACTACAATTTCCTTTTCAAATAAACTTACAACAAAGTTGGTTACCATACTACCTGTATCAATGTATAACATGCTTCAATATTAACTTTATAAATTCCTACATTAGAATATGAAAACCGTATATCACGAAAACCAAAATTTCACTTTGAAATATCTCTGTTGGCAACTGTTACCACTACAACCACTTCTTTCAATCCCATACAAACTAAAAAAGAAATCTTGTTATGTGTCACCCAATAAAAGGAAATATTGATTCTGTAATCAACACTATGTACGATTTCACAGATACTGTTCAAAACTGAATTGAATTCACATACCAATTCCAGTACACATAGAGTCATGTTGTTGTACCCAAATACATCTTCACAAGACATTATCTGCTAGAAAATATAAATTTTCCTAGTCGAAACTTCCAAGTCCCTAAATAGACAAATACATAAATCTAGATATACCATTTCAATCCTTCTATACACAATCTGCATATATGACATTATCGATTCTGGTATTACATATTCTACCAAATAGCCAACGCCATGTAATTTGGTTGTCATGGAAACAGTAATAAATGACATATCATCAACATGTATAACTGATTTGAATGTATTCATTCTGCTACTTTAAGCTTTCTCCTCTGGAAATAAACCTAATATAGAATACATACAAATGCATTCATCATATGAATATAAAGGAAAAGCACATTTACCATTTCTAATGAATATGAGTTTGTTTAGAAGGTTGAAAAACAAAAACGTTACTTTCCAATATCATGCTAACATAAATTACACCATGTCAGTCTTGCATTATGGTATAATCCATTTTCTTCAAAAATCTTGTTCTTTGACATTCTCTGAGTTATTAGAGGATCAGAATAATATGTATTTCCTCTTATGACTAAATATCAACTTTGTCTTGCAACATATTTTCTTGCTTAGAACTTCTTCTGAAACGCTGAACTTTCCTCAAATTTCTTGTAAAAGTCTCTAAAAATTCTCTGAAAGTTGCTCAAATGTTGACACTCTGTCCATGATGCTGAAGCACAAAAATTCCTCAATTTCTCGACTGATCAATGTTACTCTAATACGAGAAAAAGGATCGATGTCAGTTCCGCTTTCTGGTTTTAAGAACACAAAACATGAATACCTCTACAATTGGCACGGGACAGCGCTAGGCTTGACCCCTCATCTTAGAAACACAGAAATGTCTCTAAGAATCTGCCTCCATATTAAATAGAGCTTTGTAACTGGTCTCCCCGCAGTAGGCTGGTTCAGGTCTTCACTTCACACTGTCGATCGAAGCCTTTCTCTTCTGGCCATGTCTGAAGGACTCTTCCCAAAGGCCAAACATTGCGGTGTGAGTGCTCGTCGACTGACAGTACCAAATCGTAAACCTGGATGATGAGGGAGGTATCGACATGTTACGTCACCTGGTTGACAATCTTGCTCTTCCACCTCCTCGACACAACCTTCTGTGTACTTGTAGTGCAGAGCGTCATCTCTACCTAGCTTCCTTCTGAGACTCCGCAACCTTTGTTCTGCTACCCATTGGTTGTCTGTCAAGCTACATGTAGGTCGTTTCTCCTTGAAGGGTATGTGAAACTGGTACTGTTCCATCTCTTTGCACTTCCCTTCATTCTGTATGTCACGAGTCTTTCTGTCATTCACCGACATTCCTTTGTCTGGAATAGCAGCAGCAGGGCCATGCAAGGACCATCCAAGTACAGTATGTACACTCTCTAAGGGCATCAGGGCAAATGGTGCATCTTGCCCTATCAGGAGTCCCACTTCTTGTCCGCAGGCAAATGGTAGATCCAGCCCCTCTAAGTGCTGCCATCCTTCTAAGTCTGGCATACTGGCCATGTCATCACTCAGTAAGTCGGTCTTCCTGTTGGTAGAAACCTTCTGAAGCTTCACTCTTTCTGTCATGAGACCTGTGTCTACCATACGACTCACAACTTGAGTCTGGATCCTTCCATCAGGATCGTCCAAAGTTGATATGGAAAGTATGCGCTCTTCCCCCTGTGCTGACACTTTCCTTACTAGGCCCTCCGTGCAGAAGAAAGTGGTCGAACCAGAGTCCAGTAGAGCGTAGGTAAGAACACATCTATCTCCATCTGCTGCCTGAACATGCACTGGACCTATGGGAAGTACACATCGCATACCGGCCCCTATGGCGATTCCATAACATGCTTCTGACCCAGTTAGTATGGAGCCATTCTGTTCTGTGGTTTCACTCTGGTTAGTGGTGGTATCATACTTCAAGGGCTCTCCATGCTGGGAGAAGTCCTTGTCTGTAGCACTGACCCTGTTGGGTTGCAACTCTGAGGGCTGTCTCAGCTGGTAGACACCCTTCTCTAAATCTATAGCCACGCTGGGCTCCGTCGTCAAGGCCCCTCTTCGTTGAGAGACATCTTCACCTGCAGCAGCAGTCATGCTCTCTCCATGCTGGGAGAAGTCCTTGTCTGTAGTGCTGACCCTGTTAGGTTGCACCTGTGAGGGCTGTCTCAGCTGGTAGACAGCCTTCTCTAAATCTGTAGCCACGCTAGGCTCCGTCGTCAAGGCCCCTCTTTGTTGGGATACATCTTCATTTGCAGCAGCAGTCATGCTCTCTCCATGCTGGGAGAAAACCTCTTCCTCAGCTTTTGCCATGCTGAGTCTTGTCTGTAGCTCAAGCTTACACCTTCTATGCTTCAGCTTGAACTCCTCCAGTTCAAGAGCTTGTTGTTCATTGAGAGCTGCTGCCTGAGCTGCCAAGGCCGCTCTCTTCACCATTGCTTTGACTCTAGCTCTGGAGGTACTGCTCGTGCTGCTCTTGCCAGTCTGGCTTGCTGAATCCCCGGGCTTGACGGACTCTTGATGGGACATATCGCTCATGTTGACTTAAAGCACTGTTGTTGAACTTAATGTAGCGTATAACTTGCCAATCGGACTGACTGCACTTCAATAAATAGCGACAATTTCAAGCATGATGCGATACCGTTCACAAAAGGCGCTTCAACCTGAAATTTAATCAGAATTATAAACAATCATAAATAATATGTCGATTTTCAACTGTGTTTACAAATAATCTTGCATCAAATGAGTTGTATGATTAATGCACGTTTACTGAAATTACATATTATACTGTTCCAAAATGAAATATCAATGCCCACTAAATATTATGTTCTATTTCCTTATAGCAGATGAATAAAAACCTTTAAGATACCCTAATATGGCTGCTTCAATTTCCTTTGTTCACTAATAATTGTGTGCATGATAAAACACTAACCCTTTTGGCTCTACACATATTACCCTATATTCCTCTTTATATACATGTCTACAGTTACCAGAATTTATCTACATTCTGTCACTTTATACAACTGCCTATATATAAATGATATTAAAATAACACAACACGGTCTGTACAACAGACTATCCCCATAGCACTACACACATGCACGGTATTATGTAACTGCACGTGTAATGCATACAAAGTTACTGTGCGTACAAATCACTTTCATAACAAATTTTATACATCAAATTATCTGAAAACTATGAACTGTATAAAACCAACACCCAAATCAAACTGACGGCTAGTTATCAATTATCAACATCATATGCTCAAATTATACTCACAACATTGGGCTTGTCTGGAAATACTAAATATTGATCGCAATCAGAAGGATGACTTTTCCCAAAATTGAGAATCATTTGCAGCTAAATTGTTACGCCCCCACTCGGCAGACCAAAAATTCAACCAAAAAACCATCGTTTCTGACGTCATACTCCGATCGTCAACTGAAACAAAAAATGTCCTCACAAAACAGAGATTAGTATCTTACAACCATGATACAGAAGTTTGACCCGGAACGCCCTGGCCCTGGGTGGAGATACCCTACTAAAACATACTAGTCTACATAGGTCTACTGAAAATCGACTAAATCTTCATCAATGTTAAAAATAAAATAATGATCATGATTTAAAAGTCATTATCAAGTTTCTTGCCTGTTTCGTGTCAATTTTCTTTATCTTTTTTGGAGTATTTTTTCTAAAAACAAAGATTTATTATATACACTTTCCCACAGGATTCACGGCAAACTACTGCATAATACAATTAATTGCATACCGTATCGTACCGACGTTGGGGTGTGAGCGCGCGCGTGTGTTACTGTTAAGTTAGCGACTGTAATTTGTAAGAAATTCATCAATACTGACTGTTGGTAGGATGTCTAAACGATATTCAATTTTCCCTTTTGGATTGTTTTTCACCATTATGGTTGGATAATTGACAAATTCAAATATGGTAGATCTACTCAGAAGAACACATTTCAAATTTCAATACTCACCGATGTCTCTATCAAAAGATATGGTCCCCCGAAATCTAGGCAATTTTTATCCAATTTTTGTCCAGAATGGACAAAAAAGTGGTACACACCGAGTTATAATTTTTGCTCAACAGCTGCTTTATAATGCATTAGGCGATATGCAGAAAGTGGGGGAAGGGTATTTTCAAACTTAAATCGTATGTGATCCCTTGGGGCTAGCGAAAAAATAAGCACATCAACATATTCCTTACGACTTGAACTAATTATCTCTTGGGGGATCGATTCTCAAAAGTGGAAAATCTTTGAGTTACCATGGAAACAACATTTAAATCGCTGTTTTGACCAAGATATTTTTAGAAATCCGAAATGACACCCCTTTGGAAATATGGAGATTAATCTGCTCTTTCATATGACACCTCATTTATTGAGTATCACCTTCAGGATCACAACAGGTAAAGGTTTGAATCTAAATTTATTTTTTAAAACGTTGACCAATTTTGCAGTGCACGTAGACTGCATAAGGATGCATACAATGTCTATGGGAAGGGTTTTGGCAGACAAAACGAGTGCGCGATCAGACACCCTACAGTTGGTCATGTCCATGTGTATTTCTAATGAAACTTTGGTCTAAGACTAAGAGACTAAGTGTCAATGTATTGTTGTGTTGAAATAAAATACGTTTTGAACTACATGAATATTCTAAGTTGAAATTAAATTCAAGTAGAGTCTACGACCTACCATATATTTGACTTTCAAAATGTTTAAAGTGTAATCTATTTACCATAACAATGAGTAACATGTCATATGGCTCTCCTTTATGAAATCTTGAACAAGACTTTTCAAACTTTCCTCTCTAACTTCTGATTGTAGGCAACGGACCCGTTGATGAATTCCGACCTGTTTGATGCAGACGATGATGAAAGTGATGAGGAGGTATTCAGGAGCATGAAATCCAAACAGAAGAGACCGACTAAATCTCAGCGGCTTATCCTGAGTGATGATGAAGATGAAGAGAGATCCCCAAGTCTTTTAGATCAAGGTAGACTATATAGACCCTAGAATCATACTCTAGATCCTGGCCTCATTACCTTTGCAAATGAAAAACTATATCTGGATCTAGATATACATGAGTGTATTTACAGTCTAGACCTGACTTTAACCCAGAGAGCTATTTCTTTTGTATTTGTTTTTATTCAGTTTTTTGTTATGTTTTTATTATTTATGTTAGGTCAAGTCTGTTAAATGATCTATCATGATTTGTAGCTTTAGATTAGAATGTTTTTCCTTAGTCAATGTAGTTCTTGAAAGAAATCAATTTCTGGGTGAGGCTGCTTAGCTTCCCAAATTACAGTTAAATCCCATTTTCTCCTGATTTACATGGCAGACTTATCACCCAAACTATTTGTGTTGTCTTATTTATGCAGGAAAGTCTCAGTCTGACGGTGAAGAAAGTGATGAAGATCATGGAAGAAACAAGCAAGAAATAATGAATGATGATGATGATGACGGCAGTAACGATGACAGTGATAATGACAAACCTAAACAAAGAAAGAATATTCAGAGGTCTATAGGAAGTAGTGATGATAGTGATGATGACCTGAGCAATGATCACAATAAGCCCAAAGAAAGAAAGAAGATCCGTAAGCCTGTAGAAAGTAGTGATGATAGTGACGATGACCTGAGCAATGATGACGATGACGATAAGCCCAAAGAAAGAAAGAAGATTCGTAAGCCTGTAGAAAGCAGTGATGATAGTGATGATGACCTGAGCAATGGTGACGACGACGATAAGCCCAAAGAAAGAAAGAAGATTCGTAAGCCTGTAGAAAGCAGTGATGATAGTGATGATGATAGCAGTAACGATGACAGTGATAATGACAAACCTAAAGAAAAGAAAAGTCGAAGGCCTGTAAGAAGCAGTGATGATAGTGATGAAGATGATAGCAGTGATGAAGAAGAAATAGCATTTCAGTTGACACCACCACCACAAGATCCTGAAGCAGATGGAGATAAGAGGGTGAGCTTCTTATTTATACGACCTTTAACCTATGACATTTAAAGCTTATCTGTACTAGTTCGTAGGAGGGATTAGACCGTCCTGCAAGGTCACTGGACAGGAGGTTATCTCATTAACTCAGCTCTCGATTAACATAAGAAAAGAGGATCATGGGGGATCAATGGTCACCGATTAGGCATTGTTTTCTATATAAAGGTGTTTTTTCTTGTTTGATTACAGTCCATGAGAAGGAAAAGAATCAATAAGGATGAACTTCAGCAAATACACAGTGAAACTCAACGAATTGTCAGAGGTAATTTATTTTACATCTCATTGAATTTGACTTTTGAATTTTCTTATGATTTCAAGTGAAAAGTGCATTTCTCAAGAGAGCTTAAAACTTTTCCTAAATGTGTTTTGACCTACTGTCATCCCCCCCCCCCCCAAAAAAAGCATGCACAAGATTGGAGGTGAGACTGGCAGTCACTAGTTACCAGTACAAGCGCCACATTAGTGACATTTCCACTGTACTTTTAATTCAGCACAGAGTGAAAAATAAAGATGTGTAATTGTAGAAAATGAGCATTTACATAAAATCTTAAGTTCATGCAATAAACATTTCTATGCCAGGTCCAGATATAAACTAACTTAAACCCCTCAAAAATCTTTTCATGTTGAAATACTTTTGGTTTCTGATTTCCATCAATGAGAAAGAGTAAGAATTTCATTTGAAAACAACATTTAATGGTTTTTCTTTTATAAATGTAATGCTTCCTGGGAGAAATTTTCAATAGTTTAAACATACTTGTGGCTTACACCCAGTAATTAAGATCGATTGATCGATCTGTAATTTTTTTTTTTCAATTACAGATCGATCAATCGATCTTATTTACTGGGTGTAAGCCACAAATATGTTTAAACTATTAATGGTTTTTCTTATATGTTTGAAATTGTAAATTCATGATGACATGAATTAATGAACTATTTGCTGGTATTCATCTCTAGGCAGCCCTTTCTCATCAGAACTGTTTCCCATGTACATGTATAACAGCTTTAGCAATTAAGTATTGAATTTACTGATCTTTATACAGAGTCTACAATTCGCATTCCCTACCACCGCCCTACACCTCTGAGCTTGGATGAATTATTCAGCAAGAAGCCTTCTCTCACTACATTAAGACCTATGGGAGGTAGAGTCCCAAGGTATGTATTAATCTTGTGGGGGGGGGGGGTTCAGTGTGTCTCCTTTTAGTGACCTTTTTGTATTATTTTTTTGATCCAGAATGCTAGGAATTACTGACTAAAAAAAAAGAAGCAAAATTTACAGATTTCTATTGGTATGTGTGCGAGTTGGAGGGGGGGGGGGGGTTATTTGTGTGCTGCTGTACCTTTTGCTTTTTACGTATACCGTAGTCTTAATTGAAAATATGTATTACCTTGTAAGTCTTTAATTTGGCTATCCAGAGATTTAAAATTTACTATTTTTTGTAAAAAATGGCAAGATTTTGTTGCCCTCCAAATTTTCTTTCACATTGGAAATATTCTTTTTCGCTTTGTCTTTCTAAGGTACGGTATATAAGAGTGAAAGATTGCATGGAGCCAATGTGAGCCTGTGAGGGGCTGATTATCTACTTGTGCAAAAATCTTGTTTTACTGCTGAATACTGATAATTTTTGTTGTTTCTTTTGTGGTTAATAAAGATGAATTCTATCATTCCTGGGGTTCTCTTTATGATTTATTATAGTATACATGTGCATGTAGTTGAAGTTTGATAGGATATAATGTGCCTAAACTTGAATTAAGAGAAAATTAAATCAAGAATCGGTCATATTGCATTTACAATCTGTAGATGGGAATATGTGATTAGGCGTACAATATCTTAGAAGTGCACATTGTACTTCAATAATATATACCGGTACTGAGTTGTTAATTAACTTCATTGCCTTCTTTTTAACAGAATTCATGGGAAAGAGTTGCTGAACACCTCAACAGAGCAAGAAAAAGGACAAGAGAGTCGCAAGGAAGAAACTGATGAACTGCCTGATCTCCTATCATCACAAGTGCAAGATGGTCCTGAAAACAAAGTCTCTTGTGAAGAGAATCCAGAGTGCTCTTCTGAAAACGTCCAGGCAGAAGACAAACCAAGTGAAACAGAGACAGACAATGTTACAATGGTGAATGAGGCTACTGATGATGCATTGCTACAGGATGCACCCAAGGAAAGTAGTCGTCATAGTCCAGTAGCTGATGGAATATCAGCACAATCTCCAACATCATCATCATCATCATCGCAGTCAAATCAAAAAGAGCTTTCTCCACAAAACCCATCACAAGACTCTCCCAAGGAATCCTTACCTAGGACTTCCCAGCAGCCTCTGACGGAAGACAAGGCTCCGATATTCAAGACTCCCCCTCCTACTACCTCTACACAGCCTGATCCGATGTCCTCACAGGCAAGGCGCATGAAACGTCTGCAAGACTCTCTCATCAGATTAAAAGGGGTGCAACCCAAGCTTAGTGGTGGACCTAAGATTACCATCGATTTAGAGGAAGGAGGGGAGCCTTCGGCAGAAGAGAAGGGTGTTGTCAAGTTGAAGAATAGATTTGTGCAGCACACCAAACACATCAAGGTGACACATCAGAAAGACGTTCAAGTCAAGTAAGTACATTTCTCAACATATCATTTTCATTTCAACAAAAAAATCATCTCTGTAATGCAATTTTTGTTCAAATTGAAGAAAACTCAGTCTTATCATATGCCACATATCTGCACAATGTGCGCTTATTAACTAGGTAAGGTTACAAGGATTATAAAATGAAAGTACTGAAAAGAAAAAAGCATATCGGTGCTTCTTAAAGTCATTTGGGTAAACTTTTTTTAAAGTGGTTTTATTGGTATTTATATCATTTCCAATAAGCAACTTCATGTTTATTTGTAGAGATTACATTTGTCGGATCTTAGTATCATTTTCTTTTCAAGAAGCACATGTTTTGTTTGTTTGTTGTTTAATATTTTCTTTTTTGTGTAATGGTTTTTATGTTTTAGGATTATATTCTTTCTTTTCTCCATTCAGTATTGTGACCAAAGAGAAAGGAGAAGATGGAAAAGAAGATTTGAAACATCAGACCTTTACTGTAGGATTGGATAAACAACCAGAGCAAATAGATCCTTCATTAAATGTCCCAGGTATGTCATTTATCAAAACATTCTAGGAAGGCCAGAAACGCCATTCCTCACCAAGTTGCCATGGATTTATAGAGAAACTATGTTTAAACAATACTATTGAATAGTTGTAAGGAGTTGTATCCACTATGCAAGGTGCTCCAATTTTACCCTTCTCTAGCTAGGCTTCCGATTTGGGTGTTCATAACTTCCAGGAATTTCTTCCTGTCTGGTACCGAATACTCATGTAATGCCTAGAATGGCAATTGTAGATGAATATCTTGTCAATGTAGTATCTTTAATATCTCCTGAAATACTGGTATTTAATCAAATAGTTCTAAGATTTAGTTCTTACTAACATGTGATGGAAGAGAATTTCTGCATATTGTTGTATAATGTAAAACCTACAACCACCATATTATGAAGTAAGACAAGAGTTGCATCATAAAAGCGTCATTCCCTTTATTATGATGCTTTAAACTACTATGTAGTAATTAACAAAATGAAGAAGAAAAAAAAAAAACCCACAACAATGCTGTGGCAATGATGTATTAAAGTGTAGTATGTGTTCCTCACATTTCTATATCTTATAACACATAGATAAGGGAGTTTGGGACTGTTAGGAGTTTCATAAGTTTCTCATGCACCCCCACTTGCCATTTATTGACACACACCCAAACAAAATTGCTAAGGTGTTCCATGTCATATATATGAAGATTTTAATTCAAAAAGGAGCTAGATCCAATTTTGATGGAAATTGTGTTATTGACATCAGAACATTGTTTACTTGGAAATTTGGAGTGGACTTTAAAGATTATTATTATTATTATTATTATTATTAATCCAATTATTATTCCATAAACGCCTGTACAAAATCTGGTAAACAAATCCTTTTTTCTCCGAATGGATTTAGCTCCTTTTGGAAATAAACTCTTCATATGTTAACAGGCCTTAGAAATAGACTTGTTGAAAACTGCTCTTTTGCAGGTGCTAAGCTATGTCACCTGAAGCAGAACTTACAGGCCACCATGAGAGTGAAGAGAGAGCAAGAGAGACTGAAGAGACGGGAGGCCTATAAGCTGGATAATGAAGAAGGCTTTGGAGGAGAAGAGGATGAAGATGAGGCAGAGTTGACTGATGGAAGTGAGACGGAGGGGGAGGAGGAGAGAGGGATGATAGGCCATGAAGATGAAGATGCAGACTATGAGGTAAGGATGTGTTCAAGATTCTACTATAAATATTGAAATCTTGTTCCGACATGATGCAGTAAAAAAAAAATTTAAAAAAACAGTGTGGCAGAATTAAATTAAATCAACATAGTGCACCTCTTATTTCTCGTTTGCATATATTTAGTGATCTCATATTTCAAACATCATAACGCTCTTTATTATTGGCCCAATTTATTACTGACATACTGACTTTGCCATTCTGTTTTTCTTATTTTTCTGTTTTCATACAAATGAACTTATTACAGAGGTTGGGTGGCCCTTTAATTATCAAATTGATAAAACAAGACCTTTTCTTCTGGCAATATGATGAAGATGGTGAAGGCCATAACTGATCCTGTGCTGCTTTACAAAACACATGCTTGCGTCTCATTGTCTGCTGTTCCATGCATTCTTTCTTTCTTTGTTTGTTCCAGCCTGGCAATGAGTTCCTTGATGATGAGGCCGAAAGTGACGACGACGATGGCAATGAGATGGGAGATGAAATGGACGATGAAGAAGAAGAAGAAGAGAGTACTGTCATCAAGAAGCTCAAAAAAAAGTCGCGATCACTTGAGAAGGAGACTACTTTGATCGATAGTGATGAGGAGATTACTCCAAGCCGGAGGAAAGGAAGCAAGAGGAGAGCCACGGTGGTCGATGACGTCGAAGATGGTGGTGATGAGGAGAAAGGAATATCTCTTCGTCTGGACTCAACAGGAACTGAGGATACTGATACTGAAATTAGTGATGTCTTGCAAGGTAGGATGTTTTTGTGTGTAATGTGTCCAAAAAAAAGCTTTACTGTTTAATATCCCTCCATAGATCAGTACAATGTGTTTATGATTACGGTTATTGTTAGGCTTTGCGTTAGGGTAAGGGTTACTTGTGTGGTCGGATTGTCTGCAGTTATTCCTCCAAAAAGAAATATGAAGCCATGAAAAGTTCAATCTTAAAGCTGATAAAAGGTGGTCAGTAAGGAGTCCCTTTACAGAAAGAAGTCAACAGTATTTTTAATTGATCATTTACTTCATTGCTCTTTGCCTTCCCTCTCTCTCCTTCAGATTCTAGTCGATTTAACTCAGTGCGTACACCCAGGACTCCTTCAGCGTTGGATCAGTGTAGTAAGACTATGGAGATGTATGATAGCGCTACCAACTCGACTGTCAGTGACTTTCAGGTCCCTATAAGCAGAGTAGACTCCAGTAGTAAGAAAGTTGCATGGAGTGCCAGCAAAGATACAGGTATACAATCTACAAGTGATCATTAACTCTCTACATGCCATACAAAATAATTTCCATGTGCCACACTGTATTTTTTCACTAAATATAGAAAATTCAGCTTTTAAACTGATTTAAAGTACATTGAAAAACTATCTGATAAATGAGATTATAAAAATACTGAATTATATGGGCAAATGATAACTGTGTTAATGATTATGCAATACTCTTATATAATTTTGTTGAATAATCTTTCTAATTGTCCATGATCTTAAAAATAGATAAACAAATTACGCTAGTAGTTACTGATTTGAATTTAGTGAACAGTTGAATTCTTGGACCAAGTCAATTTGTGATATATTTCCATTTTGTTTAGTAATCACTAAATCTATAATTTTTGTAAAAGACTTTGATGATGTCAACTATGTCAATACGTCTTAATACTATTTTCCATATCATAACAAATTAATGACTTCTAGAAAGTTGTTTGCAAAATTATATTGAACCACAAGTACTTAACAAACATTAACTAATATAACTAACAAACTATTCCTCCAACGTTGCAGATTCAAGCAAAGACAGTATGAGCTTTGTTCTGCCGGCTCCTGTACGCCAAGACAGCAGCTCTAATAGCCTGGATACGAGCTTCGAAGCGATGACATCATTGATACCAGCTCATCAACCACAGGGAGGAATGACCAAATCGGGAAGAGCCAGTGTAGATTCCACTAAAGGGGAAACCTTCACTCCGTTTTCCAGACATCAATCTGTACTCGTTAATAGCACATCTAAGGTAAAAACTGTAGTCAGCAATATCTTGGTAAAAAGTGAATTCAAGAAAGACTAGAGAGATAATACAAGAGAGCCATAGGGGCATGAACCCATACACTGTAACACAGAGTTAATGTCTTCTGGTTTTCAAAAGATGGAATAATGGAGAATTATCTGCTTGCATTCTTTCTACGAGATACAGCAAATTCAGAAGTTCCACAACAAGAAACTTTCATGATTTTAAATGTCTGCCTCTTCTAAAAGGTCAAGTGAAGACTTTACCAAGTTGTTCTTTTTTAGATCATGCCCTTAAATGGAAAGACAAGAATAGATTGTCTATTATTATCTATTCTGCGTGTTAATTTATCAATTAATATTCATCGTTGGATACAGATGTCCCCCCCCCCCCCCTCACGATGTACTCAGCATGTAACTCTTAAAAATTTTCACCTCAAATTGCACTGAAATTGCCATGTATAAAACCAGTCTTAAATGTTTTTCATTCATGAGATGGAACAATCATTAAATTTGATGAAAGAAGTATTGCATACATATGCATTTCCCACTTCATGAAATTTTTATTTAATTTTTTTATCATAAAGTTTTATGATTGCACTCGGTCATCACTCATATTTGTGCAACATTGCCATCTCTCTGGTAGACCGTCTCACGTAATGAACTGACTCTACCGGTAGAAGACTCTCAGGATCTATTCCGTGAGGACTATCCTCGTCTGCCAACCATCGCAGACTCCCAGCAGGTCACAGAGTCCCAGAGCTTCCATTTCTCATTCGAAGATGAGACTCAAACACAATTCCTAGATGAGAATGGGTGAGTGATCACATCCCGTCAGTTATTCAAACAGCCATTGGAACAAGTCTAGCATGGGTTGGGGAATAAAAGAATCCTTGTAGTCCAGTCAGAATACTTAGCCAATTTCAGGGGTTAACCTAAAACTAATTGCACTTTTTGTCCCCCATTGCAGCGCACTTGGGAATAAACCTCTAAACAACATGCTAAAAGTTTAAGAAAATAAGTACGGTAGTGGATTTAAGGAGTTAAATTTGCATAATATGCAAATTAGCTTCCCCAATTAATTTCCATTGAAATACCAAATCCTAAGGTTTTAAGTGGTTAAGCTAGAAGGCAGTAACACAATGAGACAACTCCTTTACGAAGAATTTTAACATTTTGTAAAGTAGAGATATTGTTGTAAATCATTTGCCCATTTGAGACTGATTGACTTTCATGAAATTAATTTTGAAACGGTTTCTGTTCAAGTATTCTTAGGTTTAGTCTTCAGCAGTTATTCATCTTCAAAATACTTCTTGTATTTATCATAAATATTTCAGACTTCTAAACTTGAAACCATCAACATCATCTAAGAAGAAGACCATGTTTGAAGATACCCAAACTCACAGTGCCGAAAGCCAATCCAGTATGGATGAACTATTGGGTCTGTGCTCTGGACAGTTCGCTGCTACACAAGGTATGCTTTCTTGCACATATACAGTCTTTATTAGAAGAAATGTGTACGGGTACTTTATACTTATACAATTATTATTTCTAAGTCTGCTGTTGATTGGTAAATCTGCACTGTCAAATAATCTCATTTTGCTGGAAAAAATTCACTTCATAATCTCTTTGAAATCCTTACATGCCTTTAATATGTCATTCTGTATCCTTTCAGTTGTTATTTTTTGTTGATGAACCTGAAATTTTGCCCTTCTAGTTGTGTATTTTCCTGTTTATCCACATATATTTTGTACACATGAATTTATTTAAATTATATACAAATAATGAATGGTTATGAGTTCAATAGTGCGAATATGTTCATGAGTTGAAAGATTAACATTCTATTCAACGAGGCGTCAGCCGAGTTGAATAGAATTAACGTTAATCTTTCAACGAATGAAAATATTTGCACTATTAAACGAATGAAAAACATTCATTATTTGTTTTATACAACATCGAAGAATACCTAATAAAACGTTAATCAGCAAATTATGCTTTACTCCTTATAAAGATAAATTAAAGTTCGAGTCAAGCCTTCTCGATTACATGCAGATTGCCTTCGCGTCAGATACACGCAGGGATACGCGCACATGCAGCAGAGAGGTACGCAGTCTGCATATAACCAAAAATGCACGGCGCATATAACCAAAAATGCATGACCGTGCAATATACCATCTATTGAATATCATGTGACCAACAATCGTCCAATCAAATGACAAGGATCCACGTAGGTGTTGTATAATGTGTTCTATGTAACCTTCTCACTCCCCTTCTTTATCTCTCTAAAATACATGCACACTTGATGGGAACAATTGACCCCTCCAAAAAAAAAAAGACGAACAAACTGCAGCACAAATATAAACATTTGACGTGTAAATGAGTGGTTATCGGAGATGAAAAAGAAAATGTTCCTTCATCAAAGGTCTTACGCACACTTATCTAGATGTCAGAAGTTATGAAATTATTGAATTTTCCCTTTGCAGCTTTGTTTAGGGATTTTGTTGCATCTTGTGTAAATGATCCTCGACTGTAATATAAATAACTACTCTTCTTATGTATCTTCCCTATCAGGCCAAGATGATGTGACAGCTCAAAAGCCAGGACCATTCTCACAAGTATCTCAGAGAGCTGGTACTCAAGCCAACATGGATGAACTACTTAACCTTTGTTCAGGCACATTCACAGAGTATGTCATCACTAAAACATTCTCTCTAGTTTCTATAGTTGTTAACAGGAAAATTTATGTTTTGTTTCAATAAGATTTTGATAAATAATCCTAAAGATTTATTTCTTGAATATAAACTCATAGCTACTCTGCAATTTCAAACTAGAATTCAATGATTGTCTTTTTCTTTGAATAGCAGAATCCTAATCACAATTGGTGTGTAAGATATAATTTAAGATGATACACTCTGAATCAAAGGTAGTTCTCAATGCTTTGATACATAACTGAAGTCTAAACCAATTTTCTTCTTCTCTTTGAGAGTTACTGGAAAGTCTTGTCATCATTTAACTCAAACTTACCCCTCCCATACCATGGGCAGAAAATCTTGTTTGGACTAAAAAAAATTCCACCTCAAACAGAAACAGATAACTTCATTTAGAACTTTATTCCTGTGCATTTGTATTTTAGGCCTAGTTTTAAAATGAAAAAAATCATGACAAAAATTAAGTCTTGAAAGTTTATTCATGGCAGTTCCAAAATATTGTGGCCGAGAACAGGGGGGTGTTTCACAAAGACCAAGATCGACTTAACTATGGCAGGCCGTACATGCCACTGTTTGCTCTCACCATTTACTGGTATTGGTTTCTCAAGGGATGTACAAATCATGATCACTTATCTACAGAATTGACATTTTTTGATAATTCATTATTGAAGGAAAAAATATGATCTAAAGATCATAATTGTGAGAGCCAGTTCCTGGTGAGAGCAACCAGTGGCATGAATGGCCTGCCATAGTTCAATTCCAACTTAAGTCGATCTTAGTCTTTGTGAAACACCCCCCAAGTCTCCATGTATTTTGAAGAGGGATGTATCAGTATATCTTCATGACCTTTTCATTCACATATACCTTCCAGGATGGAATCTAAATCTCAGATCACATCAACCAGGAAGGTGGAAGAGAAAGATGAGAAGGAGGATGACGACCATCTATCGTTTCACATCGCTTCAGACCACGATGGACCAGACAGCGATGACGATGTCGACAAGGGATTCAGCAGTGATGAGGAGGACGTTGCTCCAAAGAAGAGGCGCAGGATCATCCAGCAGGAGAGCGATGATGAAGAGGAGGAGGAGGAGGAGGAGGAGGGGGCGGAGAAGGGAGAGGAAGAGTCTGATTTGGATAGCGAGTTTGAATTTAACAGGGACCTCAAAGGCTTTAAAGGAAAGACGTATAGCAAGTAAGTAATCACGCAGGAGATCTTGAGATATTATGATCTGACATATCCTCTGGCACCACTTGCTGCAAGCATTATTTTGTCAAAGTTATAAGATTAGGGTTGTGATTTAGGTTTAGGGTTAGAGTGGGGATTATACATCAGTGCATGCAGTAGATTTGAGGTATATGATAGACATCTCATGGTTGAATCACTTTCGCAAAGCATTTATACTCAGATCATGCATTGTGTGAAAGTTTTTTTTTGTTGGGGGGGGGGGGTGGAGGGGCATGATTACATCCTTAGTAAGCAACCACATTCTCAAAGTTTTAGAATGACCCACTCTCCTACAGAGAACTGGTTCCTGCATTAAACCTAGAAGAATTACAGTATTCATGGTCCATGGCTTTATATGTGTTTTGCCCCTAAAAGATATCCATTGGTATACATGTACACTATGATTAATATTATTTATTTATTGCAACCAAAACTGGAGGTTGGATTTTAGATACAAATAAAATTCAAAGAGATACATATTAAACAATGGTGGAATTAATTTACACAAAGTCACAGAAACTGTAGAGTCTGATACATAAATATATATATATATATATATATATATATATATATAACAATTTCATTTAAATTGTTTTAACCCATAGCAGTAGTGTCTATTTTGAGTGACATTTTGGCATTACATTTGATCCAGAATGCTAGGAAAAGCACAATATACATGAGCAAAAAGAGCAAAAATGCAGTTTATGTGCCGTTCTCGATTAAGAGCGTTTTAATCGTAACTAATCATTGAAGTCTCCAACTTGGTGACCCAGAGTACACTATAAAATCACTATTACTATGTACGAATTGGCAATTTTCTTTCGCATTAGGTCATTTAATGAACATGTTTTTTGAACTATGAAGGAGTGGAATATATGATTATTCATTGCCAATTTGAGGAGGGAAAGCTGATAATTTGAGAAAATATGAAAACATTTAATTGCCATGGGTCAATTTGACTGGATATTTACGCTTCGTTATCTATTAGGAAACTGAACCTAGCAAACTTTGTTGAGGATGAGGCTGAGTTATCTGGCAGTGAGGCTGATAGCGACGAGAACTACGATGCAGAGGATGACGATGAGGAGATTGAAGGCATCATCAACGAGGAAGTAGGAGATGAAGATGAGCTCAGGGATCAGGTCAACAAAGTTCACTTGTAAGTATAAACCAGGGCCTCGTCTCATAAAACATGATGTCAAACAAGCTACAGTAACTGTTATAATAAGTGACTGAAATCTTTGCATCTGTTTGGCTGTGAGCAAAGTGGATATAAAAATGTGACTATTGTTATTAATTAAAAGTTTTATGGAACAGGCCCAAGTCTCGTAAGTCACCAAAGTTTGCTTTTTATGGGATCAATCACTCTATTATAATTAGACACTAATAATCACCCCAAAACACAAAATTAGAAATCAGCAAAACTGATACATGGTATTGGCTAACAGTTATTTACATTATAATGAATTTACAGTTGTACAGTCTCATCTTTCTTTTTGTTTTTATATTGTTTAGTCAGGCACTTAAAGTTATTGATTGCTTTAAATGAATCAAGTTCCTATTTTAGTTCCATGTTAAGACAAGTTTGTAACCTGTGTTGGTTTACAGGAAGACTGTGGATGACGATGATGCACGCAGACTACGAATCCTTAAAGAGATGTACCTCCCTGATGGAGACTTGCATTCGGATAATAAGGGAAGAACACGCAAGTTTAGATGGCGACATATGGGTAAGGCTTTGAGCCGCTTAAATACATGTAAAGTATGTTGTATTGGTGTAATCTTCCAAGATCGCCAACTACCCGGGACTTCGACCCTTGCGATGGTTCCTATCCTATAACTATGCTCTTCTCTCTTGTCTGGGTCGGTATTGAGAACAAAACTTTTGATGAAGTCCAGATTTTACTGAGCATTTAGCTTGGCTAAAGAGAATGGCTTATGTCTCATTCAGATCACATCGAAGTACTGGGGTATTGTACCGAAGCAAGCCGACTTCACACCAATGCTAATATCTATTGTGACATTACTAGCGAATCCAGACCATTCTATAATGATAATAGTGGGTTCTGGTTTAGCACTCATGTCTGTCAATCCTCGCGCTCCACCCCAACTTTAGAATTGCTGCTTCTATGGTGCTCCAGCATCTCAAGGATATCATTCCTGTCAGGTACCTATTGACCTGGGTGGGGTGTGGCAGATGTAGATTAATGTTTTGCCAACAGACGTAGTGTGGTAGAAGGGATTCAAACCTGTACCTTGTGATCCTTGACTTATTCACACAGCGCCTCTACATCAATAATAATAATAGTTTAGTTTAATCGAGGGCTGCAAGCATTTCAAGCTTCATGCTTACGCTGTGTCCCTCCTATAATGTTATTTATAAAGTGAATAATGTTCTCCTATATGTTGTCTATGTTCTATACAGTATGAGTATCATGTATTGTACTTTGAAACATAAATTATATCACACTGATGGACATTAGGTATGTTTAAAATGTATGTTTGAAATATGATTTAGAAATCAATAAATCAATAAATCAAATCAACAAATGCATTTATCGAATCTCTGCTAGATTCCCAGATGGACATGTTCAGACCTGGTTCAGATGGAGAAGAGGATGAAGAAGATGGTCAGGATCAAGACAGTCAATGGAGATTGATGAGATACCAGAGAGAACAATGGTTGAAAGAAAATGAGGTAGGTCATGTTTAACCCTTTCAGATACCAGAAACTTATTTACTCTCTCACATTACAATACCGCAAACATGTAATAAGGATTAGGATCATGATACTGGTTTCTTATAAAGCGCTTTTCCAATAACTGCATGACCAAAGCGTTTACAGTATTATTATTACCCCAGTCACTGGATTCAATTAAAATTGTGCATTACAGTGCACGTTATCCACTCCCTGTGGAGCATTCCAGCTAGTCACCCTTTTATGGGCATGCACATGCTGATCCAACCACAACAACATTCACATTCTACCGGTTACTCATTTAACACTTGGGTGGAGAGGAGCGATGTAGATAAAAATGCCTTGTTCAAGAACACAAGTGCCGTCCAGTACACTCTTATACTTTTTCAGTATCGATGTATCCGATTCCCTACCGGGACTGTGTGGTTATTGTGTTACATTTAGGGAATTAAAGAATTCAGTATTCCATGGTATTCTATAATGCACCCCTAAAGACAAGGACCTATCAACTATTTATTTATCAACTATTTATTTTGTTAGATTTATACAAGTGTGTTTTGCCAAGATTGTAGCTTCACAATAGTTGATTGTGATATTCATTCATGTATTAGCCTGTCCTATTGCCCATATGCATATTAAGTACTAGTTTCCATGGTCTGTATTATGCAGATGCAAAACAGAACCAAGCACATGTATTATTGTCCTAGGTTTGAACAAAAGCCAAAGTAAAAAAACAAAAACAAACTTGCCTATACAGCTCCAGTGACAATTGCTCCGCAGGAGTATTACCACAACCCTAGACCCAACACTATACAGTACCTATACCTAACCCTAACCCTAACCCTATCCCTATCATTAAACCCAAACCCTAACCTTCTAAATGTACTTTTGAAATGAAGCCCGGAGCAAAGTTGGTATCACCTCTCAACACATGTCTCTTTGGTATATCTCCATAATATTTATTGTTGTATTGATCTCCCTATGTGTATGTTTAGGAGAAGACTGACGCTGTGACTCCAGACATTGTTACGTCATCATTAGATGAGAAGAGTCAGTTTGCTAAGTGTCTGAAGGCGGCGACTTTCAAGAAACCTCAGGGTTAGTATCATTTGAGTATGTTCTGTTTAGAGCTGGGAGGGCGTTAACTGGTAAATCATTTCCCAATCTGATTATTCAAAAAAAAATTGTTGAAATAATTTTACACCTATTTGTTGTTGTTAACTTTAAAATACCAGTCATGAAAAATGGTCAACTTTTTTGTGTGTGAAGAATGATATATATTGAAGGTAGGTTACAAGAATGATAGGATTGTTCTTCTGTATATTTCAAT
This sequence comes from Strongylocentrotus purpuratus, assembly GCF_000002235.5. Classification (NCBI taxonomy): domain Eukaryota; kingdom Metazoa; phylum Echinodermata; class Echinoidea; order Camarodonta; family Strongylocentrotidae; genus Strongylocentrotus; species Strongylocentrotus purpuratus. The sequence continues at coordinate 4,508,609 of NW_022145611.1, forward strand.
AATGCCATCTGTCAGCTTTTGCTTGATGAATAACACAATACTTTTGGTTCTGAATTTTTTTCCCCCCGTACATAAGCGAATTCCTTGTGAGTTTCAAAAAATACACCTCTCCAATTTTGATACATGGAAAATGTTTTTTTGAAAAAAATCATGTTTACTAAATTTGTGATCAAAATGGAAACAATTTAATAATCTTTCATATGACACCAAACCCAGGTAGGTTCAGGGTTTCCTTAAAATATTATTCACAAAATGCATGGAAAAGAGTTCATAAATAGGGCTAGTATTATGGACGCCCCTCCAATCTAGGGGTGACTGCTACAAATTAACACCATTGAAATTTTGTGTATTAAATATGATAAAATCTTCTGAATAAACAGGGTGTATTTAGTTTGTGAAGAAGTGGCAACCAGACCCCCTCTGTTCTGACTTAGATCCTCTACTTACATGCCACCTTTCTGATTTTCAGTGGATACATCAACTCAAGATGTGGAAGAAAAGGAATTGAAGAAGGATTCAAAGATTGCACCTACCAAACCTCTGAATATCATGGTAAGTAGATTTACCATCATCTAGGAACTAATTAGTGTGTTTTAATATCAACACTGTTCAAACATTCATGAATACGTTTGAAAGTTCCTAGAATTCAATAAATGAAAAGACCGGTTCACAAATTGCGTTGAGTTTACGAAAACTTTAACCCCAATAGCGCAGTGACAATGTATTTCATTGTTTGGAGTAATTGCATTTCATTGGGCAGTATGGAGGTTACATACATAAGTTGCTGATGTGTTAGACTGCTCTCAGACAAACTTTGAGTACTCTTTTATAAGATTGTTAATATTTGAATTCCTACTAATGTTTGGTTAAAATGCATTGGAAAAAAGAGATAAAAGAACGCACATTTTGTAAAACAGTGGATGAAATGATTATTCTTTTATTGTTTGCTATTATCAACTTTCCACAAAATACAACACTACATGAAGTTGCATTTGGTATTATCCCTAATAACACAATGGATTGTAAAATCTGTAATTTTATCATATTGTTGGGTAAACAAATGATATTGCAGTGCAAAGTTATGTCCATCACAATTAATATGACTTTTTCCTCTTAACTTTTTTAAGGTGTTATTATACAGCAGAGGAGAGTATATTTAATCATCACAATCATCTTAAAAAGTGGTCTATAATATTACAATGTTTAAAATAGTGCTTGACTCATCTTGCATTTCATATGTACGTAAGAATTTATATCATGAATATCTCACAATATTCTTTGTTATTTCTATTTGTTTGTTATTCTTTTTGCAGTTTTTACATATTCCCTATCTTGCATATATACTTTGTTTCAATCAAATTCATAACTGGTCCTTTTACATGAATCTGAGCAGACGATGTAGTTGTATACTTTGCTGTCTGTTTGATTCAATCAAAATGATTTAAATACAAAACAAAATAATATCATTGCAGAATAAGAGAGGGTCGTTCCTGTCTCGTAGTAAGAATGACCTGGCCAAGATGGCGTCCATGTTGAAGCCAGTCGCTAATCCTCAGGGACCCAGGAGCACTCGTAACTTTGTATTTCAGTCAGCAGAATCTTCCTTTGGAGAGGAGAGCATTGTAGAGCCTCCTAAGGTAGGTCTAGTGTGGGTATTAAGGAGAAATCATGAATATATACTGTCTGTGACATCAGGTTTGATGTTATGTGAGATGTCGAGTCTGGCGTTTGTGAGGTATGTAGTCTGGTGTTTGTGAGGTATTAAGTATGGTGTTTGTGACTTGTGAGGTATCATATTTGGTGTTTGTGAGGTATGTAGTCTGGTGTTTGTAAGGTATTAAGTATGGTGTTTGTGACTTGTGAGGTATCATATTTGGTCTTTGTGAGGTATGTAGTCTGGTGTTTGTGAGGTATCAAGTATGGTGTTTGTGAGGTATGAATTTGGGTGTTTGTGAAGTATGAATTCTGGTGTATGTGAGGTATGAAGTCTGGTGTTTATGACATGTGAAGATTTGTTATGTGGTTCATCATAATTTTTTGTCATTTAGACTTCAAAGTCAAATATTTATTAATCCAAAGCTTTAGATATAAAGTGATAAAATTCAATGTAAAATGAGATGTGAATATTGTGAAAATAAACCTGAATCATGACACTGACAGTACTTTGTTTTAAACATAACTTCCCAAAATTTATTTTTCTCTCTCCCTTTCTTCCCCCCCCCCCCTTTTCCCCTCTCTCTCTCTCTCTCTCTCTCTCTCTCTCTCTCGCTTTGTCTGACTGTATCTCTGTCTGCAGGTGAAACGATCTGCCAGTGTATCCGGCCCATCAACGACTCCTTCAGGTCCTCGGCCCAAGAGACCTAGACTAGAGCGCAGTCAGAGTCAGTTCACATCAAACAGTGTATTCAGACACTTCTAACATCAAGTCTACAATTAGTGATCGTTGTGAAGTCTCAAGCACAGCACACAACGATGATATGTTGACACTTGAAAATCTCTTTTATTCCTTCTTCTTTCTTCTGCTTCTTTCTTTTTCTTCTTCTTTGGTGTAGTCAGTTTCCTTCAACCCTGAAAATTCTTGCAGAACATTGATAAAGTGTGTGTCAGAAGGGTAGGGTTCCGTCATGAGACACAGATATATTTCTTTGTAAGCCAGATTAATGTAGTGGTTATTAAAGATCTTTTACAATGAGTTCTGATCCCTTGTCTCATACTAAACAATATCTCCTACAAAGAACTAAATGTTCATTTTCAGACCCAGGTTTCTTTGCTTTTTCATAAGTCTTTAAAGTATATTCATATTTCTATTATATTTCTTACAAAGTGGTTCACTAAAGATTACAATAAATATTTTATTTTTGGTGATGGTGTCTCACATCATTAGGCAGAGGCTTCAGGTGCTTTATCAAAGTATAATCCCATTTACCAGAAATTTTATTTTATTAGCATTTCAGGGGACTTATGCATAACAAATTTGTCATTAACTCCTTAAATTAAGATGATTATCACTTTTACTATAAAAATTGCATATTTTAAGAAAATTTGCTTTTAATCACAAATCTGTGGCTCAGGGACCCCTGGGTCTGTTTAAATACCCAGGGGACTTAATTTAAGCTGCCGGTAGAGTGATAGAACAAAAAAACACATCGAGTTTCATGGGAGACCTCAACAACTCTTTAAAAAAATTCATTTCCGAGACGAGAAGAAAAATATTCTTTAATATAGCCATTTTGTAGAAGAGATGTACTGGAATGTAACTTCTGCAAAGTTTCAACAAGCATGGATGAATAGCTCATGGACTATGTACATACCCCCCCCCCTGAAAAAATGTCTTATTATTATCATATTGCTGGCATTTTCATCTGCAATAATGTTACTTTTATCAAGAAACTTTCCGTGTAAATTAAGGTACCTTTCCTGGTATAAGGAAGCTCAGTTTAAGAAATTTCCTGAGGGAAGTATAAGATTTTCTCAGGCAGGGCATTTATATTTCAAATGGGAGCTTGCTACGGGTTCATTCATGCTCGTGTTCACTGCTAATATGAACATAGAACCTGTGCAGTTGTACATATATGTACCATAGAAAACATCAATTTAAAAAAAATCCTGATGGTTATATTTTAGCTCGTAAATATATTTATAGATGTTGATGATGAGATTACTAAAATGTGAATGATGTGTCATGGTGGTGATTTTGATTAAATAGTAAATATGAAAAGTATTTTGTGAAGTGTATTCTTTTTTATGAGTTTTTTTTATATTCCCTAGTATTCTAATTTATTTTCCTCATTTATTAAAGAAATTTTTATTTTCAAACTCTTGTACCAACACTAGTTGGTAAAAAGAGTTTGAAAATAAAATTTTCTTCAATAAATCTGGGATAGCACATAAAATTTTGCTCGAGATATCTATAAAAATCTTATTTTTCCTCCATTTTTTATGTACAAGATATAATTTAAACAAATATTCCTCTTTTACATTCAAATCCTGTGACTCAAAATAACGAAAAAGACATGATTAACGTCCATTGTCTTTGAATATATTTTTATTGAAAACTGATATATGAAAGTACTGCAATTTTTTAAAGTAATAACAAAATGGTACCAGACATACAGATCCATTATATAACAAAACATTAGCATCTTATTTGCATATCAATAAAACAAAAATATTTGCAATGTATACAATGTATCCATATGCCGGCTTCTTATACATGTACATATACAACACCCTGACTAGTCCATAAAGGGGGTATCTCACTGAGCGGCGAACGTTGCGTATTTGGATTCGCCAACTTTTCTGACGACATTTGAGCGACTGTAAGCGACAGTTTTTGCAAAGATTAGCAACTATTTGCCAATCCTTTGCCACTATTTGTGAATGTTTGGGACCTTATGCTAATTCCTGGTACTCAATGGGTCGATTTTATACAGGAACCATATGGTAACGTGATCGCTAGCATTGGCGAATCAAAAAGAAATTCAGTGACATCGTCTTACAACCGTTTGCACAGGCTTATGACTGTTTGCGGAAAAATAAATTCGCAAAGACAAACTGTTTACAAACTTTCTTGCAACCTTTTGCGAATCCAAATTTGAAATGTTCGTAAGCATTCGCCGCTCAGTGAGATACCCCCTTAACATATTGCATTGCAGCACAAAATCATTGTTAATTTACAAAAATAAATTAAAACATCTAAACATGAAAAGTCACTTGATGAAACAAGGCATCTTTAATGAGGAAGACAAATTATAAATATCTTGATAACATTTCTGAAAGTACAAAAAACACAACAGCTTGTATAATAATCGAGACAGGAGTATCATCAGATGACATGATAAATACATTTCTTTTGTAAATGCAATGCAAGTACATACGGTAAGCACAGATATGGTATAAATGAATGGCAATTTTGAGGAGGTAAAACAATTGTACTACGGTATGTATCTCATTATCTTGAGTAGCATGGCATAGGTATCTGAACAGGCCTTAACTGTAAACGTACACAGACACAAGAATGCTATATGGTCACTTAATCTAATGCATTTTACCGGACACCTTGTAATAACCAGACACCATTAAATGGCTGTATAACCTAGTAGGTAATGACAAAATATGTAAAAAAAAATGTTTCATTTCTTTTAACAAATTGTCTTATCAATGAAAATTCTTTGCTACATTACATCCAATTAAAGAAATATCAAAAATGCAGATACGGTAAGTAAGAATGATAACTACATGTACTTTCAATATAATTTCACATGATCATGAATACACAAACAAACTTATTAGCATGGGCATAGCCATTAAGACAGCCTTAAGACTGCTTTTATAGATACTTTGAAAAGCAAGGCTTAGACTGTTGGTTAAAGATGAAGTTGAGTTCTGGTCATGCGATTGCATTGTGAAACGTGGAATCGATCAGAAAAGGTTGATAATCTAGCATATTGGTGTTTAAAATTCAGATTATCCTGACATATTAGATGAAACCTTAAACAAAATTGAGAAGGATGACAAAGAATATCTCATTTATATACTTGATCGAGGCCAATAGGGCCACTGCAGAAAGCACTTTTGTAACTGACAATGCTACCCTGTAAATTAATAAATTATCCAGGTATTGCACTCCTTAAAAATAAAATAGTAAGAGTAGATTCATTCACCTTGCATAATACAAGTATTCTCTTCCGTTATGCAAAGTATCATATAATCATCTCAGATTTAGCTGAGCTTACATGATTAGGCAATGAAATATTCAAGGAATTTCTTCCTACCAGGTACCTATCTACCTTCCCAGGGGGAAAGTGGCAAAATGTACACCAATGTCTTGCCAAAGGACGATGGTGCTATGGCAGGGTATTGAACCCTGTACCTTGTGATTCACATTCTGGGGACTTGACCACAACACCTTTGACTCCTTGGTATTGAACGAGATGGAGATACGGCATCATGTCAGGGTATCCTTGGTTACGATACCATAGATGATGGTGGTGAGACTGAGAATGAGCAGAGATGGAGATACCGCATCATGTTAGGGTATCCTTGGTTATGATACCATAGATGATGGTGGTGAGACTGAGAATGAGCAGAGATGGAGATACCGCATCATGTTAGGGTATCCTTGGTTACGATACCATAGATGATGGTGGTGAGACTGAGAATGAGCAGAGCAACACTCACCACAAGGAGGATAATGGCCTAAATAGATTGGATAAATAACAAAACATATGATTAGCAGCTTTACAACTACACCAAAATGTTTGATTGTCGATACAGTATATCTTTCTACCATTTAATACATGGGGCAGAATATGAACTTCTACGGGCACTTTGACACCTTGATCCAGGCTTTATTTCATCAACGATTTAAGGTTAGGTTTAGGGTTATCATGACTTTGGTCAAGGGTCAAAGTTAAGAATTTGTTTGTGTAGGGTAATGAGCAATTGCTGCCAGAGCATGTGTTGTATAACCTTTTCACGTACAAAATATTGTTGTATTTTCAAGTCGCGTAACTAATAGAGAACATAATACACAAACATAATGCATTGACAAAAAGAAATGTAAAGCTTGGCAAAACTTTAACAGCCAGTCTCACCAGCACTGATCACAATAGCTTCAAAAATGTGTTTTTTTTTTCCTTCAGATTTCATGTATTTTAGCATTACAAGCCTGGAGCCATCACATGTTGCTTACCATAATTTTAGATGGCGATGAAAGCTCTTCTCGGCCAAGTTTAAGGTAGAAGAGAGATGGAAGGAAGAGAACCAAGCTGGTAGATGCAGTAGCACCTAGATCACATATAAAGCAAAATTTGAATAAATTATGAAGGAGAAATGCAAATCAAAAATATTTTTTAAAAGGAACAAATATAAAAAGAATTGGGTAAATGTTACCCAAGGAATGAAGGCAGTAAAGAATATAGCATAGAAGATGAGTGAATGATCAAAATGGATTAAAAAAACAATGATGTTATAAAAGTAAACGCACAGAGCAGATGAAAACAGAAAGAGGAGAGAAAGAGTGTGAAAACAAAATAAAGCATGACACATTTCTTCTTTTTATTCACTATGGATCAAAACCCAAGACTGCCACATTGGAGTATATGATATGAGTACACTGTTCATGCGACAAAGTGACCCTATCTCTTCTACTAATCCACCAAGCGGATAAAGAGTTAATTGGTGAACATTTCTAATGATTACAGGTGCTTACCTATTACACCAAATATTCCCATCAAGGTGCTTACCTATTACACCAAATATTCCCATCAAGGTGCTTACCTATTACACCAAATATTCCCATCAAGGTGCAAACCTTTTACACCAAACATTCCCATCGAGGTGCTTACCTATTACACCAAATATTCCCATCAAGGTGCTTACCTATTACACCAAATATTTCCATGATGTTTGGAATGCAGATTGCAAATGTTGTGACTACGGAGATGAGGATAAAGGTTGTCAGGAAGTAAAGTTTCCATGACGTCCGGCTAGCTAACAAAGGGAAGACAGTTCCAGCTATCATCATAAATGCTAGACGAGCCTGGGATAGATCAAAGAATTAGAGAGAAAATTAGAAACGTACGGTACATGTAGATTCAACCTTTTCTAGAAGTTCAAAAATACCTCAAAGGCATTGTTTAACAATGTTAAATCTAAGATGCATGGCCCTACGTGTTATTATTGTCTGTGATATGGTGTAATATTGAAGCCCTAAAGAAACTGCGCTTCAAAATGATCAAGAAGTGCCTCATAAAAGTAAAAATCTTTGAGTGACTGGTTTTACCATACTCGTTTTCCCCAATAGACTGTAGTGTTATGAAAACCGTTAGGAAAACACAAAATTTGGTTTTGATTTCCAATCATAAATAATAATAATAATAATAAATTACATTTATAAAGCGCTTAATACAATGTTTCTAAGCACTATGTTTCTAAATATCTTGATAATCAGACAGGTGATTGGCTTGTAAAAGTCATGGGGTTCCTGACTGGCCTAAAGGTTTATAATTATCATTGCAGCATGAGCTAAATCCAGGATTTTGTTTCAGAATCTGAGACAAAGTTACCTGATCCCTTTAAACAAACACTTTGTTTTGACTGAATCCTGTAAAGGAGTATTGAGTTTTACATGATTATTTCTACAAATGATTTGCAAAATATCAAGATGTGATTGAATAATACTAATAATATTCTGCAATCCCGTACAAATTTTTTCTATTTTCCAACTGGTAAACGGAGTAACCACTCTGATAACTTTTTTTTAAATCAACAAATTGAAAAAATATATCTCACCCTTATTATCATCATCATCATTTATTAAGGTCATTTACGAAGGGGAATTGACTTTCACGCCATGAAGACATAGTATGAATTACTGAACAGCCCCCTCCCCCCTCCCCGAAACTTCCCTCACCCTGACTTACTGGATAATGTATGATAGGGACTGTAAAGACAATTGCAGTAAGAACAGCTATTCTGATGATCAGTAGTAGAAGGTCATCTTCTTGGTATAAACTATAGCCATGTAGAATCTCACTGTTGATGCCCTCTGCAGATTTAAGAGAAAATAATAGTTCAGGGGCCCCGTTTCTTAAAACCAGCATAAGTCTAACTTCTTGACTAAATCAGCACTAGTAAGCTACTTGTCTGCTGCCCGTTTCACTAAGTCATCTTTGCCAAGATCAAGGACAACATCTTGACTACAGAGTTATGACGCCTACGACCCTATCATAACTTTTTAGTTGATGTGCATCACATCACATGTCGTTTATCGGGTAGACTATGGCTTACAAAAAGGTCAAGAAATCCTACAGCCATTTTGGACGCCATCTTGGATTTCCAGGTTTCTTGGTGGCCTTAATAGCCCATCGTAATTAGTATAAATGGATTCCTCGCCCCCAACAAACCTAGGTTTAGATACCAAAATCACATCTCTAAGATGAATATATCATGATTTATGGCTATTATAAGCTATTGGGAACCATCTTGAGCGCCATTTGAAAGTAACGACTTTTGGGGGTCCGATTTTCTTGATTTTTGGTATGTTGTTCCTGATATCAAATATTATGGGAAAGCAATGAAAAAAACTTCTGTTGCAATTTTTGTGGGGATTAGGGTATTAGGGGATTAGTTTTTTTCCATAAATTGATCTGACAATTACAAGTAGGATACATTACAACGAAAGGGACACCAGAATAAATTGCGGATTTAAAAAGTTGAAAATAGATGGCAGCAAAAGTACCGGGAATTAGGAGAAAGCAAAACAATGAACTTGTGTTGTAGTGAGAGAAGTTGAAGGGAATAAGAATTGAATAAAGTAGAGGTAAAAGGAGAACTAGGAGGGGAGGGGTGGTAGAGAGGAGAAAAAAGCAAAGCTGTTGAATAATTTAAATTATCTTTACTGTCAACAAGAAACAAGATATATACAGTACTAGACTTTGCAGTATTTAAAATACTCTCAAATTACTGAACAAATTGTCCTTAAAACATCCCCCCAAATAGCAAGGGGCGGCAGGTTGATTCAATTCGTTAGGATCAATTTGTACCTGTCAAAAGAATTTAATTTAAAATATGAACAAAAAACCTTTTGATTATTTCTCCTCTATATTTGCAACGTGGGACGTGTAAGGTCTATGATGATGCATTTTTTAAGCTCATAATAAAATGTCTCTGTCCTTTAATCCAGGATGCAACTTTGATTTTGCTGCCGATAAGCTTACCATAGAATGTGAGGTATCCAAAGAGCGATGCGATCATATACAAGGTGTAACAAACACCAATGGATGTGATGGTTACATTCTGCATTCTGCGTTTTGTTGGCCTACAGTCATCAAAAGAAAAGAAATTAAAGTTGGAAATATTTTGGAAAGTGTTGCAGGGGTGTATCATGTTGATAAGAGAAGATTGGATTGTGTACATCACTAGCAATTATAAAACATGGAGACCAGTTACTTATGTTGGAATTTGGTTAATTTGAGGAAGAATTGATATATTGACATATAAAGTTTGTTCAAATAAGTGGACATGGTTCTTATAAATGTTTAATACATTTTTGTTTTAATCCAGAGGGTTTCTGTAGTAAAAACCAGAGTGGAGGGATATTTCAATTATAGTACAGTTGTACATACATGCAGGTTTCTGCCTTATCAAGCACTGCAACTTCAAAAGTCATTTAAAAAATCAAATTTTTAAAGAAAATACCCTTGCCAAAATGGAATTTGATAGACTTACCTTGATAACTCTGCATATATTGGAAGTACTGCTGTGTGGCACACAAAGGAAAATGCCATGGTAGGTATTGTGTATGCCGTCTGATGGTAAAAGTAAAGTAAAAAAAACAAACAAACAAATACAAATAAACACAACAAACCAAGACAGGATTCCATCAACATTGGTAAGTGTCTTTCTATTTTAAAGTAAAGATTTTAATTGATTCGTGTAACTAATTTTCATTTACTTTCCTTTCTATAGAGCAACATATGCTTTGTTTTGAAAAACAATAACCATCTGCCGGAAATGGAAATAAGCCATTTATCTGGTATATTGTATGTAAACTCAGAGAGAATGTTCACAACTTGTGATTATACTAGGTGTACAACAGTTTTTTTCATATTCATTACCAGTATGCACCACATTTAGATTAACATCTATATCAGTAAGAAAAGAAAAAAAAGTCCTCATTTTAAGATTTTATCTAGTCATAGATTTTGAAAAAAAATACATTTTAGTCTTTTTGTGGATTGGAACAAAGAGGTAAATTGCCCATCGACACATTTAAGTTACAATTTCCAAGAATTCAATACTTTCATATTGTTTGTCTGCTACTCTGCTAAATATGCTTCTCTGATTTTTCTTCTTTTTCTCAGAGCAATATACTGTTAAGGTTTTCTTTCAAGTTAACCTGATTGGTGATCAAACATCATTTCCTCCAAAGTATAGGGTTAGGTTGGAATTGGATTTCAGGCTAGGTTTGGGGATAGAGAGTATAATAGGTATCATACTGGGTCGAATGTTGAGGTTAGCAATTTCAATTAGTTAGTACAGGAAAATACTGCAGAGCTGGGGGTGTTTCACAAAGACTAAGATCCACTTTAAGTTTGACTTAACTATGGCAGGCCATTCATGCCACTGTTTGCTCTCACCATAGGCCTATTAATTATGATCTTTAGATAATATTTTGTCCTTCAATAATGAATTATAAAAATATGTAAAATCTGTAGATTTATGACCATGATTTGTAAGTCCCTTGAGAGAACAATGCCAGTAAATGGTGAGAGCAAACAGTGGCATGAACGGCCTTCCATATTTAAGTCCAACTTAAAGTCGATCTCAGTCTTTGTGAAACACTCCCCAGTTGTTGCAGGAACATTTGTGAAAAGACTGCTGATTTCTCTTGACATGTAGTTCATTTACCACAACTCAAGACCAATTTTAAATGGTGGAGTTATTACCTGCAAGGTGATAGAGAAGAGCTCAGCCTTGCATTGATCAGACTGGTTATCTTTAGGAGAGTAGTACATGTAGTCTTCAAGGGTATTCTCTAATGAGCCATTGGGCCCTGGTGTGATTGGAATCGGGCATGGAAACCCAAATTTCTTGTAAACAATCTGAAAAAGAAGCATGATTAGGAACATTATAGGGTGGAACACAGATGATTAATATGGTCTACTTCATTAAATAGCGCTCAACTCTGACTAAAGCTTGTTATAACAACTTGATAAACAAAAACAAAAAACCTAAACTGCTGTGACAAATCAATATCCTTTTATGTTAATGAATGGCAACCTGACTTATATATCTCTGTGTTATTTAACATACAGAGATGTGAAGCATACTACGTGGCTTACATATTTTATTTTGTTGTGGCATTTGAAAGAAAAAAGTGGGGGGGGGGGGGGGGCTTTAATTACCACACAAGTGAAAACAGGACACATTCATTGAGCATCTTCGAGTTTTCAAATTATTAACAAGTTAATGATGCAAACACATACCAAGATTCCAACAGTCTCCCAGTAGGCCTATAAATGAAGTTTAATGCAGAGTCTTACTTATGACACTTTTCTCTAAATAATGTTCATCAGATATAAAGCCTGTTATAGATGAATAATTCATACTAAAGCAAAATGCAAAGCAAGTGAAATATTTCAAAGGTCTGAAGCAGATACATGCAAGTGTGTTTTAGCTTTTTAAAATGTTGAAAATGACCAAGTGTAGTGAATTTCATGAAATTTGAAAATGCACAATGTCTTTTTTTTTTTTTTTTAGAGAGCTGAAAGTCTATAATATATCCTATAAATTTATTTCTGAACTTCAATTTCTTTAAACAAATTTTCATACTTCGTCCCACTCTGCAGTCACAAGCACAAAAGTTAAAGGGATCCGGTAACTTTGTCTCAGAGCCTTAAAAAAAATCTTTGATTTAGCTCATGCTGCAATCATAATTATAAACCTTCAGGTCATTCAGGAATCCCATGACTTTTACAAACCAATCGCCTGTCTGATTATCAAGATATTTTGTGTTTCATAACACTACAGTCTATTGGGGAAAAGGAGTATGGTAAAACCGGTCACTCAAAGATTTGTACTTTTTTGAGGCACTTCATGATCATTTTGAAACGCAATTTTTTTTAGGGCTTCAATATTACACCATATCACAGATACTGATAACACATAGGGCCATGCATCTCAGATTTAACATTGTTTAACGATGCCTTTAAAGACCCCATCGATCATCAACTCACCCCCACTGTAAAGAAGACCATACAGAGGATGGAGAAAGCACTGGTGTAGCCAAGGAAACCAATCTTAGGAAGGCAAGCCAAGGGGAGGATGATGAAGAAGACGAGAAGGAGAACCAAGTAGTCTCCGTTTACATACCACTCACTGCTTGAAAGAACATGAATTAGCATGGAGTATTGCGCATAGCTGAGATTAGGATTCATTTGTAATACACTTGAATCTTTTATAAATGAAATGCTTCCTGGGAGAAATTTCAATTATTTAAACATATTTGTGGCTCACACCCAGTAAATAAGATTGATTGATCGATCTGTATTGAAAAACAAGTCCGAAAAAATCTTGGAACTAGCGGGACTTGAACCTGCATCTACCGCTTGCCGGGCAGCGACTCTACCACCAGGCCATCACTGCATGGTCCATGGCACAGTCACGATGAACTAGAAACAAATACCTAAGTTCTCCTGATTCATTCTGACTTATTAATATTCATTAGTCCGCCATAGGACAATAACTTTTATAAATGTCGCTGCCCGGCAAGCAATAGATGCAGGTTCAAGTCCCGCTGGTTCCAAGATTTTTTCTGACTTGTTTTTCAATACAGATCGATCAATCAATCTTATTTACTGGGTGTTAGCCACAAATATGTTTCAATAACAGTTGAATCTTGTTATGAAGAACACTGTTATAACAATCCCAGTAAATCATCCCAATTTCGTCAATATCTCTTGCTTTTTATCCCTGACATGGCAAGCAACAAGGTAATTTTCTTCATCTAAAGGAGTTTGTTAGAAGGAGATTTTACTGTGCTGAAGTGTCTCTTTATATTTTCAAAGGTTAAGTCAAGTTCAGGTATAGTGAAAAGAAATTGGGAATGATATTTCTAAAGTTTAGAGTACCCCACTCCCTTTCCCCCTGCCTTTCATTACAAAAATGCTTTGATGAAAATATTTTATATGGAACATGCAGAAAATCTGATGTGGCATAAGCTCTATGAACTGTCTTAATTAACTATGCTCAGGGAATGAGGCACTTTTTATCATGCAGATGTGCATTCTACTGTGTAATGAGCTGCATATTATAATTTATGAATTTATGAATGCAAGTTAAAAGTGTTCTGGCTTGCTTTTTGTTTTGCAATGAGAGAAGGTTATTTTACAATATATTAATTAAAATTGTAAATTATACTTTTACAGTTGAATTTAATTCTCCCCATATGGCATAATCCTTACAAATGGTAGTCCCATACCAGTATATCAATAATGATATCATCTCCCAACAATCCTTAACACTTATAGTCCTTGTCTCCATGTTTTTCTCAAACTTTAATAACAGGCTTTTCATTTTTTTTCTTTCTTTCTCGATACCGGTGATTTACCAATTTACTTTGCTATGCTTTCATTCATATCAACTGTATATGTATGTAAAAGGGTCAATTCCAATTATGAAGTACTGGTATGATACTTCTAAATACACTTCAATATAGTAACAGGTAAAAATGAGGTGACAGATGATGCAATTTGATAATGAAATAATATTTACATTACTTCACAAGAGGCTTACTTTGCAGACTGATCTTCATGTAGAAATGTCTTGAGAACTGCTGGCATCTCATTTTTTACAATAAATAGATAGCTTGACATAGCTGGGAAAGAAAGGCAAAATAATGTTAAGTGAAACAAATTATGAAACTATATAGCTTAATGTTTTAATTGCATTACAATGGCTTCATGCATTCTTGAGATATGTAACAAACAAAATAGAAAAGAAAGTAAAAAGAAAAAGAAAGAAAGAAACAAAAATCTTGGTGAAATCAAGAGGTGATACGCAGTGCAATGCATTTTTTAGCCTAATAATGATAATGATAATGATGTGAATCATGTGATAATTATAACTGTTCATGACTAATTAATATGAAAATAGTGTATATATGGATTCTGTACTCACCACCTATATTCTGAAGGAGTATAGCACACGCTGCCATTAGCTGAAAACACAATAAAGAACAAGAAAAAACATGTATTGATCATTTCATGATATAAAACAAGCATAATCAATGCATCATTTTTTCATACAGTTCCTTGCACAACCCGGTATCAAAGTAATAAAACTTGAATGCAGAAAGTGATGGGGGGGGGGGAGGAAGATGACAAAAGAGGAGAAGCATAGCATGAGAGACGAGTGGAAATAAATAGGGAGGTAACTGTAAATGGATAGAGACAAAGGGAGAGTGATGAAGAGTCAGGAATAATCAATTAATTTTATGAAAAGTGAGTTTACCAAAAGAATAGTTGTTTATATTAGGATATGAATTCTATTATTCTACACTTTCTCAAATGTTTAATGAATAATAATAATATAATAATACTTTGTTCTTTTAAAGCGCATTTCATGTCTGTTGAAATTTCAATGCACTTATATACATATATAAAGTATAACACGATCATAAAAGGAAGATGAAACAGAAACCTATATACGTGTAGAAAACAATTAAGTTCTTACAAAGAGAAAAATTACAACATTTCTTGTCCTTTAGTACCATGCTAATTTGGAAAGATGAGTTTTGAGTCTAAATATGAATATTTCAGTATTGTTTCAGTATTCAGTTTAAAGATAGCTCTTCAAACAACCTACCTTTCCCGGTACACCCATTGCACTGTTTCCTATGTCTTCATATGACCTATGGCCTGTGATGTCACACATCTTCAAGAGGAGATGAATTGTGTAGTTTGCCATCATGGCAACAACCAACAGCATCAAACTAGAGAAAAAGAGAAGATAACTTTCTCAAACTCGATTGGATGTTGTCAATTAACCAATACACTTGTTCAAGGTTATATTTTCACTCATGCCAAAACTTCAAACTTAAAAAAAAAGAAGCTTATTTCAACGGGGTCCAGACAACTCGCCACAAAGACAACCCGCCCCAAGACAACCCGCCACAATACCCTGGACATCTCACCACAATACCCTGGACAACTCGCCACAGGCGAGTTGTCCAGGGTGGGGTGCCTTTTCAGACAACTCGCCACACTGTTTTCCCCTCATGATTTCTAGATCTAAAATCCCTCATCTTCATGATCTTAGATGAAATTGTCATTTTATGTTTTCATTATTCTTTTATAAACACAGTCATGGCAGGAAACATGGAAATTGTGAGTACTTTGAGAGCTGTTCTAAAGAATAAAGATGATTTTCCTTGCGCTTGCAAGTACAAGACCCGCAACAAGAATCTATTTTGGACTGTGCGAAACTAACCTAGAAAATCTAGAAATAAACCACATTTCAACTGCCCCCTCCCCCATCAGTTATCACAATGATCTGGCGATCGTATGCCTTTGGTTTGTCAATAATATATTATTGTTGCAAGGGAAATCAGCTTTATTCTTTATTCTTTGTAATGACTATGTTTATAAAAGCACAAAAATCATGAAAAATGACAATTTCATCTAAGATGAGGGATTTTAGTTGTCTGGAATTGATTTCAACGTATACGGTAATTAAGAAGTAACAACCAATATCAATTCATACTACACGTTGCAAGAGTATTGTACATGCATTTGATTGAGTCATGGAATACTCTCCCTCAATGGATTAAGTATAGCAGTTCTGCTGAAGTGTTAAAAACAATCTTAAGAAATATCTGTTTAATTTAGCTTATACCAGTAATTGATTACCATTACCTTTCATGTCTCTACCTTTCCTATTGCATTATGTATCATGTATTTCATCTTTTGCACAAGCTGTGCCTTGAGCATTTGACTATCAAGTGGATTTGCGCCTTATAAATCATATGTATTATCAGTTATTTTTAATGATGTGGGTTTACAACCCATCGCTGCCACCATACCAATGAAGCAAATTTTTCACATTGGATATGGCTACAATTCTATTGAAGCACCAAGCATTTGATGAAATAAATGCTTAAATACTTTGTTGAACTAACGAGTGGTTTGTATTTTTTGATAAGGCCCAGGTTGTAACAGACATTGTTCAATATGACCCAGGAAAACAGGTGTCGATTTTAGTTTACCTAAAGAGGATAATGCCAGACTGTGCCATTGCAAAGGGTAAGCCTAAGATCCCACTCCCTAGTATAGCATTCATCAGATTGAACACTGATAATCCAAAAGATGTCTTTCCATATGCAACTGGCTCCACTCTCTCAGTCACAGCCTCCTGAAAAAGAAAATTAATACTGGACATTCAATATTACTAGAAGAACTTGGCGTGTGATATCGAGCAGGAGAAGTGGACCCCACTGGAAATAAGCTCTTGAGCTTTCGTGGGTTATCCTGTTCAAGCTGACTTATTTCTGATCTGTTATTATTGTATATTGTTGTATGTTGGAAGCTTGTCGAATAAAAATCAATCAATCAATCAATCACTTAGCAGAAATAACCCTCTGTAGTGGTATGAGGAATTCTTTAACTAAACTGACATTTGTCAACCTTCCCTACGGCTACACACAGATGATAACCCTTGCCGAACACACAAGGGGTGGGTGGGGGGGGGGGGGTAGGGGGTAGGGGTAGAATTACTAATGATACCTTTACCTTTACCGCAAATACTGGAAGAATGCTGAGACAGCAGTCGAGCTTCCAGGTCTATCTTCTTGGTCTATCTTCTTGTACTCATACTCTTTAATAATAATTCTCATTATATGCAAGGGAGGCAGAGGGGCAAGAGGTTGCATCTTGACTGGACAATATACCATGTACAATGTCCCAGGAGCAAAGAAATTGAAAAAATCAGTTCGAGTATTGAGAGATATGACACTGTTCCTTCCAGCAACGATCAAGTCTGGAATATATATGATATATCAGAATTGATAAAACTTGAAATTTGAGGTTGCTTTTGTGACAAGCGAATCAAAACTTGCAAGTGAGAGGATACTATAAAGTCATATCCAATCGAAAGACCCTGATTTATTTCCAAGTTCAGAAAATAATGAGAATTCAAATTGCCTTAAACTAAGTTAAAGTCAAACTCAAAAGACTAAACAGTAAACTACTCATCTCAGTCGAGAAAAAGGGTCTGAATAGGATTTTTGAAAATTCCTGTGGAAATACACGATAAAAAGAAAGATAAAAGCGGGGACAGTAAAAGGAAAGAAGAAGTGGAAGCATAAACATGTGCAGAAACTTGTGCCCAGTTTTGTCAGGTCCTATGGCCCAGCTTTAGTATAGCCTTGGTTTGGGTAACTATATATTTTAGTAAAGAAGTACACTCTAGCAAATAGCATAGAGAGTCGATGCTAATGCGTATTGACCTTTAGCACTGCACTACGTGTTAATAGGCAGCATTTGAATACATGAATAGTCAATACACTCACAACACGCAAATGCACACAATCATGCCAATGCGTCTGATCGGCAAATTTGACAGTAGACTCACAATTTGAATTTTTAAATTATTCTTTCTGACATCGGAAAGTTGAACGAATTGTATTTTACTGATATTTGTGTGTCATCAATCGTCAATAGAGTACCGATTTCGAGTGAAATTAGTTGAATTTTGTACAGCGGTGTTTGAAATGTTAAGAATCATAGCACAGCTTTTAATAGAGAGCCAGGATAATATTATGCACCTATTGTGAAAGAAGCTACTTGCCTGTACTGAAGTTGAAGGCAACAAAGGTGTATCATCAACAATACCATGGTAAATTAAATCATGTGACTGGTCGTTCGCATCTTCTACACGGCCTGCTACTAAGCGATGGCATTTTGACTCCATTTTCTGGCAAATAATAGATATACGATTGACATCACTACTCAGAACCACTTAGAACTCGCCTCATTCAATAATGCATTATGCTGCCACACAAGTACACACAGCTCATCCCCCGAATGTAAACATTGTACGAGAAACAACCGAGAGAGGGCTTGTAAAAATGGCGTCGCCAGGCAGTGCGGGTAAATTTCAATTCCAATTTAGTTTCCTTATTCTTCTTAAAGTATTTATGTGTTTTCTTAAACTTTTTAAAATCAAGGTTGCTCGAGAGAATGATGTGGATTTCTGTTTTGATTTAAAAGACATTTTGAACCGTTGAATGATCGTTAATGTGCAATGTTTTAACAATAACAGTGAGGCAGTGTATGTGAGCTGAGTGAGCTGAGCTGAGCTGAAGTACTGTACTTTCTCGCCCCCACTACAAGCCGCCCAGTTCAGCGCCGCGCTGGCCGGATGGTGAAGGGCTTAGCTTGGCCTTGGGCGGGTGTTTCCATTTACTGTACCACTGCTTTCTGACCTACCTGACACACTTTAATCTGACACACTTTTTTCCTATTCATTTTCTACACAGAGGTATTTTCAAGAGCCATGATCTGTGATTGGCTTTTTTGCTAGTAAATATTCATGATATGCAAATTATTACGATTGCACGCACAGTTCATATCCTTTGTTTTGGTCTTGCGAAAAATACGATCAACTTTTCAAAAAGTTCCTGAAAATGACACTTTGAGCGAGAAAATGTTATAATGAGTCAGCTTTGTAATTTCTGAGGTATGCATGTTGATTTGGTAATATTTAAATGTTATGAAACGGACGTATATTTCTTCTCAGGACCATGTTTTGAGGGGGTAACGGGGTTGATTTTTCGCCCAATGAAGGTGATCGCAGCCATTATGTTACTACACGACTGCTAGCCACGGCTGTGGGCCCGCAGCCGCCCCGCCGGTCAGCTGATCGACCTGCTGGGGCCTAATCATGCAACATGATTGTGTCTGCATAGCTAGACTTGTTTGTAGCATAAGAATTAGAAGTTCAGCCGTACGTCTAAGCCTACATTAGTAAAAGTTGTAGTGTTTCTGTAGACCAACGTCTGAACTTCTAATTCTGATGCTACAAACAAGTCCTATATAGACAAAGTCATGTTGTATGATTAGGCCCCAGCAGGTCGATCAGCTGACCGGCGGGGCGGCTCCGGCCCCACAGCCGTGGCTAGCAGTCGTGCAGTAACATAATGGCTGCAATCACCTTCATTGGGCGAAAAATAAACCCGTTACCCCTCAAAACATGGTCCTGAGAAGAAATATACGTCCGTTTCATAACATTTAAATATTACCAAATCAACATGCATACCTCAGAAATTACAAAGAGCTCTGACTCATTATAACATTTTCTCGCTCAAAGTGGCATTTTCAGGAACTTTTTGAAAAGTTGGTCGTATTTTTCGCAAGACCAAAACAAAGAATATGAACTGTGCGCGCGATCTTAATAATTTGCATAATCATGAAAATTTACTAGCAAAAAAGCCAATCACAGATCATGGCTCTTGAAAATGCCTCTGTGTAGAAAATGAATAGGAAAAAAGTGTGTCAGATTAAGTGTGTCAGGTAGGTCAGAAAGAAGTGGTACAGTAAATGGAAACACCCAGCTTGGGCAGCGGTCACGAAAACGTCATCATCTTGGTCAGTACAAGTTCACTGACATCCCATTAAAATATTTGTATCAAGTTTAAGACGCGTTTCAAGGGGATGTCGGAAATTATCGGTGAACTGAATTGTACTTCAGGACGCTTTCATAAAACAATGCCCAGGTTGTGTCCTTCCGTGTTGACTGTTGTCGATGTATGCATGTGATGTGGAGCCCCTGACCTGGCTTGCTCGCCTGGCTGGCTAAGTCAGATGAAGTAAACTTCGGAATTTAGTTTAAGGTTATGCCTCTGACTGAGTTGGACTGGATCAGAATATCTTGATATCTTTGAGGAAATGAAATTAAATATAGATCTAGATCTAGACTAAGATACAATAATTTTTAGAATACTCATTAGGTCTAGACTGTATCTTGTCATTATATTCCATGCGCATATGCAAATGAGGATTAAGCGCCATTTTATTAATAATATGCACAGGCGCACAAAAGTTTGAGCGCAGGCAAAGAGATCACAGAAAAGTTGCAATAAAATTTACTGGTAAGACAAAAATTACAACAATTTTCAAGATACCAACTCTAATTCTTTATCTTAACAGCAAAGATACAACAATATTAGAGATAAAACAAGTTTCAGAATACCGCCCCTGGTGGTGTCCTTCCTTGTTGATGCAGATTAATAATATGGGGCACCTGGCTGGCTAAGTCAGACAGAAGTAAAGTTCCAAGTGACTAGTCTATGGTTATGCCTCTGAGCTGAGTGAGTTAGAGGTCTGCTAGATCGGCATTATCGCGATGTCTTTGAGGAAACCAGTTTTCTTTTTGCCCTGAACACTTTTTTTTTAGCCAAATCATGCCCTCCTTTTTTGGCTGTAGGGTTTCCTTTTTTTAGTATTAAGGCAAGGGCCATGGCCCTCTCTCCTACTTGTAAGGGTTATATCTTTTAGAATTATAGCCTTTTATAGGCCTAATTAAAATTAGTCTAGGATCTATATTTAATAGCTTTGCATCCTTTGAAATCTATATTTAATGGGTGAGTACCTAAGGCTTAGCGCTCACGTTCCAGTAAGCCTCGTTCTAAGAGTAAGATTTAAACATAAAATATTGGCATGTATATTTAATTGCTTGTCTAGAATAGTGATTATTACTTCTTGTCAATGTGTTTGTCTTTCAACAGATCTGGAAGCAACTCTTCTGAGTTTTGAAAGGTTGGACCGAGCATCACCAGAACTGTGGCCTGAGCAAAGTAAGACGTTTCACCAGGAGTGTGTGTGTGCCTTCAGCTTAATGCAGGGCATATCCCATTGGGCAAATGCACTCTACTGTTTGGTACCCCAAACCAAGGTCTTGACACTAACAGGCACTCTAGACACATTGGTGCCTAAAAGTCTGCACCCCTAAATCTAATAGTGTTAACATGGGGCTCATTCATCCAGGCGCCTTTTGGAGCATGATGTGGAAATAATTATGTTCCTGTAACAAATGGAGTATATTCATTAGAGGAAGATTTCATTAACTGCTCAAGAGAAATAGCTAGATAATGAGATTTTAAGGTAGTATTTGGTTTGTGACTAGAAAAAAATACCAGTATAATTCATTGGCACAGTAGTTAGATTACGGTATGTGATAAATGAATTTGAGAAGTGCCTGCTTTTCTTTCGTTTTGATATTTTCATTAAAGTTATTATCTGTACCTGTTTTTTCTTAAATTCTTTACTTTATTGCAGTTCCTGGAGTTTCCAATTTTGCTGACATCAAAAGTGTAAGTATAATATTATATTAATATTAAAGTGCAGGGAAGGAAAGAAAGAGAAAGAGTGGAAAATGAGTGGGAATGCAACCAACACTCAGGGTCCTGTTTCATGATAAAACTTTTTATAAACAGCTGAAATCATTGCATTTGATGGGCTGTGAGCAGATTTGTTATAGGATTGTGACATCAGTTTTATTAAATGGGGTCAGAATAGAGCATGCTGAAATTAAAAACCATGTAATCGTTTTATTTTTTTCTTTAAATGCAGTTTGTATATAGTGGTGGTTTTTTCTGGAGGAGGGGCAGTTATTGGAAACACTCATTTAGATCATTTTACATAACATTGTATAATAATAATAATAATAATAATAATGAACGTTATTTGTATAGCACATATCACTAACACAAAGAAAGTCCCTATGCACTTAGAAAAGAAGGAAAAGGGTGGAATAGAAATGAACATTTATGCCTCATACATGAAAATAATTAATTACAACAACAATAATGATACACAATTCCTATTTAGCTTACATGTAATAGGGTAATTTAGGTAATACAAATTTAAACATGAAAATTAAATGAAAATTAAATTAAATATTAAATATGTACATGATGCTATTACCAAAGAAGTCACTAAACAGCTGGAACAAAATTAACAATTTACAAAAAGATAGGTCTTCAACAGAGTCTTCAATGATTCTGTTGTGCTTGCCTGTTTGACAATATCAGGCAAGCTGTTCCACAATTCGGACGAAGAATTTTTGAAAGAGCGAGTGCCATAATATTTTGTTTGAGTGCTTGGAGCTACCAGGAGGGATTTACTATTTGATCTTAATGTTCTTGTAGGGGTATATTGTAGAATGAGATCTTGGAGGTAAGACGGGGCTGTACCGTTTAGGCATTGATATGTCAGTAAAAGGATCTTATAATTAATACGGGACTTAACTGGCAGCCAGTGCAGTTGTTTAAGTATGGGTGTTATATGTTCTCTGCGTTTAGTTCTAGTGATAAGTCCGGCTGCTGAGTTTTGGATTCTTTGTAATTTATTGGTGTGAACATACGGAAGAGGATATAGTAAACTATTGCAAAAATCTATACGAGATATAACCAGGGCATGCACCAGCTGCTTAGTAGCTTCTTTGGTTAGGAATTGGCGGATTTTTCCAATTTTGTGCAGAGCAAACAAACTGGTTTTACATACATTATTGACTTGAGCTCTCATTGTAAGATTTTTGTCTAGCTGCACGCCAAGATCTATAGCGGCATCGACACATTTGATAATGGTATTGTCTATTTCTATGCCATCCATCTGGTTACTCTTCCTGAATTTGCTGGTAATTAATTAACTATTCGGGCATGTTTCCCGTCGGGCAGTAAATCATGAGCGTGGTAAAGGCCTGATAAAAATCTGATTTTTTTTTTTTTTTTCCTGATTTTTTCCAGATTTATTAAAAAAAAAAAATAAAAAAAAAAATCATTTTTTTTTTTTTTTTTTTTTTTTTTTTCTTCTTCCATATTTTATCCTGATTTCCCTCTTATTTTCTCTATTCTTCCCTATTTTGCCCTATTTTTCCCCCAATTTTCTTACTCGAAAGGGGGGAATGTTGTTAGATGCCATTTTTCCCCGCGAATCCTCTTTTTTTTTTTTTTTTTTTTTTTTTTTTACACAAGGGGGGGTGTGGTTGAGAGGAAAACAAAAAACCTAGTTTTTTTTAGTGCTCACTATCACCCCTGGTGGTAACAGTCTATTACCAATACCCATAAAAATGCATAAAATCGTAAGAATAACTAAAGCTAAATAATAGTCACATAGATATATAGCACTGTGCCTTTACCATTCTAGCGGAGCTACCCGGTTTAAGGAGCTCTGGCATTCAAGGAATATTTCCCTACAGGGTACTGGGTAACTTAAAGGAGATATAATTGTTTTCATCTTCAATATGACTTACTAGCATGATATTAAACAGGATATCTTTATTTTCTATGGTTAGCCATTCAACAATGCAAACTCGCCCCCTTGGGAAGCTGATTTGGAACAGAATGACATTGATATGCTCAATGGTAAGAATCTCTTCTTTATTTGTCTGGCTATAGCCTATACGACATGCAGGACATGAGACTGACAGCCCATGAGACAATGCTATTGGTCTAGTGGGCCTCTTGACAGTTTTTTGAGGTTTCATGAAAGTGGCATTGTCAGACTTTTAGGCTGTCAGTGTCCTGGAATGTCGTGTATTGACTACTGGCATGTTCATTAATAGGTTTTCTAAGAAGTTATACAAGAAAATTATGATTACTGTATTTTTATTAAGTATTAACATCATCAGTGCCTGGGAAGGGATAAGCAAACTGAATCACTGTAACCCTCTGTCTCTCCTCTTGGTATAACTGATTGGGGTTGTGTAGGTCGACTACTACATGGGGTTTCCCCCTACTCTTATATGAATAGTGAAATTTGTTCTTAATATGCAAAGGTGGAGATTCTCCTCCATTTAACATGCTATCCTTGGTGTGGGATGTTTAGTACTGTAACATAGCCTGTATCTATGAATAACTCCATTATTCCAGTTTTTTCTGATATGTACCTGGTTAGAAAATGAAATTATTGTAGTCATGACCCATACATGTAAGTTTGGGCAATACCATGTTATTGTTTAACAGAAGTCATTTGATGGCAAAATTTCACTTGAATTGTATCATAATGTGAAAGAGGATGTCATTTACGACACATTTCTGCAAGGCTTTTCAAAACAAATGTGTTTGAAGTCGAATATTGATGAAACTGAAAGAATACAAAATTTAGGTTTTCTGCGTACAACAGAAAACATAGAAATAAATCTGGTTCACCCTTGTTATGCTGATCATGATGCGAGATATAGATAATAAAACCTTGAACAGGTGCAACACTAGACTATTCTCTTTTGGGTTGAGGGTTGTCAGAACCAAATTGCTGACAAATTAGCCAAGAATTACTGACCAACTAGCACACATACAAATTATTACGATTGATAGTAGTTTTGAATAGGAAGTGATGTGGCATGTCTCGCCATCTCCCTTTGTCTAACAAGTCTACTACCCTTGTGTAAACAATTTGATCGTGAATATGCCATTAATGATACTGGAAATATTTTGAATTGTTTCAATGATTTGCATAATGTTAATCAGGTTCTTTTATCTTCCCTTGTCAGAGCTTGGTAGTTTAACTACATCCAATCTAATGGAGAAAGTAAAAGGTCTGCAAAACCTAGCCTACCAACTTGGCTTAGAAGAAGGTGAGTCTACGAAGGAAGCTTTCAAATGCAGTCTCTTAAATCTTGACCTTCTTTCATGCAATCTTGCCTCATCTCCTTAGAAATCAGCCTCATATTCAACCTTAACTATTTCTCTTTTGTGTGTCTGGGCACATATTTTTAAAACGTTACCAAACTAATATAAGCAGAATAAATTTATGCAAATTATCTGGCACGGTGCTCTTAATGTGTTGAAAGGCCTGAAACCAATTTAATGCCCGCTTTATCAAAATCAGCAGTAGTAGTAGGAGGAGCTATGTGATTATTTGATTTCTCTTATTAAAGTTGATTCCAATATGCCATATTTTACCTGTAGTATGTTTAAATAATAACATTACTTTGAGCACCAATATTGTTTTACTTTGTGCAGCTCGTGAGATGACAAGAGGAAAGTTTCTGGACGTTCTATCAGGTAGCAACAAGAACAAGAAGAAATGAAAACTCCTGTATTAAAGAACCATCTTATGTCAAAGATTTGAAGAGACTTGTACAAAGAAAGAACCAGGGAGACCAAGGGTTGTTGCTCAAGTGATGTTTCTCCACCAAAAAATGGAATAATTAGAAGGCAACAATAGACCAGTTCTTCATTAGCTTATGGTTGAATAATCCAGAATATCCAGATTACATGGAGACGTCCCACTTTGTGCATTTTACAATAATCACTGCCCAAGTCATGGAGGTGCTTCATGAATACCTTTTGTTTGCCCTTTTGAAAAGAATACTTCCATCTGTGTTTAAAGCCCCACCGCACTAGTTTGGCCAGGAGGGATTAGACCTCCCTGCATGGTCACTGACAGGTGGTTATCTCATCAAATAAGCTCTCAATTAACATAAGAAAAAGAGGATCATGGGGGACCAGTGGTCACCGATTAGGCATTGTTTGCTACAAAGAGGGCGCAAGTAGATATAAGTAGTGCAGTGGAGCTTTAATAGAATGTACCATCGGGGCATAAATGCATATTGATTGCATAAGTTTAACGAGCATCTATCAACTATTCCTCTTTGTGGGTTTTATAATTTTTGTACAAATGACCTTTATCTGCCTATGCACGGGTTGCACCTACAAACTGGCTTATATCAGCAGTCTTTGAAATAGACTCCCTTAAGTCACAGTAGAGTGCTTCCATTAGTTATAATTGGAAGAGCAGTATGTAAAACACACCAATTACATACAGGGTAGAGTGGGGGTGGGGGTCTAGAGGGCGCAGACACCCTTTCCCCTTTCTGCATTTGATTGTCATTTTTTTTGGGGGGGGGGGGGGGGAGGGAGGGGGCATTAGACCACCACTTTTTACAAAATCCTGGAAAAAATCTTGAAACGATGAACATTCCATGATACAAACGAGTTTTCCTGAAATTGTTGCATGTTAAGATTGAAATGGTGTCCTGATTTGATTTTTAATTTGTTGTATTTTAAACAGAAAACAAATCTACTTGTCATCAGTCGATAATGATGTAATTAGGTCTTGATGATTAGTTTAATTAATGGATACTGCAATTTGTAAAGCCATTTTGTATTGTGGGTGTATTGAGTTAATTCTGATTCATCATTGTTACTTGAGCTTTGTCTTGATGAAGGATACATTGTGATGGGACAAGGACGTTTTGTAACTTTCATTAATTTGATGTTGAAACTTAAAAAGAGTAATTCTTGTTCAGTATTGTGTCAAGGATAGACACAAGCGACATACAGAAATAGGACAATACTAAATTCTTTTCAATATAAATTTTTATTTGTAATTATTTATTACTCAATATAATTCTCATAAACAAATTTGATTGAACAAGTTACAGAAAATAAGGCACGAAAAAATAAAGCACTTCATCTTTTTTTGTTGTAAATAAAACATATTTATACATGAAGATATATCGTATTTCATATGTGTTTGATTGTATCAAGTACTAAGTAGATGTAGCCTGCAACCTGCACAAGAATATAAATGGAAAGGTACATACATGAATGTAATAAATACATTACAGTGGGACTTGGGCTCCATTGCATAAACAAAACTTACTACTGATGGTAACTTTGCCTTTAATATAAACTACCATCACAACATCACTCAACAGCAAATCGAATCAAGGTTTCCATGGAAGTTATCATAAATGGCAAAGTTACCACCGATGGTAAGTTATATGCAAAGTTTTATATAACGAAGCTCCACTGTACAGACCTGTTTCTGAGCAAACTGTACTGTCATTGTATAGGACCAACTTTTTGACAAGAAAACTTTGTCTTACAATGCAACAAAGGAAGACTCACATTTTCACAAAACACATTCAAATTTCTCATTAGTTTTCTTGTTGAAAATATTACTGGAGAAACTCTGAAACTATTTCATATACACAAGTTCATATTCAAATAAATTTATATATATCTTACAAGAAAATTGTCTTAATCTATACATATACTGCACCCTGAGATATTATGCAATGATTTACATTTATTCTTGAATTAGGCAGTTACTTCAAATGTATGTATTAGAAGTTTAATTGGACATTACTTGAAGCTCACATGGGTATTGACCATTTATAAAACGTCAGTTTTGGGTGGAGGCAAAGAAACATTGTTGAATGTTTCTGTAAAACTCAGATGACTTGACTTTCATATTGGGAGTCCTGCTCTAGGCAATGGAATCATTTATATGGACATCATACAAGGAAAATTCTTAGAACTATTCTGTGTGTTGGTTTGTTGTTTTGTTTCATTTTCCCCACTGCACATGTATCTCATTCTTTCTTCTTTTTTTACCTGTACAAACTTGCTACACATAACATATGAAATATATTTACCGGTATGCTTAAATATCTTTTGTAGAGAGGGAGGGAAGGATTTTTCCTGTATGACATAATAAATCATGGCTGAATTATCAACAGATTTCCCTAATTCACTTATGATCCCACCTTTAGAAGGTTCAAAACACTTTTTCTTATTCTTGGTCAGATTTTTCTAAATTTTCACTAATTTGTTAGATTTTTATCTGTATTCCACAAAGGTTCAATTTCCCCTTACATCACATTCATCTGACATAAAAGAATTATTCAGAATATCACTTAGCACAGGCCTACCTAGACCTTTGGAATTATGATCAAAGATAGAACAACTTTGTAATTGAAGTACTGAAAATACATACTACCTACATTTTCAGAATTCAATATTTGTAACAAACCTTTAATAGTACAAATATTTCAAGTAAAGTACGCATTTCCACATCCAAATTTATGTATATACTATATACCATATATCTTTCTTTTTTTCTAGGTACACTGTATAACATCAATGCTTTTAAATGCCAGTGGTTTCGGTAAAATATATATTTTTAAGGAGATGACAGAATAAACCAATATAAGTTAGAATATTATCTTTACAAAATTCATTGTTAAGGTACTCTCAAGTTTAAACTCCAGGATTTTTGCTCTTAGACGTATCTATTGAATTACACAGAAATAGACACTCTTTTATCCATGTGTTTACCGTACTTCAGTTTCGATAATCTTGTGAGAAATACTGCTCTCGATATTACATCTACATCATATGAAATCAGCTGTCATATTACACCTTCTAAATATTTCACAACAG
Organism: Strongylocentrotus purpuratus; assembly: GCF_000002235.5. Classification (NCBI taxonomy): domain Eukaryota; kingdom Metazoa; phylum Echinodermata; class Echinoidea; order Camarodonta; family Strongylocentrotidae; genus Strongylocentrotus; species Strongylocentrotus purpuratus. The sequence goes on from NW_022145611.1 coordinate 4,537,344, forward strand.
ATTGCGGATCTAAATAGTCTAATTTCAGTCATCTGATCAATGTTGCAGCTTCCTCTAATGAGTGCCAGATAAAATGCCTCGGTATGTATCTCTTGAATGATATTTGATTTCGTAGTACAAACCCGGTGGGGTCACTCAATGTGACTTCCGGACCGCATGACCGTTACCAAAATCGCGGAAAAAGGGGTCAATTTCAAGCAATGTCCGCGGACAAAATATTCCTCGAAATAAAGAAAATAGGGGGGCACAGGTGTCCCCGAAATTGATAAATAGGGGTCAGGAAAAGGGAAAAGAGAAAACCGGGAAGAAAAATTCTCGGAGCCGAGTCTTGTCCTTGAAATATGGTAAAATAGGGGTAAATTTTCGAAAGTGTCCTTACAATCTTATAAATAGGGGTATTCCAAAGTACGATTTTGTCCTTGTTTTGACGTAAAAAAGGGGGTTAAATTTCACAAAATGTCCTTGAAATTGACCGCAAAAGGGGGTTATATGCATTGGTGGTAACGGTCATACGTGTCACTCTTTGCAGGGGAGTGACCCCACCGGGAGTACAAATCATCTCGTCATCGAGACACAGGTACACCACACAACATATTGCGGATTTAAATGGTCTGTTTTTAAGCTATGGTACATTCTTCAGGTTTACTCCGATGAGCACAAGACAAAATAGCTTTGGTTTGCCTCTTCTCTTCCTTGATTTTGTAGTCCAAATCATCACTTAGCACCACAGATCAAACAATATCTAAAATATATTGGTAATGCAATATTTCACAAAGGTTCCCTTAAGCAGGATAAATCAACGGCATATAATGGCAGGATGTAGCATTCAACTGTAAGACCTTTATGGGATAGCTCCATATATATACCTGTACCTACATTCATTCAGTATCATACAACTCACTCCTAGATCCTAGTCAAATGGTTGGTCAAACATGGTCATGTGTGATTCGTTTATCTATCACACATTTTTTGATGAAAAAGCATGCAATAGTTTCCAGTACTATCCAACAATTTTTAAGTACCCGGTATGCAATGTGCAGCAGGGAATGAAGAGGTTAATGCACTTATACTGTACATGTACATGCGCAGCACTGCAGAGGTAAAGTCACCTCTGCATAAATAACAACGATCTAGGAGTTTTATTGTACAAAACATATAATGATGCACGTTTTCATTCGTTCGTTACAGGATCTATCAGCTTTTTGTTGAGGCTATTCATGCACCTATCATACTCAACCTAGCGGCTTTGTAAGATAGATGCATAGAGCTTCAACTTGAGAGCATCATTTATATAATGTTCTCTTTTTATCTAATCACATGATGCAGCCTTTATACCACCCTGTATCTTGTACTGTAACTTGCTTTGAGACTCATCATCATCATGACCTATCAAAGTACATATAAGACCAAGACTGAAATAGCTGATCCTGTAGCCAATCCTAATACCAGGAAGAATGCCATCATGTTGCCTGCTGTCTCCTGGTGCTCTGGCTGCACATACCTAAAAAAAAAAGTACAAACATAGAACAACACAATTAGTTTTCATGCATCTTCAATACTGGGTTCCCAGCATTTCATAAAAACAAATTCCTTATTTCCAAGATGTTTTGTCAAAATTCTAGAATTATTCATACGGGCACTATACACCATACTTTGCCCATTATTCCATGGATATGCTGTTTGGACATTAGAAAATGTGCCAATGAAATTCCTTGGTTTTTCCTCTTGTGATTTTTCTCAAATTTAACAAGATATTTTCTGGCATTTTTCAAACACTTTTATGACCCAGTGACCTTTGATCTTTGACCCTTTCTGCCTAACATCTGACTAATTCATCCCTGTATGCTCATTCGTATTTGGTTTGAATTGCTTTTTAACACTTTTATGAACCTGTGACTTTTGACCTTTGACCTCTTCCACCCAAAATCGAATCAGTTCATCCTTGCATGCACATACATATATGATCCATGTTTGGTTGAAATCCACTACATGGTTGTTGAGTAATTGCGGTAGCGAAAAGCAGAAAAGACAGACAAACAGACAACCTGAAAACATAATGCCTCTGCCACTGAAATAAGCCTAACCTACAGCTATTCTTCAATTTTGTAGTATTTATGATTTATTTATCTCAAAAACTAAGCTGACAAGCTTATTTTTTTTACTTACTTTGGGCCATACATCATACAGAGTGATCCGAGATAACCATTGGACACAGCAAAGAAGAACATGAAGACGATAGGGTATGCATCATGCATAAAGATAACCTCAGAATTCCTTGAGTCGGGACTGACGTTACACAGCGCAAAGAGAGGGAAGAAACCTAATCGTAGAACGACCAGCAGACTCACTATACCCATGTGGTTTTGGCTGGGCTGTTAAATAAAAGGGGGAAAAATAATGATTAACATATGACTAGATGAATACAACTGCCCTGATCTATGTTTGATTCATAGTCAAATCAATTAATCTATTTACTTATATTTTTGTCACTGTTTATGGTTCATGTAGTAATTCTGTGAGATTTCAATAAAACCTCTTGAAACAGTTTCCTTCACAAACCATATTGTAGCAGACTGACAGGAAAGGATTTATTTTTAGGGCTAAATTGATCACATATTGTTCTTCGAAGTGGCAACAATAATATCTTTCTTTGTATAGCTACATTGTTCAAATAAAATATAATCAATATAACCATGGGCAAGAATGTTGTCTAAAAGTTGAGAAATGGCCAAATTTGATTAACAAAAACAATGATTTGGAATGATTTAAGGATTTAAATGCTTATTTCTGTTTTTTCAATTCTGACATCAAACTCAATAACAAAAGAAAAAATGATGAAGTGAGTGCAGAAATTTTTGCTCTTTCTACTATTAATTGCATCTAGCATATTTTGTAGGGCTCTGAATTATAAGTCAATGAGCCAAACCCACAATATGTGGAATGATTATCGTGAAAGGGTTAAAACATGCACTAGCCCTTTCAGTTACTGTTGGCTAGAAATATATTACGACACCTCAGTCAGTAGAGCGTCCGCCTCACAACCGGGAGGTCGTGGGTTCGAACCCCGGCCGTGTCATACCAAAAGACGTTAAAAGACGGGAGTTGCTGCTACCTTGTTTGGCGTTCAACAATAAGGGATAGAGCAACGTCGATCTGGCGCTGCTCAGTGGCTGCAGGGCTCACGATCAATTGGGCAAAAAGAATTTCCATTTTTGGTTTAACTTAATAAAATTTGGAGTGGACTTTAAAAGATCATTATTATTATTACAACTGAATTAAAGCATGGTTGAAATACCACTTCAATGTGTTTATACTTTATAGTCACATATATACATTGGTATACACTGGCCAGGGAAATTATAGGATTGCAGGGCCCTCATGGAGAACAGTATAAATATTTATGAGGCTACCCTGGGTAAACAAGACATATTTTACTATGCCCATTATTGTTATTAGTTTTTCAATGCAGGGAATATTATTTCAATTGAATTTCACTGAATGAATGAAATATTCTGTTTATAAAGTGTTCAAAACAAAATAACTAACCTGCTGTATAAATGACATAGATCTACCAAAAAAATCCATTCCATTGAATAGCAGAAAGCAGAAGAGTGGCGTGAAGTATTTTTCTGAAAGAGAATACAGTAGAGTGGATTTCAGACAAAGAAACAGCTCTGTTTAATGTTGAAGGAAAATATGATAAAGGATTAAAAGGTATGATACTTTACAGTGGAGATCAAATGGCACACAAATTGGCAACTCTATGAAAACCCTTGGGAGCAGCTCATTCTTTTTTTCATACAATCTTTTTAAAATATCCTTTATATTTAATTATTGATGAAGGAAAAGAGTGATTTCACAGAGAGGTACCGGTACGTGTAACAACATGTCTCCAACAATATATCTATTACTGTTACAGGTTTAAATTGTTTACAAAGCAAATTGCGATAAATTTCCAGACGAAAACAACCTGAATGTGAAAGACACAGCACTTCATGTTTTATATTTTTCCTTCTGCTACACTTCAAGTACATCTTATTCTTCTTAGTTTCTTCACTTATGTGACATCTGAACAAAAGACAAAGTGAAATCTGGCATGGAGATGGGATTCCCCTATAAATGGTGTGTAATGTACACAAACAGGAAACAGGATGAAGTGGTATATTGCGCAGGTCAATGGCTTTTGATGGAGGAGTGGGGGAGCAAAAGACGTGTTGGGGATTTTTCTCTTTTTTTATTTATTTGTTTTTTTAAACAACTCTACTTTACATACATGAAAGGATATTCTCTGCAATTTGGTACAGGCCTTGAAATATGAGGAGAAACTTTCATCATGATCTCATCAATATCGAAACTATAACTTGTAAAGAAACTTCAAATCTTGACAGTATGTAACATGCCAACGTATTAGATTTTGACATATTTCCCTATTTGAGGTCCCAAATGGTCATGTGAATATCAATATTGAGCTTGTACGGTATTTAACTCTTAACATGTATATAACAAACAATTAATCTTTCTATGCCACATTGTATTATCATGGGATAAAGATACCAAAGGATTCTAGAAATATAACTGTTTCTAGGGTAAAATTAATCTAAATCTGTATCGAAAGGGTTGTCATGGAGCTAATCAAGACCAGAAATGGGTATTTTACAAACCAATTGTGTTGAACAAACCAATCCTTATGCAATTGGTGAGTATTGTTTTGTGGAAAAATTGCATGCGTAGTAAACGAGCAACCATGCAAAGAGGTAAATCAGGTAAAGTAAATGTTAAAGAGCAGAAGGAATGTCTAAGGCTATGGGACATGAAAAATCCCAATATATCATACATTATAGCATACAATAATAATAATAATTATAATAATTATTATTATTACAATGTAACTACTTAATCTTATGCATCATTTACATTAAACTGATATGTTTAACTTTATAACTCATGCATCACTTGTATAAGATTGTAGAGGTGTCGTGCACGAGTGGATATGTCAGCGGACATTTGCCACTCTCCACCCAGGTGTTAAATGGGTACCCGGTAGGATGCAAAATTTAATGTGGTTCGATGAGCATGTGTGCGCTTGTAAAAATAATGCCTGGCTGGAATGCTCCCCAGGGAGTGGAGAATGTGCATACATTGTGTGAGGGTAAGCCTGAATCCGCTGACTGGGGTAATATCTGTAAAGCGCTTTGAGAGGGCCTGCAGTCCTGAAAAGCGCTATATAAGAACAAAGTATTATTATAAGATAACAAGAGTTCCTCCTACCTGTCCACTCTGTTTGTTGCATAGATTCTATCTGTGATATAACACCAGGGAAGTTACCCAGCGTCACAGCAAATGTTAAAAATACCATTGATCCTGGAACCCATATCTGCAAGAGAAAAAGAATGTCAGATATAAAGAGTGCTTAAAAAAGTATACCCCTTTTGTGTTTGATTTGATAAATGAACGATTACCTCATTCCTTAAAAACATCATTGCAGTATGATACAACATGAATATTCCACAAGACAAAAAAAAGGCTTGACAATTTTGTCTTCCTTCATTCAAAACAGACCAAGGAAAATTTTCTGTTTCGTTTGTTGGAAGTAATTTTTGGAATATGCTTCCTACTGATCTAAGAATTGAGAAATCAAGAACCTCTTTTCGTAAAAAACTTACAAAATTACTCTTAAGTGAAAACCATGAATCATAACATTCGAACTATTTAGTTGTATATAGCAACCAGTCTCATTTTAATATTATACACAAATCTTATTTATAGGATTTGGAAACCCATCATGTATTTTTCAATTAATTTCATTTTAGGCTTTAAACGACGAGAGTCAGACTCGACTAGCACATTTGCTATTTTTTACTCTATTTTACCATCGATCACAAACTCATTGTAAACAGTCATTTATTGTTTTACTCTTGAAGCAAAGTTTATTTTATATTTGTCATAATGTACATGTATATCGCTGTAGAACATGTATTTTTTATAATTCATGTCATGCATTTATGTTATATTGACATTGTCATTGTACATTTATCTTTTGTTTCAATGTTTTCAATGGTGGTGAATAAATAAATTCAATTAAATTCAATTCAATATTAATTTATTTCATAATTCTCAGAACAAAAATACATGAGAACCAGCCCACTATGTTTAGAGATCAATGCATGAGTTCATCACGCTTACATCATGCGCAACACAAGATTTTTCTGTCGCAAAAATCATCTTTCTTTTTTTTTGCAATCCAGCGTTTTCCACGGTCAGTATTAAATCGACAAATCATTCAGAAGACCATGGTTCCTTTCTCCTTGAGTGTTGTAGCCAAACTTAAACAAACACGTCTTTTCTAAATGAAATGATACCAAGTTTACCTGGCTTAATATTTTCCAAAATGGTGGTTTGGTTGTCTTTTTCTCTTCAAAACTACTACTAAACGATGCAGAGACATCTATCATCCCGGTTCTTGGAGAAGCTGTGTGAAGGAAGAAGGAGAAAGAACAAGAAAAATGTGACTATGTCTCCAATATGCCTCCACCTAAATTCAGTTAAAGGGATCCGGTAACTTTGTCTCAGATTCTGAAACAAAATCCTGGATTTAGCTCATGCTGCAATGATTATTATAAACCTTTAGATCAGTCAGGAAATCCATGACTTTTACAAGCCGATCGCCTGTCTGATTATCAAGATATTTATGATTGGAATTACAAATTTTGAAAACCGTTCGCCGGACGGTTTTCATAACACTACAGTCTATTGGGGAAAACGAGTATGGTAAAACCGGTCACTCAAAGATTTTTACTTTTTTGAGGCACTTCTTGATCATTTTGAAGCGCGATTTTTTTAGGGCTTCAATATTACACCATACCACAGACACTGATAACACGTAGGGCCGTGTATCTCAGATTTTACATTGTTAAACGATCCCTTTAAGATCCTGGCTTGAAATATTCTTGGAATATCACAATGACAACAAAAAGCCTATACTTACATGCAGGCGCGTACGCAGGGGGGGGGGGGGGTTGGGGGGTTTGGGGGTTTTTTTTAGTAAAAGTTCTCGTACCCCCCCCCCCCCCCCCCCCCCCCCCCCCCCCCCCCCCCCCCTCTCCCCGCTTATTCAGCAGCTGGCTGAGTCGTTGCGATATTTTTGGCCTGATTTCAAAATGTTAAACCCCCCTCTTGAAAAAATCCAGTGTACGCCACTGCTTACATGTCAATAGATCTTCATGACCTTACCATTTTGTCCAAAAAGTGGGGTTTTTCAAATATTTACAAGATTTGTGGTTAAGCATTTTTTGAGATAAAAAGTGAAAATAATTCAATAGCATAGTTTCCTCACAATTAATGTCCCCATATGTCATGAGATGGAGTATGACCCCCGTTGTGCTTCTGTAGGGGCATAGGGACAAATCTTGTAAATATTTGAAAAAACCCCACTTTTTGGACAAAATGGTAAGGTTCAGAGTGGTTAAGCATTTTTTGAGATAAAAAGTGAAAATAATTCAATAGCATAGTTTCCTCACAATTAATGTCCCTATATGTCATGAGTTGGAGTATGACCCCCGTTGTACTTCTGTAGGGGCATAGGGACAAATCTTGTAAATATTTGAAAAACCCCACTTTTTTGACAAAATGGTAAGGCTCGGAGTGGTTAAGCATTTTTTGAGATAAAAAGTGAAAATAATTCAATAGCATAGTTTCCTCACAATTAATGTCCCTATATGTCATAAGATGGAGTATGACCCTCTTTGTGCTTTTGTAGGGGCATAGGGACAAATCTTGTAAATATTTGAAAAACCCCACTTTTTTTGACAAAATGACAATCCAAAAATCTGATCACTTGTCTCCCTACAGTGATGCATACTAAGTTCACTGCTAAAATATCTTAAAATAGTCATTGATTTGGTCATAACCAAGGTTAAAAAAAACTTTAATCTCAAGTAAATTGACATGCTGACCTTTGACATTTGACCTTCTTTTACCCAGAATCTGATCAATTTGTCTCACTATGGTGATGCATTCTAATTGGTTTTAGTGTGCATCACCATATGATAGCTCACGGTTCAAATCATATTTGATAAATGTACATTGCGATAACAGGGCTAAAGACCCAAGATTTTTAATGGAAATTAGCCGTTATGACCTTTCACCCCCAAAATTAGATTGTCTTCCTATGGTGCTACTTCATTGATTAAGTTTGAAGCTCGTATTTTTTAGGGCAGTTCTTGACATTTTGCTTGATAATGTGCTTAAAACCTGTATTTTCAGATTTGACCTCTATGACCTTTGACCTACCTATCCCAAAATCTAATCTGATCGTCTTCCTAAGGTGATACACACTATCACTGGGTTTGAATGTCATACCTGAACAAGTAAACTTATGTACTTATGCAAGGCATTTCTGCTACATTGCGTCCCTCTACCCAGGTGTTAATTGGGTACCTGGTAGGATGCAAATGTCATTGCGGTTAAATTAGTATGTATGCACCCGTAAAAAGGCGACTAGCTGGAATGATCGCCAGGGAGTGGAGAATGTGCACTATAATGTGTAGAATAGTAATTGAATCCAGTGACCAGAGTAGCACTTTGTTCATTTAATGGTTACATGTAAGTGCTATATAAGAAACTGGTATTATTATTATTATCGTTTGGATTAGCGGTATAGAAAATTAGTTCTGACAAGTCCAAAATTTGTTCCCCTGTGACGAGTAGAATGTCATGGTTCACACATACATATACTGGGCCAGGATTTGCGAAGCCATCTGGATCGACAGAGCACCTGACATAATGAACATAGACTAGGGCAATCACCAGCTGTCTGACATTTATAATGTGGTGATCACCAATTGGCATCTTGTGGTGATTTCAAAACTGGTAGCTAGGTTCAGTCTTCCAGAACACATCTGAACTAGAGATATTAGTACTGTCACAGGTAAACACTTTTTGGATATGTAATGGTGTAATGCATACATACCTTGCTTATTGAGATAGTACTCAGCATACTTATTTCTGGGTAACACTAGATAAGCCCCATACGTTATGAAGATGCATATGACGGATATGAGGAAATACACAAATCCAACTAGCGAGTTGTCATTCAGAGCTGTTAGGGGGGACACAAGGCAAAAAAAAAAACATAATTAGTCAGCAAAATACACATACACATGCTCATTTACCACATAGAGTAAGGAAACCATTGAGAGTATCATAATTGGATCATTGAGAATTAAAGGGGAAGTCCACCCTGAAATTAAGTTAGTTTTAATAGGAGTAGAAAAATGAGAGAAACAAGTCAGTGAAAGTTTGAGCAAATTCCGATTAAAAATAAGGAAGTTAGGATTTTTGAAGTTGTGATCAATCAAACACAAATTGGCAACTCTATGACGTATCATGCAAGCTCAACTTCCATTTGCTCAGTACTAAAAAAATCTAAAATTTTCATTTTCCCTCAAGAAAAATTTCAACCATACATGCACCCTAAATATAATAATTGCAAATATGTTTCTATACTCCCCCTGCAAGGAACAAATATATATTCCGTCATCAATAACGAAGAAAACATGATTTTATGGAATATTATGCACAAAGCAAATGAAGGAGAGCTCGTATAATAAGTCACAGAGTTGCCAATTTGTATTTGATCACAACTTCAATAATTCATAACTTTCTTATTTTCATTCAGAATTTGCTCAAACTTTCTCTCACCTGATTTTCTTATTATTCTGCCTCTATCGAAACAAACTTATTTTGGGGGTGGACTTTCCCTTTAATAGAGTGAAATGAGTACAGAAAGAATTTTCATCTGTCTTATCATTTTCAGTACAAACCTGGTATCTATAAATATGGTCAGATTGAGCAATTTCATTTTCATTATCAAGATATGATATTGTTGGTAGTGTTCTTTTTAGCATTGGTAATATCCCACTTCAAGAACATCAATGTCCTTTAATACATTTATATCCTTTTCAAATGATATAAAGGATAAGAGATAGAGAGAGAGAGAGAGAGAGAGAGAGAGAGAGAGGGGGGGGGGGCAGGAGGGAGGGATAGTGAAACGAGAGTGAAAGAGAAATAGAGAGGAGAGCATACATATGTATTTATAGGTATGTAAATGCTTGGAAGGAAAGCAGAGAGAGATAGATAGAGAGAAGGGGGCAGGGGTATGGGAGGGAAGGAGTGAAGGACAGATAAGAGAAGAGGAGAGCATACTCTTATGTATTTATAAGCATGTAAATCTATCTAAGCAGAGGAACATAACCTTGGTGAATTTTAGAATTGATAGCTACTGGCAAATAGGAAAGAAACTAACAAAAGACATCAGGTATGGGAACAACACTTATGAAATATAGTGAAGGAAATAAGGATTAAAGCAATTTACTTGCAAGACAGATGATCGAGACCAATGCTGGAACTATTCCACCCAATCCTTGTCCAGCCATCAGAGCTTGGGTATATTTCTTGGGCAGTAACCCTCCTAGTCCAAACACACTGCCCTGGAATACCGCACTAAAACCTGAAAGACAAAATATCTCATGATAAAAATAACAACTTGATTTGTTTTTATGCTCTAAATGCAAACTGACATGATCAGCCTGGCTAGGACCTTGTAACCCTGTTAGGGGTGGTAAGTAGAAATGTTGAGTGTTTGTTGATAATTTTTTTGTGTTTTTGTGTTTTTAATTTAGGGGGGATGGAAATTTTGCTTTTTTAAATTGATTTTCTCTGTCAAAAGGAGCCAACTTCTGTGCTTTTAGAGGAACAAAGGAAGGTTGAAGTATAATAATTAATCTTGTATCTCTATCTAAATACATGGATGCAATATTTGTATGCATGGATGGAGTGAGTTTGCAAGGAAATACCTCAGGCTTGAGTTATACTGAGGAAGGACAGAGCACATGCCATGAACTCATTTTCCCTCTTTCCGTCATAGAATAAACCCACTTTAAACTCTGTATCAGAAGTTTCTCATCGGGTAAATCCTTTCAAATCACACTCTAAATAGTCATTTGCATGGAACTCCAATTTGTTATATTATTCTGTTGCACAAACAAACCATAACTAAAAATGAGCATTCATTTGGGGGGGGGGGGGATGACATTACCCGGTACTTATTTTAAAGGGTAGTACAATCTTTCAGCTGTTTAAATGTGATCTTTGTACTCACAATTGATGACGACAACACTGGCTAGGGTAACCCAGAAAAACTCCTGCTCCCCTGTAAACACAAAGGGGGGAATGAAAAGTTAATAGAAAAACAATTTTTTTTTAAATACATGTATAAATGTTAGCATAAAAATGAATCTTGCCTTATCTCGAAGAAGTGCAAGAGATATTATGTACTAATGAGTGAAAGATCTATGTGTAGTAAGCCACATTTGTCATTAAATGTTCGTACAATTACCATTACATTTAATCAAAAATATAAAGCCATACATAAATACTCTACTATACATCATACGTTGTGCAGATAGTCCTCACTATGCATTCTACATGATCTGAACATGCACCATTAAGTATGCTTGTACTTGTGTGATGTATGATTTTCTGGGGAGCAATGTTTGCACCATGTAGCATTTAAGAAAGAGTAGTTCCTCTTAATACTACAAATAATTAGTTGAAAAATTTGGTGGAATTTGCACTCTCTATCACAATGATAATCACATAGACTGTCAAGTATCTCCATTAACATTCCTTGCCTTTTCCTTCTATCTTTTTTTAATACATTGACCTTATCTTGGACTTTGTTCAATTTGTGCATATCTTGCATTAAAATAAATATTCTTTAAACTTCCTTTTCCCAATAGTATCTGTGCGTTTTACAGGGTTTTTCTTTTAACAACTTCCTTTCACATGAAAAGTCGAAGTAAATATCACTTTTGTTTTTATTGAAAAAATCAAACTAACTTAAACTAGCAACATTCTTTAGATAAGTAACCTATTTTCTCATTAACTGAACCATGCCCATGGAATGCAAATAGTATTTTGTGTACCAGGTAATTTGCAGCTGAGATGGGCTTTCCAGTGTTGTCATATTCTTGAATTGTAACAGAACCTGTTCAGGGCCAAAAGGCTGTTAAATCTGTGCTAAAGTATATGAGTTAGTGCCCTACTGGTACTAAGCAGACAATATGTATAGTTCAATTATGCTATTAGAGAATTGAAAATAAAACTAGTACTCACAGCCATTAGTATCAACCCTGGTGAGTACTGTAGTGAAAATGAATATGACCAGCATGCCAGTAAGCGATGTAATCATTCGCACTTTGAGAGTTATTCTGTAAGAAAGAAAGAAAACAAAGAGATCATGAAATCAACTTGTCTTAAATCAATGTACCCTACTATGGTTTCTATATTTGACCTAAGATTGCATTGAAAAGGTTACCGGTAGGTACCGGTAAATATCAGATAGCAAAATAAACAATGATTACCCACAATAGCTGTAGGAAGGAGACACACTATGCATAATTTTTTGCACTATCTTCACATTCACAAGCTTACAGTATGAGATGTTTTTTTATGATTAAATGTTTATGAATATTTAACATAACATGGCTGACTTATCAGAAAATATTAGGATTCCAAAAAAAGAAAATTACTTGTCTTCAATACCAGTATTGAAAAATCCTATTACTATTGCGGTTATTGCAAACTGCTGGTGTACAAATATGGTAATAAGATTCTACATGATACCACATTCCCTGAGTACTCAATGTGCTATACAATTAGTTTCATTCCTGGTCACTGGGCAGCGTTTCATGAAACAATCAAAAGTACAGTTTTACCAGTTTTACACTGAGACACGTGTTTTTTAAATTATTAGTGTTACACGTTTCAATGGGATGTCAAGCAAACTTGTACTTCTGACAAGTTTGTGAAAGGGTGGCTGCATTTATCCCCTTAGCAATCCTTGTACATGTAAGTATCCATTCTTTACTTCTAGTTCATAAGAGTGGCAATGTTTATTCCTTTCTTTCTTATGATATTGGTACTGGGGCCGGGACTACAAACCATGGACCATTATGATCCACTTATCCACTAGACCATGACACCTCAAAAGTGGCAGAGGTTTTAACTCAGAAAGGGGTCATATTTTATACAATTAATAAGAGGTTATTTTTCTGCTCTGCTAAATATCATGCATTACACCTTTGAATATGAAGTAAGATCAAGAGGACCATGCATGCCTCTATTATTTATAACTCACTTGTGTTTAATGTCAGTATTAACAAGCTGTATGACAACGTTAGGTACTTGAGCTGCTATGGAGGGCCATGCATGCCTCTATTATTTAAAACTCACTTGTGTTTAATGCCAGTATTAACGAGCTGTATAACAACATTGGGTACTTGAGCTGCTATAGAGAAGTAGGATTCATACATGTCTTGTAGTTCTGTCTTAGATTGAGGTGCCGACGTAAAGATGGGGGTCTCTGTCATACCAAAGAGTGTTGCATTAGGTGTTGATGTGTTGCTCTCATCATGGTTAGAAAACTTGTAATCAAAGTACTAAATAAAGCAAACATAGGAAAACAAAGAGAAAGTAGATAAATCAAAACTCCATATTGGAGCTTTACAAGGATTGATAGGAAAATAGTCTTAAGTGAGGGTCCGATTCGCTTTATATTAATAAAAGTATTTACTGCACTTTAGAAGCAATGTGAGCATGAAAACAAACTTGTTTCTAACTTCTGAATAAATCATAAAAATCCTTTTCATAGAAATATAAATATTATATCAACACATGCTACCTATTCTCACTTTTTCTTGGTATGTATATCAAACCTAATGTTACCTAAGTCACTACAAATTCAAAAATATCATTCTTATTCCAAGAAGTGTTGAAGCAAAAATGAGAGAAACATACATTTTTTAAACATATTTAAAAGGATACAACTACTTGCACTATCCTCCAGAGAGAGCGAGTACAAATATGTTACACAAACACAGGTCAATGAAATAACACCCCCAAAAATGTATTACTCTGGTATGAGTGGAAGAAAACTAAACTTAATGATATCTTTATTTTTATTATAATAGTACGCATGAGAGTCCTTTTCACTTCGAAAACAGGCCTTTCTACTTTCTCTTTTTTCACTTTTAGACAATTGTTTTTTATGTTGATATACATGTATAAACAATGTATGTCCGGAGAAAAGGTGAATCAAAGTTACACATTTTTCTTGTTAGTTTCACGAGCAGGATCTTAGTAGTCACTCAAATCAAATACTAAATTTACTTCAACTCTCATTATATTAGTTCACATTCAAACAGAAACAAAAAGAATTAGAGATTGCAGACCTATTCCAGTTCACAAGACAAAGAAAGGGAGCTTTTAGACAAATCTGTTTCCTCCACTAAGAAAAATAACATTTTTTATTAACTTTCACTTCTTTTACAACTTCCTGAGATTAAGGGTGTTGTGTCAGATAGTCAAATGTGAGGGTTCATGTCCTTGCCATGGTTAATGGTTTCATTCTTGTCAAATAATTTCTGTACAAAATTAATTGTGACATTTCAATTGAGTCATGTTTGTTGCATATATACAACAGGGTGATAACAACATTTGCCATCTGTCCACATAAATGATTTGCTTTGATTTGATTAATTAATTTCTTTTTCAATATAAGCATGGCAAGTATATGTACAAAGTACATATAAAATGCAATAATTGACATTTTAATTTTCAAGCAATGTAATGAGATTGTATAAGAGGCAAAATAAATTTATACATTAAACATTAGTACTGCTCTTGCTCAAATTTTGTGACATTTTGGCACTGTTACTCTTGATAATACTAAGAGACCAAGATTTCATTTCTTTATTCATAAATTTTCATTAATTTCAAGTCAAAACTTTAGCATCACAGGCATAGAGCTCACTCATAAGTAAACTTGTATCTCTCCCCAGTGTTTTAAAATAGTACTTGTCCACAAGGGCCAGTGTAGCAGTTGACTGCATGTACAGAGATTTTTTATATTTTGCGCATAGTTTTAACCAGAACCTCTTAAGACAGTTTATATTTGTATACTATATTTGACCAGATACACTTACATTCTGAGCAGTGATGAACATATTCCATGGAAGAACTGAGCACATACCAAAGATGTAGAAGACCACATAAACAAAGCGATACCTGCACAAGAAGGATATCATAGTCGAAGTAAGGGGTGTGGTAAAAAAAAAATTGTTTTTGCATGTTAAGGTGCATCCCTATGGTCTGAAACTAAAATATATGAGTTCTTTATAGTTTAAATATGAATACCATATGTCTACATCCTTTAACTCTTATCCTGCCATGAGACTGCTAGCGCGCTATTGTTATAGTGCCATGTGCACGCGAGCGTGCTATCGATTGAAAGCCACGTTCATGCTAGCGAGCCACCGCTACGGTGCTTTGTGCGCGCTAGCGCGCAGATGTAATAACAGTTATTGTTCATGCCCATTGCACCGTGCTGAGTGCTTTTGCAGCGCTATTGAAAGTACCATCACGTGCATCAGATTATCAGCTTTGGATTACGCGTCTTTGTATACAACAGTCAGATTGGATTTTCTCGAGTAATTCAGCGATTTTTTGGTTGTAAAGATTTAAATAACACGCACTTGAACCAACCTTAAAATTAACTTGGCACGCAGGAGATTAGCACTGTGGCACAATAGGAATTAGCACTGTGGCACTGGGTGCATTGTATGGGTGGCAGCTTAAGAGTTAAAAAAAATGAATTTATCAGTCTGGGGAACATGCGTACGATTGGGTGACCAAATTTTGCGGACATATCAACAACTAATTAGGGATGTGAAACTCAATCCATAATTTCTCATATATATTCTATACAAATTTATTTAGATCAATTAGTACCAAATGAACATCCAACTAGAAAAATGATCGTCAAAAGAATTCGGGCCATATCAATTGATGTTGGATGGGAATGTGCAACAACTGAAGAAATGGTCATTAAAAAAACACATCCTTAATTTACCCATAAGAGTTTTAAAAAGCGATCCTTCAAAGGTAAGGTAATCGCATAAATTGCAAGTTAGATAACACATAATCAGTTGTTATCATTTTTTTCTTACTATTTTGATAACATATTCTCTCAAAATGAAGATTTGCCGGCCCAGTTTCGCACATTTTAAAATAATTTGCGACTCTACAGCAACAACAACAAATTTAATTAAAAAATGGAAGCCTCATCAAAATAATGACTTATACAATGTATGTCAAGCATAAACATGTACCATATACATGTACAGTGTATATATATGTCAAAACTGTTTGTAAAACATAAAAGCTTTGCACATTAACTAACCTGTCTGTAGGTGGATTTTCAGCTGGTCCTACATCACTAGAAGCTCTTCCAGATTTAATCTCTACATCATCATGGTTTACATAGCCATTGGTGTCAGCAGCATCACTGAAATGATCTACATCTTCTAACAAGGCAGTCCTCTCTGACATTGTGCTGTAGGTTCAAACAAATATTAGTTTATATTGACATACATATTAAATATCACACTTCTAAACTAATTGTAAAGTACTATTTACTACTACTGAGAAAAAGAATAAGAGTATTTGTTTCAGTTCCGCTTCCTTTAAGCTTCATAGTATGACTAATCACATTAGAAACTGATGTAAGGTCGTTATTGCTATTAAAGTGGCTGTCATAGAAAAGGCCTAATTTAGGCAACAATTTTATTAGCCAGGCAACAATTTTATTAGCCTGACAATAAGTTACAACAAGGTAGAAAGAACTATTAGCATTTCATGAAAACTAATGTCTCTATTTTTTCCTTAATGAAGCGACCATAGCAAATCATCCGGTAGATAATGGACACAAGACAAATCATATTAAGAGACAACTACTTTCATTATGGGCCTTAAAAATGCACTGATTTTTCTCTGATTTAAGAGACAATTCTCAAATCCTCTGTTTTCCCTGACTGGAAAAATGAACTAATTTTCCAAGTTTTCTCCAATATCCGAGATAGCTGTATACACGTACAAGTACATGTAACCATTCACAAAATATTGATTACAATAAAATTTAAAACAATACAATATTGCATTCTTACTCAATTACAAGACATTGTATGATTAAGCTATGATCTGTCTTTATGCTAAGTTCAGTCATTTTATTTCATTTTACACTTCCACTAAAACCTAAAACACATCATAATGGAGTATTATACAGAACTCACAGAAATAGTCAAGCAAAACATCAAAAAGAGCTGTAGAAAAAATAAATAGAATCTATGGGAATAATGAAGAGCAACAATGCCAAAATAATCACAGAAAAGATCAAGTGAGAAGGTTTGGATGGATGCCACACACATTTTTTTACAATAAAATGTAATTTTTGGCTCAAATTTAAAAGAATGATAATCATTAGGTCTATTATTAGTTTCTTTAACTTTAACTGGGGCCATCTTATTTTCAAGCAATCTGCTCACAATGACAGTGCTCCTTCAGCAAATAATTCTATGTTTGATGAAATATAGTATTTATAGGATGTAGAGGGTATGACAGTTTATCATTTCATTTTTTAAATTAACAATTGTTATATATATTTGCTTATTTATGATTAACTGTCAGAAAAATACTTATTGTATTTTATATTACTATGTACATGAAGCCATGTACATAGGCATATAATGAAACAAATATGTGTAATTTACTCAAAACATACATGTAGGTGTTGAAAAAAGCAAAATATACCTAGACTGACATGTATTATTTCTAGGATTTTTCACCAAAAATGAGTCTTATGAAACATTGATATTTCATTAAAATCATAACTGAAGTTGCATCACCCTAATTTTGCCCTCTCAGTAAAAAAAAAAATCATGTCTGTGCTGGTCTAAGTTATTTAATTTAGAAAGAATATAAAAATAGACCGGGGCTCCCGGTAAATTTTGATAAATTTTAAATAGCGCCTACAGCCGTACAATGGTAGCTGCGACCCTGAAAATCTCAGAATTAGCTAATCGGTCGATTTTAGTCAAGAAACATTGTTTTATAGCTTAATTAATATCTTGACCTTGAGAGGGAGCTATACAACATAAAGAGTTTATCATTTACAATTTCATAACTTAAGACTCAATTTCAACCGCGAGAACAATCACTGAATATTGTAGGATCGCATATGCTTCTAAATATGTTCATTTGAACCAACTTCATGACCCCATACCAAAACTTTGTATTACCTTTAATAAGTAGAGGCGTATTCATGTTTTGAAAGGCTATGTTAGTTGGGTTGGAGTGGCCCTTTAAGTTGGTTTCAATAGAAGCAGACAGTTGAGAGAAACAGGTCAGTAAAAGCTTGAGTAAATAAAATAATTACGATAAGAAAGTTATACATTTTTTAAGGTGGGATCAATAAAACACAAATTGGCAACTCTGTGACATACATGTATCTGGTGAGGTCCCCTCCAATTTGCCCTGTACTGAAAACAAATATTACTTTCAGAAATTTTTCAATCATACATTCAACCTAAATGCAATTAATGCAAATATGTTTTGAAACAGCCCCGGTATGAATAATGAAACATATTCTGTCATCAATATTAAACTAAGAAAATGAAAGTTAATGATATTTCATGTAGAGGGCAAATTGGAGAGGAGCTTGCAAGATACTGTATTCACAGCATTGCCAATCTGTGTCTAACTAATGACAACTTCAAATATTCATAACTTTCCTATTTTTAATTGGATACTGCTTCAAACTTTCACTAAGTTATTTAACTCATTTTGGGGGCTTTTATTAAAACCAACTTAAAATCAGGGTGGAATTCCTCTTTCATTTTGAATATGTGTACATGTATAATGATGTCATTGTTGGTACTATTTAGGAAGCAGAAGGGAAGTCTTAACATTTTGAAAATTATGTTGAATATCATACATAACATCTAGCATTAAAATGTACGTCAAATGGAGGTAATGTATGATCGTCAAGCATTTCTTGTGTACCAAGAATAAAATGGAACCATACAATAAGAGCCATAAACCGATACTTCTTGGTTTAGAACAATACCAGTTTGAGCATACAAGTACCAGTACATGGGATACAGAAAGCAGTCATATACATTTAGCATTCAACCACAACCTCAAGTACATGTACAGTACTTACCCTCTCATGGTATTTACATGTATTCCAAATTCATATTAGGTAATATTCACATTTTTAGAATTTTACTTTAGGTTAAAACACATCTGATTGAAGGGTCTGAGACTCCTAGCAAAATTGTAAGACCAGTAGTTTGAATAAAAGATATACAAATTATAGTAATAACAAAAAAACAAAACAAGAACAATCATCATCATCATCACGAATGTCAACATCACTATAGAACCAACCCATATAAAAATAAAAATTGGTAAAATGTAAATGTGCATGGTAGTAAACATCCATGACAGAAGTCAATCAATTTGAGAACACTAGTGGGAATGATTAGAACTGTCAATTTAGAGGTCAACACACTATTTGAGAATAATTTGTTACCAAGACTGGCAGTATTGCAGGTTACAATAAAGGTACATACATGTACAACACGTTTGTAGCTTTACACAGAAATTAGTTTACTACAATTTACCTTTCGTACATGGTATTTTACTTAAATGGAACATACATTGTACATTAAATACATGACATGAGTACCGGTAGTATAACGGGTCTCATGATAATTCTAAATGACAACTAAAGCATACCGGTACATGTACTTTATACAAGTTTGATGGTAGTTGGTTGCAGGCAGAACCCATTTGCAGTCACTGTGCGTAACAGTGTCTGCACTGTGAGACTAGGCTGACTTTATACTGCATTATGACACAGCCAGGGACTGACAGAGCTAGGCCCTACCCAAGGCTTTGGGAAATTGTGGCAAAGCGTCCGATTAGAGTATATGCTTGCAGACTAGTTTGAATGCTATGGCTTTTTCCAATAATTTGAGCACAAAGTTTATTTGATATTCCTACTCAGATGTAGAATAAAATATATAGTCACATGTTATCCCATATGACTCACAACAGGAAGACAAAGAACAATTTACCGGTAAACTTTACATAACGATAAGAAAGTCCAGTCCCGAAGGACATCCTTAGATAAACCAGGGGATAGTGATACCCAAGGATAAACAAATTAGCAGTAGATCAGACCACAGATATACTATCACACACACATTACTGTAATACAGCAGCACTTACATGTAGATAAGGTCAATCAGAAGGTCAATCAGTATCTCAGGGCAGTTCATATACATGTACATGTAATACCAGGGATTTGTGACTAAACAAAACACAGGATTACATATACACTGTAGTACTGCACTGGAAACAAATTCAAATTTACAAAGAATATTGTCAATGAGCTGTCAATTTATTTCTACTAGATGTAGTCTGATATCCCGTGACAGAAGTGATCTAGTGGAGGCAATTTTTGTTTTCTTTACATTTCCTGTTTCTCTAACAAAATTGGTAGTCAAGGACTTATACTGTTTTCACACTGGCAATATTTTGCTTAACCCCGTACTATAGGTGGGGTTAAGGGGGGGTCTTAGCCCCACCTATAGTACGGGGTTAAGCCTATTCCACTTTCTGTTCAGACTGGTTTTTACCAAAGTGGGCTAAAGTTGGCTAACCCCACCTATAGTACGGGGTTAACTAACCCTGCAAAATAGCAGGGCTAACTCCGCAATTGTGGTGCTAACTCCTGCTAACCCCGCAATTGCGGTGCTAAGCAAATGAATGAGAACAGAAACGAAAAATAGTCCGGTACTACGCAATGGAGCGTATCGCAGCTGGCCAGATGCGAAGTATGTCCAATCATAACATACACGATATCCGGGGTTAACGAAATGCAGTGAGAACAGCGGGAATTTTCTTATTCCGGAATAGGCGCTAGTACGGGACTAAAAACAGCAGATAGTACGGGGCTAAGCAAAGTACGGGGTTAAGCAAAACCAGTGTGAAAAGAGTATTAGTGGGTCAAGGTACAGTATTGAACAAAAGCAATTGACTCCTCATTACTGTTGATAAATACAACAATCATCAAGTACTCCGATTCCATAACACCCACTGTAACCAAGAGTAATGAAATACATGATGTACATGTGTGTATTAGTAAAAACCAGGTTGCAAAAGTGTGAGCATTGCGGCCATTGCCAGTTTGATTGAAACAATGCACACAGTGTTTATGGCCTCTAGTAGATATACTGTAGTAACAAAACAATCTCTTTTTAAAGTACAATTCATAATTTTGATTTGATAGGATGTGTTGTGGTCTAGTGGATAAGTCACTGGACTATAGATCACAAGGTACGGAGTTCGAAACCCAGCGCGGCGCTAACGTCCAATGGCAAGACGTTAATCTACATTTACCAGTCTCCACCCAGGTGTTAAATGATTACCTGGTAGGAAGTAAAATTTAATGTAGTTTCACATGTCGCCGTCACCGGAAAAGCGGCGCCTATTGGTTAGTCCGATGAAAGTTATTACTTGACATTGAAACATATTTACAGCTGATATTACAATTTACAATATACAGCAAAATTTTACATTTTAATCAAAATGTGAATTTGACTAAGAGTAAGAGTAAAAATAAAAACTAAGAGTAAAAATCTCTGCGAACTTTGGTCGCCCACCATACATCAAAAGACAGGAATGCATCTCATTTTTCAGAATATCTATACACTTATTAAGGTTTCCTTCAACAAAAATAAAGCCATCACTTTTGGATTTGGATTTTAACAAAAAGTATGCATCAGTGGGCAGCACCAATACATGTCATTCATTGGGTAGACTATGGATGGCAAAAAAGGACAAGAAATCCTACAGCTACATGTATTACCTTTGTACACATTCACTTAAACAGGGAGTTATTTTTTTTTATATTTGAAAATCTTTTGAAAATATGCCATTTTTTATATCTAAGGCTTTACACGTTTTTCCACATTATAACATCCTTGAAGGGAAGGGTAATCGGTCACAGCAGGCAAGCCATAGTCAGAAGTGGATTTTCTAGTTTTCAGACCCAGAGACCAATATTAATTTAATCTTAAAATGTGTAAACTGAATACTTTAAAACATACATGTTTGGAATGTTGAAGTTTTGTCATTTTTAATATTGTGCTGACGCCCAAAACATTCATAACATCGTATTTTTGTTAAGAATAATATAAGGGTGTATTTTTATAAACTATCAATTATCAAATGAAAATATTCAGGGGGTAGTCTATACCCATCTCAAAAACAAAACTGACTCATCGATCATGAAATGAAATACTCACAATTATATTTCACAGGTAATTCTATGGTATAATCCACACAAATGTTGAAGTTTATTGCATTTTTTATTCCCTGGTACTATTTTTTAAATCTGTTTTTTATTCCTATCTAATTCATTTAAATAATTGCAGTTTTCCCCAACATTACTTTTTTTTTTAAATCCGGTGAAATTGCGACCAAGGCTATGTCTACGTCTTGGCTCCTCTTCTCGCCGATAGTATCAATTTCACGAGATGTCTAGCTAGTAAGCTCTTCGTGAAACAGTTTAGGAAGATCGTAGCATAGTTTGCAGATAAAGTTACGGCTGTCTTGTTGTTGGTTTCGAGAAACTGGCCCCAGGCCCAGAAGGCAGAACACAGCAGAACTGAAGACAGTCTATTTAATTTTATTGAAGAAAAATAATTGGTATTCTAGATTCTATGCCAGTATAAATAAACATGTTATTTAATATTAACCAACGCAAATGCCTCTTTGCTTGGCGATCGCTAAGTAATACTAACTAACTAACACTAAATCATTAATCAATCATGCTTTGAAGCACTTGAACCCATACTGCTTCCGGTCCATGCTCTGTCTACGTATAGCCCGCGCCGCCGAAGTACCCGGCGGTATCGTAACCAACGACAAGGGTCCGTCTGCCTGGTCGGACTTCGAGGAGGAAGGAAGGTCGAAGGCGGGATATGTTTAGGCTGTAATATTTACTGTAATTAGTTTCAATCTATGTCAGCATGGCATTTAAAATGTTTAAGTTACATACCTATCTTCCATGATCCAAGCTAAGAATATTTTACTCCAATAATAATGCCAGCACTGAAGCTTCTCCGCGTTTCATGTTATTTTGTTAGAGATGTTGTTTACTCGATATGTGATCAGCTGACAAAATTTGTGATGATCTTCGACGTCGTCTATAGCTGGCAGCATAACGGATCAGCTTAATGCTAAACGAGCGAGCTGTCAACTCTCAAAAAAATAATAATAGTGGGTTCTTGTATATCGCTCATGTCAGATTTGACCCCCCCCCCCCCCTGCATGGCGCTCCCGATCATTAAAATAAAATGGAGTTGAATTATTTGCATATGGAGCAAACAAATGAGGAATTCATAAACAATATTCTTATTTTGCTTTTTTTATAATTTATTTAATTTGCTTTTATTCGACAATGTCGAGGCAAAGAAATTAAATATATAACGAAGGAAAAATTTACCTGGCAGGATATTACATGAAAGTTGTCAATTAGCTTAATTTCACTGGGGTCCTAAGACATTAAAATTCTATTTCTAATAAAAATTCCAAAGACATTGCTCATAATAGCAAACAGAAGTCATGAACTTCTAATATAGGGGCAACTTGTCCCCGGAAAAATGCACATCAAAGAAATAGAAAGATAACTTGCTTCACAATCAAAATGGGCACTAAACTTTAGGTATGATAATCATCAAATTGCTCATGAAGCCTTAAAATTACAGACATTTACTTTATAATATTGTGTTCAATCGCAATGCGACCTTCCAAACATTCTACTTCTTTAATTTCTTCTTATTCTTCTACCTCTTCTTCTTCTCCTTCCTCTTCTTCTTCTCCTTCCTCTTCTTCTTCTCCTTCCTCTTCTTCTTCTCCTTCCACTTCTTCTTCTTCTTCTTCTTCTTCTTCTTCTTCTTCTTCTTCTTCTTCTTCTTCTTCTTCTTCTTCTTCTTCTTCTTCTTCTCATTCTTCTTCTTCTTCTTCTTCTTCTTCTTCTTCTTCTTCTTCTTCTTCTTCTCATTCTTCTTCTTCTTCTTCTTCTTCTTCTTCTTCTTCTTCTTCTTCTTCTTCTTTCTTCTTCTTCTTCTTCTTCTTCTTCTTCTTCTTCTTCTTCTTCTTCTTCTTCTTCTTCTTCTTCTTCTTCCGGTTCGCTTATAATATACGTAATTGCGCTGTCACAGATTATTTATATAGGCTCATATTTTGTAAATATTGGTAAATTTGTACTTATATGAAAATTAAAAAAATAACATGAAGGATGGCGAAAGTATAAAATAAATCGGACCATTGGGGGTTTCGTGCGAAGGTAACCATTTTTTTCCTATTTGCAAAATTATGAAATTTGATTGATATGGTTATCGTTATATCATGTATTCATACATGTAATGTATCCATTTTCAGCTATCTTGTAAACAACCTAAGTGTATTAGTTAAAGAGCAATTGAATAAAAATTATGTTTATAACAATTTTGGTATCCCGTGCGTTAAGCTATATCAGATTATTAAATGAACGTTTTTAAAAAATGTATTTAATTTGAAAATTCCATTCACCTATTTCTTGTAAATGATCAAGGATGATTCTTGAATGATCAGTTATTTTCATGGGGATACCAATTAATTTGTATTTTACCTGTTATGCTTGTGTATTTATCTATTTTGTTTTTGATGCTGTTATTTGTTTTATTATTACCAAACAGGGCCTCATGGAAGACCACCAAATTGGTGATATGTGCCACCCTGTATACATATCAGAAATAAAATAAAAAGAAATTTGTGAATGTTTGAAATATGAGAATAAGTCTATGCGAATCTCAAGTTGGCAGTTTGGTCAGTCATTGTGACGTAGTCGCAAATAACTCTCCCGGATGGTGTACACAAATATCATATACATTTCTGTTTTTATCCTAAGTGTCTCCTCATTTGGAGGACTGCTCAAATTATTATGGATAACATAATTGTATAGGTATTAAAGACAAAGGAACTCCTGAGTCATATAACTTTTTGACAAACCGATATTTTAGTAATTTTAATTGTGTGTCGGAACAAGCGCGGGGGGAGAGGGGGGGGGGGGGGGGGGGTAGTGAGCACTACTTTTGATTATTGCTCCCAAAAATTTGTACCGGCCTGTTAACACCCCCCCCCCCCCCCCCCCCCCCCCCCCTTGAGCGTAAGGGGAGGGGGCCCGTCTCCTTTTTTTAAACAAAAAGATAAAATTCACGTGTTTTTTGCCAGGAGAGGGGGCACCCCCCCCCCCCCCTGGATCCGCCACTGGGAAAAGATTTAATATAGTATTTTTGAAGATGGACTTTTCTTTCTCTAGCAAATTAAGCTAAGAGCTAGAGCGCACCACGCCCAACAATGCAATACGCACAGGGGATAATCAATGGGCGCGCGCGCGGAGTTTTTTTTTTCTTCAGAAATCACGACCAAATTTTCTACACACGTTTACCACGCCAAAAAATATCATTAAGTTTGGCTGGTAAAATTCTTGTTTACCAGTCGAGTAAAAGAAACATTTTTCCATATTGCAGTTTCGATGGAAACTCGCTGGAACTGATCAACAATCATTTGCATCGTTTGTATGGTAAGATGCTTGTGCTTCGCAGAAACAGAATAATCGGGTTCAGGCAGATCTAGAATAGTCTACGGTAAGTTCTAATCTTCTTGTCTTCTTCTTGTCATCAAATTGCTAATGAAGCCTCCAAATTACAGATCATTATTTTCTCTAAAAATATTTTGTTCAATCGCGATGCAACCTGCCAAATATTGCGAGCATATAAAATTCTTCTTCTTTTCTTCCTCTTATTATTATTCTTCTTCTCATTTTTCTTCTTCTTCTTCTTCTTCTTCTTCTTCTTCTTCTTCTTCTTCTTCTTCTTCTTCTTCTTCTTCTTCTTCTTCTTCTTCTTCTTCTTCATGTTTATTTTCAATCCTGTATTTCTTCCGATAATTTCGAAGATC
Organism: Strongylocentrotus purpuratus; assembly: GCF_000002235.5. NCBI lineage: Eukaryota > Metazoa > Echinodermata > Echinoidea > Camarodonta > Strongylocentrotidae > Strongylocentrotus > Strongylocentrotus purpuratus. The sequence continues at coordinate 4,563,315 of NW_022145611.1, forward strand.
TGGGCCCTGTCTTACAAAAAGTTTACATCAGTCGCAACTTATTTTCGATTGATATCAATATCGCAACTATGTACATAAGAGCTTGGAGACTGCAAACTTGCGATTGATTTGGGTCTTACAAAGAGTTACGATTGAACCAAATCAATCGCAAGTCCTCCAATCAATCGCAAGTTTGCAGTCTCCTATCTCTTATGTATAGCTGCGATCGATTGTAAGACGGGGCCCAGAGAGAGGTAATAAATGCTGAAATCTTAAACATGAGTACTATTGTGTAGCGTTAGATCTGAGCATAAAGACTTTATGAAACAGGCAGAGAGAGGCACGAGTTGAGCAGACTGAATTAATGACGGTTTTCAATCATTAATCAAGTCTCAACTCTATTTGAATCATAATGCTGTTTACCATTTGTATTTAGGTGTGGCCAGTGGCGTTCGCAGAATTTTTTAAAAGGGGGTGTTTGAAATTCGATGGCATATTTTTTTTAATGACCCAGCGAGGGAGCAAAGCGCTTGCATTTTCGTGGGGGAACAAGGAAATACGATTTTTTTTTTTCCTTTTCTTTCTTTCCAGTGGTGGTGGTAGCGGGAAGAAGCATAGTTATCACTCTGTTTTCCACTGCGTCAAATTTTTAACGGTTAATATTACATGTTATGAGTGTGAACTTGGACAATAATTATTAATGAATTTGGTTACCTGAAGTGTTCCATTTTGGCAACATGCAATAATACTCGGGTCGAAATTGCTTTTCTGGGGGCGAATTTTTCATTTTTCAGGGAGGCAAAAGTGCCCTTCTAGAGCCAAAAATTGCCATATTCCGTTACTAAAATTGGCCAGTCAGGGGCGATTTTTAATTCCTTCAAGGAGGTAAAATTGTCCTTTTCGAAGGGCAAATTCAGTGCCCTTCTAAATTAGATCCCATCACTGTTCAAGCAGGGCGTGGCCCTACTATTGAGTGTTTTTTCCCCTCTGTGTCAATTTTTTACGATTCATTTTCACATGTTTATATTTAACATGGACAATATTGTGAATGAATTTGGTAACCTCAAGTGTTCCATCGGGGAAACATGCATTTGTTAACCCTCAAGGGAACGAAAGTGCCTTTTAGAGCATTATACTTTCCTAGTTACATAGAGTAACCCGTTATTAGGGGCGAAATTTTTATTTTTCTAATGGGACAAAATATGTGCCCTTCTAGGATCAAAATTACCCTATTCGGTTCTTAAGGTGGCCCGTCATGGATGACATTATCATTTTCAAGTGGCATAAAGTGCCCTTCTATAAAGAGGAAAGTGCCCCGTCATGGTCGAAAAATTCTCAGAGCCATTATCGAGTTATATAGTTCAATACAAAAGTTTCCCCGTCAGGGAAAAGGATAATATTTTTCAAGGGGCAAGAGTTTGCTTCTGGAGCCGAAATTGCCCAATGTGGTTATATAAAGTGCCCCCATCATGGTCGAAAAATTATTTTTCAATTCTAGCAAAGTGCCCCCCTAAAGCCAATATTGCGTTATTTCAAGTTGCCCCGTCAAGGGCGAAGGAAATATCCATTATCAAGGGGGCAAAAGTTCCCTTCTATAGCCAAAATTGCTCTTTTTGATAACTTAAAGAAAGAGTTGAGTTCTGGGAAGGGTCAGAAAGTTCAAATAATCTAATTGAGAAATTTGATTAAAGTATTATAAAATACTAATTACACTATTTAAGAGATCCCTTCAAAACAATTCAACCTAAAACTGCACAAAATCCAGTTTTTAGCCACATAAGATCTTTTTATGGTGGCGCACCATCATTACCCCCTTATACTGTTCCGCTTTTTTTTCAGGTTGTAGCCTTTGTCTAAACACTTTTTTTTTTTAAATGTTAGTAAACCTGTCTATTCAGATTTCAGCTGTCGAATTCATTTCCATTAGTATGATGGCATTTCTTAGAAAGCCCGTGTCTTTCTTCGTAGATGCACTGCTTTTTATGCATAATGCTAGACAATAAACTCTTTGCAACGTATACATTTTATATTCCATTTTTTCCTGTTGAAACTGCGCCATGATAGATGAAGTCTTCGCGGGATCAGAGAAAGAGCATGTTCCTCCCCCCAGGGTCCGCCTCTCAAACATCTATCCCAACCCCTGATGGTAGTAGCTCTACACCAGCAGATGCAAAGGCATCCAAGGTATGACAACATTAACTTAAGTATTTGTTTCATTTGCGGAGAAGGGGGCTATGAAAGATTAATTTGAAATATGATAATCATTGACTTTCTGCTGAGAATCAGAATTTTTGAGGCCGTCATTCTAGTCAAGTGTCGCTTATGATGGCGGTCTCCTGCACTTTTCCACAGATTGTTAGGATAATAAATCATTGTAAATTCATAATACTATATTATAGAAATATTGAGTTCGTTATTATTTGTATGTAAATCACATTTTGACATGAATTTATTATTGTTTGCATACAGTATTTGTTTTTTACCTAACGTGTACATTGTCATTTGTTCTTCAGTTATTGTATTTGGAAAAAGGCAGAAATCAAATCAAATCAAATTAAAACAAATATAAATATATATGTGTGTTCAGCAAAAGACAGAACGCCCTTCCGGCACAGCAGATGATAATTTATTTAAATTGACTGGGGAAAACACACACAAAAAGCAGTAAAGCACAAATAGAATTATTATATATATTGTTTTTTTTCTCCTCGAAGGGTATATAGGCCTACATGCATGATGGGGTCGTGTGTCCGGACACTTAACAAAATAATATAGCCGTCAGTTTTGCCTTTGAATTTACGAAAAATATGCATTAAATAGCACTAACTATCATAAATATTTGTCCTTTACAATATTCTTGTTATTGTTTGATTATAAGTCTCAAAATTTTTCTGAAACGTTGCATGTAAACTTCTTCAAATATCTGTTCAATCAACTATCTGGACAGACAACGTCTTACATCTCTAGATTGGGAGTCTAACTTGACTGAATATTTTGTAGGTCATTTTTTCCACATTGTAGGGATCGGTATGAAATCATGATACACCAATCCATAGTTCAATAAAAGCTTGATCATTGTAGTTGGAGCCGAATGAATATCAGCGATGAATAACTTAGAAACGAAGCACAGAGCCATGATAAAATTGACCAATTATATAGAGCTCTTATAGAGGGTTTTACATTCAGGATATTCTACTTCATTATCATTAGAGGATATAAAAGGAACTTTTAGATTTGCACAACGACAACGTGGATTGCTACGATCGACGTCCTTTTAATGCACTGCCTTGAATGGACGTCACACGTATCAGTCCACGCAAATCTAAAAGGCCCTATAAAGTCAATCATCAGTGGCATGGCATGGCGTGAATTCAGGCGATAAAGGGCAACGGTGTTATGGGTGGGGGCAGGGGGCAGGGGGCAGGGGGACCACTCTTACTCTATGGATGAAACGCAATGAATGCAGGACCTTTATGGGTACGATCCGTGTCATTCATTTTTACATAACCTTTCCCCTTCCAATTCCCCCTTTTTTATTATGTTCTTCGTTCGCCATTTGATAAGAGGGGGGGGGGGGGGCACGCGCCCCAAACTCATGCCATTGATTTAGTCAGCGTATGTGTTATGAGACTCGGGTGCATTTTATCATGCAATTATTTGGAGGAGCTGATATAGCGAGAAACATGCAGTTACTAAGGAAGTATGTTTGACTGAATATCAACGCAATCATGCACATGATAATTCGTATGAAAACATCTTCATCACAAAAAGAATGTGTCACTTGCTATAAATATATAGGAACACCTGCCGCGCTCCTTAAAAGACGCACAAAATTACGAAGTCGAAGACATGGGAGTCCACTGGTGTTTTGCAAATGTGATAAAGTCAAGAATTGATTTTTTTTTCCCCCTTCTTCATCATGCCACGCACCGAGCCTTATTTCTTTCTCTTTTTTTGTCTGGGAGCAAGCGGGGCAACGCTGATGCGGGAACAAAGAAACGTGTTAAAAAAATGATCACTTAATATTCCTCTCAAGATCTCCAGGTTACTAATAAATGATGATGATTCACAGCATTATGATGACATACTGTTCATAAACATCAAAGGCACAGGCTCCTCAGCTGAAGTCAGTACTAATATAGTGTTGACTATCAGCGATTCACTACTTTAGTTCTGTAATTATTGAATACATTATTTGTTCAATGGTTAAATGATACTCTGTTATGAGACCTATAAATAGAGAGGGCAACACGTGCATTATCATACTGTTTAGTGTATAGTTAAAACCTGAACCAAGCAATATTCTTTTTTTTTCTTTCATAGTGGCAAGAGAGACACATGGATGGGCACTGAAATACCCTCATTAACAATATACAAGTCATGTATAGAAAATAATTATTGTCTTGGACCCGCAACTCCAATAAATGGGATCCTGTATTATATACGAGTGTAGCAATCACCATTTCCATGATTGTAGTCTCAGTGCCTGTACCGAATGCCCGTAAGATTTGGCACACTACCTTAGTCATTCACAAATAGGTAACCAGGGGAATCCTCGAAAAAGACCCCGAAGTCTGGTTGAGTTCACCCCCAAGCGAGCCCATGAACCAAATGACTGTAACTATTACCACAATTATAAAACGTGCAAGTAATTTAATGAGATATCAACAACATTTCCGTCGTTTTGTTGACAATACTGTATATCTTTTTTTCTAATACCACCATTCCCGAAAAATATATTATTTTATCAAAATAAAATCTCTGCGATATAGAAGTTTTGGACAGGATCCTCTTGTCAAATAATAACTGCTTATGAGCACACCTTGACTGAGAAAAAAGAAAAAAGGAAGACACAAAAACTGATAACTGATTGAAATATGCGTTACAGACAGCATAGCTCGGTAAAAGCCAACATACCAAAATATTTGGAGCACTTTATCTATTTGCGATATGCGCTACTTATTGTCCTTATAACTCTGCCCACTTTTCAACAATCAACACTGCCAATGTATTGTAATAGAACCATAAAGTCTGTTTATCAACAAAAGACAAATCTTCAAAGCTTGCTCGTGCAAGGTTAGATGATGGTTAACCGCAGAACATTGTGTGACCATCCAAAATACACCGTCTATACCACCAGCGGACAAAGACCTAAGACCAATGCCTCACCATGTAACGGTATTATCAACTTATATTGGATTGATCAATATTATAGATTCATGCAAATGAGCGGGCTAAGACCTCCATTGACCGTACGGACTCACCTGTAGAGGAGTATCAAAGGAAATAGCAAGAATTGGACAAGCAATGTACTCCCCCGTTACCACTGTAAATAAAACACGGTGCATCATGGGAAGACTTTAAACCATCCACACTCATCTGATACTTATTGTATCACTTTGATCATCACGACGTGTCTTAAGATGTTTTCTTATAACGTATTTCGACTCGATTTGGAATGAAAATCAGCCTATAAGGAACAGCATTTGTTTAAGGAGATAACCCTTATTTTGTAATAAAGTGCAAACTGGTATATTATATCCGGGCTCGAGCGAAAGATGTATCTGAGTTCGAACCCCAACACTCCTGACCCTGGGTCGGTGAAACGGGGTGGTGGTGGTGGTGGTGGTGGTGGTGGTGGAGGGCCTGGATGGCGAGGGAGATCAAGCAGGATGACGGCGAGATCGAGTTACATATCCGACGATGACAGTAATGATTCTGACTCTGATTCACAGGGTTCGAAGACTTCGATGTCGGGTAAGCAGGAGGTTGGAGCACGCCTCGAAGATGAGATGAACAACGATCATTTACAGAAACTACAGGAAATATTCGAGGTGAGCATGTTATATTATTTTGTTCCTCTTCTTCTGCTTCTTCTCAAGTTCTCTCGTCCTCTTATTTGTCTCTGTGCTCTTTCTTAATATGTTTTTGTTTTTTCTGGTTGCCCTTCTTCATCCATTCCATAGGAATTATTCTACATAAACTAGTATATTTTACTATAGAGTCATTAGTATATAACCAATCAATCATTGAATTTACTCATTTAAAACGTATTTTTATTTGTAAAGTCATCAATGCAAATACATTTTCACTTTGATTCTTTAATGATGGATTTATGAAGTCAGATTATCAAAATCACATATTTACCTCAGCCTTATTGGCGTGACGGAAAGATTCTTGTCAATGATATAGATTTTATTTGAAATAGTTTTTTGATGTGTTAAACATTATCTTTTTACTTCCCATAATATTATGAGGCAAAAACCTCACGATTTATCAAAACAATATCTAGATTAAAATCTTGGAATAAACGAAAGAATAATTACTCTGACCCAAACTACTACTAATCATAATCCCGCAAACTTCATTCTTATTGATGTCGGTGAAACTTAATAACAACGAGAAGCATTTTATTGGAACGATACAAGAGGCGGCATTGAAATATTTGATTATACATGTACATTTAACAGTATAATTTTCTATAATAAATATAAAAAATAAGTTAAAATAGCTATCTTAATGCACTATGTTACTACAATCGTATAGCTAAAAGTGACCAAAACAGATGCGTTTTCAAAAGACTCTTGAACGATTCTACAGTAGCTGTTCTTTCCGTATATATTATAGTGGTGCTCAGTTATAGACGAAACCATTGAATAGATACAGAGGTATTGTAACTTTGAGAGGATTTAGGGCTTAGAAGAGAGATGACGCACTTGTCAATGAGAATCCCTTCTTAAATCTTAAAAGCGGCTCTCGATCCTTTGTGAACCACTGAGATACTTCTTCTAATTCCAATAACAAATAGTAAACAAAGGAACAGTGGATAGAATCTAGAAACTCTCGTTAAGAACGTTAGCATAGAAAACAGAATCCTTGTAAAGAAGAGCGTGCAAATAGACTGACCAATCTAGTGTAAATGCACTGAATGGAGCAGCACGATATCATTTATTTGCCGAAATAGATTCTTTTAAAAAGTATTTTTAATTCAATTCGTTTTACCTTGTTAAGCAATAAAATGTCAGGAAGCCTGACCACTACATAAAAATACTTGATGCAATTGCCTGTGTTGCCCGGGGGATGTGATCTCAGGGAGAGGACGGGAGGTAGATATACATTCAGCGTGCCAAGCAAACATAAAACTAAAATAGCGAAATGAATTTGAAATCACAACTCGATATTGAGATTGGGTGACTAACCTTGTCTTTCATTTCTCTTCTAACTCATTTTAGCATCCAATGGGAGCAAAGTACACTCTATTTAATAATATCAATTCGCTAGCTAAAATCAGACCAACTATAGATCGAAGGATTAGAAGAGGGGGAGGGAGTGGGGCAAAACAGACAGAGAAAGAATTAGAGAAGAGGGGGAGGGGGCAAAACAGACAGGGGGAGAAATGAGAGAAGAGAAAGGAGTAGAGTGGGGTGGCTATAGGAAATTACCATGGCAGAGCGGAAAAGCACCAAATTTTGCATAAACACTCCCGTTGACCTAGACTGTATACCTGTCAATATCAGTCGAGGTGCTCTTTTTTCAAAGCCACTCGATGTGTAAATCACAGAAATCCAAAATGGCCGACATCCACTATCATACAACAATTATGTTTCAGGCTCAATCATTTTATGAACATATTGTTTTGTTTGATGCAAATGAAATTTGGAGAGCATTGCACATATCCTTTCATATTCCATGGCAAATTGTTCCCTACTCAAATCTCTCAAGTTGGACTCTTGTTTTATAATATTGTTGTTTTGGCATTGATTTTGTTTATTATAGGAAGCTGATGAAGATGGCGGTGGTGGTTTGGATATTGATGAGTTCCGTGGTGCAATGCGTAAGATCATGGGTGAGGGAATGGTAAGTCTGCATGTAGCAATCCTTCCTTTACAGTAAAATCTCACACTAATTTCAATAAATGATTTTTCGTTCAACGCAAAAGCCATGACCTTCTTAACCCTCAATAATTGAATGAACAATTTTGTCAGTATGACCGATTTTCTTGCAGTAAAATTGCATCTCTCTATTATCATTTAAGCCAAAGTATTTATTATTGTGGATGTACCCTTACAATACTCTATTGATCGTTATGTTGTAAAATTTATTGCAATATCATATTTAATGTATTTTTAAAGTTGTTTGTATAGCCACATGTAGTAATCACGATTTGTTTTAAACCAAGAATAACTCAAAAATATTCCATTACTTAAGAACAAAATATAAAATATTCCTAACTAAAGCCCCTAAATGGTTAATCTTACTTTCTGAAACCATTTAGTCAGGTCACTATCATTTCATATTTTTCACTATGTTGATTTAAAACAATGTTCGAAGTAATAACGCATCAATTTGAGCCATACTTCTCCGCTGTTAACATGGTTTAACCTTAATTTAATCCGGTTAGGAATATTCATTCTGAGGCACTTATGACTCGAGTTACTGGATGAGTAAAGAAGGTTTGTTGACGGAATACAGTGAATGATTATTACGTTCTTCATATACTGTGCTATATAATCATGATCTTTAAGCGTTTCTTTGATATATCCGTTTCAATAATAATTAAATTTGTTCGTTTTGCATGCTTCTATTACATACAACAGGATGAAGTAAGTTAACCAGTTCCTTGTAATTACTGTTCAGTCCATCACCTGCATTTACAAAGCAGCACTCACTACATCCTTTAATACGCATCCATTATGTTTAGTTATGCACTACATCACTGGACACCTGCACTTGTGACGTCATGCACTAAAGATTATGGTGAAGCGGGAAAATCGAGACTTTTCCACCAATTTTGCCGATTATGCGACTGTTTCAATCGATGTGGTTAAATGTTACAATATTATACAATCATGTATACTTTATCAGCTCTAAACAATGTCTAACATAATGAGTCCAGGGTATGCGGTTGCACCTTTAACAGCAGTGGGATACAAGCCCATGCCACCAAATGGACTGGTGAATCTTTCATTACTAACATGGTGCCAGCGATGGGATACAAACCCATGCATTGCCATTGAACTGACTGGTGACTCTTTCATTAATAACATACGGTGGCAGCGGTGGGATACAAACCCATGCCACCAAAATGACTGGTGAATCTTTCATTACTAGCATGGTGGCAGCACTGGGATACAAACCCATGTCACCAAAACGCCTGGTGACTCTTTCATTATTAACATGGTGGCAGCGGTGGGATACAAACCCATGCTACCAAAATGACTGGTGAATCTTTCATTACTAACATGGTGGCAGCAGTGGGATACAAACCCATGTCACCAAAACGCCTGGTGACTCTTTCATTATTAACATGGTGGCAGCGGTGGGATACAAACCCATGCTACCAAAATGACTGGTGAATCTTTCATTACTAACATGGTGGCAGCAGTGGGATACAAACCCATGTCACCAAAACGCCTGGTGACTCTTTCATTATTAACATGGTGGCAGCGGTGGGATACAAACCCATGCTACCAAAATGACTGGTAAATCTTTCATTACTAACATGGTGGCAGCAGTGGGATACAAACCCATGTCACCAAAACGCCTGGTGACTCTTTCATTACTAACATGGTGGCAGCAGTGGGATACAAACCCATGCCGTCAAAACGCCTGGTGACTCTTTCATTATTAACATGGTGGCAGCGGTGGGATACAAACCCATGCCATCAAAATGACAAGTGACTCTTTCATTACTGACTTGGTGGGAAGTGATTTAAAAACCCATATCATCAAAATGAAACTGAGCCCTAACACCATTATCCATCAAAATACCAAATACCCTAACGGTTATCTAGAGGCGTTACCTTAGCAGGGCATATTCGAGTGCCCGTTTTTATTTATATAAATAATGTTTTCAACGGGAAACCGTTAAAAACGAATCAAACTAAAACTCACAGGACACTATATGTAAAACATATTTTGTATCTATACAATGTATACCTGATTCTTTTTATCCTGATTAAATATATTTCAATTAATAAAATAAATAAATATGATCCGACTACGATCCGATTTTAGAAGAATTTGCAATAGCATTAAATTTGAAACGTACATTCAAACATGTAAAAATGAGGATCTGAATAGTCATACGATTGGGCAAGTGTGCAGTGGGCTTTAATTAGGCAACTCAAACTGCCAACATGGAACTTAAGCAATTAATTAAAATTGTAATGAACGTATTGGGAAAGTAGCAGTTATAGTCGTTTTTATACTGACAGTCGTTTTGTTACTGACAGATGCCCGTCTTTGCGAATAAAAATGTTTTACATGGAGACCATTATCCACGAATCAAAATTTGGCAACCAAAACTACGTAAAGGAAGCCTACATGCAACTTCTACAAGTTTATTAAATTGTAATAAACTTTGAAACAATGGCTAAAATATCATCATGAATGGTGGCGGGACATGTAACGAACATTCGGCAGCTCCAGACATGCCAGAGTGTTGCATTGATTTTTTGTTTTGTTTTAAAGATCAGAAGTTAACCCCCAAAATAAGAACAAAACTTGAAATGAATGAAACTGAACAACTTACCGTTTGTGAAGTATTCCAGATCTCATGTAAAATATCCAGAATTTCGGATACATTTAGGTTCGTATTACAATGGACCTATGAGACGAGGTCTTTCCTGTCATGTGCCAGCTAGGTAATCTTCGGACTACCGGCATCAAGTTTCCGCAACGTTGGTATCCAAACTTTTATCTTAAAGGTAATACAAAGTTTTGGGAAATTTTTGAAAATTGGGTGGGTAGTAATTCTTTACAATGTTGATATATTTGGATGCCCCTGTGGATGTATTATAAGCACTAAACAAATTAGCCCCTAAAACACTTCTGCTTTCGAAACAACTTGAATATAAAAATTTACCGGTACTCCCGGTAAATTTTGAGAAATTTCAAATAGCGCCTACGGCCGTACAATGGTAGCTGCGACCATGAAAATCTCAGAATATGTAGTTGTGGTATATAATATCTAAACGGGAATAGCTAATCTGTCGATTTTAGTCAAGAAACATTGTTTCATAGCTAAATTAATATCTTGACCTTGAGAGGGAGCTATACAGCATAAAGAGTTTATTATTTACAATTTCATAACTTTAGACTCGATTTCAACTACAACGATCAATGAATATTGTAGGACCGCATATGCTTCCAATATGTTCATTTGAACCAAATTCATGACCCCATACCTAAACTTTGTAATACCTTTAAATAGAAAGACTAATAGGAAATTACTTAACGTAAACACATTGTGTGACTATGATACGTACATTGTCAAACGCAGCTTCGATAATAATTATGTACATGTATGTTTACGGAGTAGACAAAACTCATGCTAAATATGTCGAAGACTGAGGTAGTCAATTTTACCTTGCGATTTCGTAAAAACTTCTGTAAGAGATCTTGGTATCATACTTGATAGCAAAAAAGACAAATGGACGGACATATTCGTAATGTACATATATCGTGTGACCTCGTATGGAATATACAATATAGATATATTAAGGCGATATCTTGACCAGCGTTTTTCAGCCGTGGTGCCGCATGAGAAACTGATTTTCGATTTTGATCGTTCGCTTCGCTCGCTCGCACATTTTAAAAACAAAATGTGTCCGTAACTGTGTACATGGCACTTGATGTGTACCAAAGTGATGGAAAATGAATCTTCTGTAATGATTGTGGGATTAGGGTGACGCGAAAAAAATTATTTCTCAAAAAGGCGCCGTGACTATAAAAAGGTTTTAAAAAAACGCTGATCTATAGACCATCATTCCACTGAACGTTACTTTTGTATCATCACACTCATATTATTGTAAGTCTCCTTTTGGGTTTTCCATCAACACATTGAGTGCTAAGAGCAAAAATACCATGTATTATCTGATATCTTACCTTAACTACTAACCTATATCTCTTGTCTTCCATTTCCCTATAATGGTATGACAATAAATATTGACCCCATCACTTCTCCCCGGCCACCCTTCTTTACCGTACCAAGTACTTTGTATGTATGTCACACTCACAGAGAAGGGCAGAGAAGATTTGTTGCGTTATACTGAAAGTTAACATGGTTTTAAACCTTATTTCATGTTCGAAAATTCAAACCTTCAGGGGGGGGGGGGGAGACGTGTATACAATATTTGCACCTTTCACACACCAGCAACAATAGATTAATGGTTTAGATCAAACAACAGCACAATGTTCTCATGTTGTAAAATTATGGGTTCTTTATTTTCTGTTATGTTTTCTCTTACACATTATACATCTTGATTAACCGTAAAAACTTTCGGAACAGCCATTGTAAAACCGAAAACGGTTCATCCAAGTATTCAACATGCGAAGAGTGAAATATGACATTGTCCTTCTAAATTTGTAATTAATTGTTGATTTAACACTTGGTGTTTTAGAGTGTGATCTAAAATGATTCATAGTTACATGTACCCTGAAATTCACTTTGAGATACTGATACTTTTTGTGTGTTCACTTTTAATTATCACACCTGTATTGGATGTCATGACTTGTGTGCCGATTTTTTACCTTTCTTTTTACTTAATAATTAAACTACTCCTTTAATAACTGTCGTATAATTAAACTACTCAATCAATATCTGTCGTATCTGCCCGACTAACTTGCTGTTCTATAGACACTAACTGCGATAGATTTTTTTTACATGCTAAACGATATAATGATCTGGTTAATGTTCAGGGTTATTATACAACCTAACTGTGTTGACAAAGCGGCTATACCTTATCACGATTGTCTGCACTACAAACAATGAATAAACATTGGAGCATAAATTATGTTCTTACTTCTTTAAGCATTAGAATAGTTCGGGGTCTTAAATGAAATAGAATGCAAGACAAAATTAGGACTGCGTTGTCAGGTTTTGACTCTTTCAAAATTAAAAATTAAAAAATATATATATACATTTTTGGAAGATCGCAAAGTGACCACGAAACAATGCGCTGTTATCATTTATCGATATAGAAATGATGAACTCTCAGCAGGCGTTTGTGACTCTCTCTCTCGCTCTGTTTCTTTCCCTCTCTGATCAACTGAGTTTGATGCGCTGTCATATAAAAAATACTAAGAAATTGATTATTATTTTATTGTCAAACTCATATTAGTTTAAATTTATCACATGAATGAAAAAAAGCAAAGTGAATTCATCTTGCAATAGCGCGCCTTTATATTTCCTTCATGATAATTAATAAATGTACATATAGCTACTCAACAAAAATCAAGTTGACCTTTAACCAATCGTTGTCCATCAAAATGACTGTGACAATATGGTTAATTCTTGATAAATAAAGTTTATATCTTATCAGAATGTTATTGATCAATCTATATGACTCTTTAAACTGATCAATAAAGTTCTGAGAAGATATTATCTATCACGAAAAAAGCACATAATTATTGGCATAATCATTTCATAAAAAGAGGTAACTAAAAGTAATTTTACTTTATGGGCACCAATGCATTTTGGACGCATGTAGATTTAATTGTGCACACACAAAAAACATAAAACATGTAAAGGGTGAAACTTTGTGAGTGAGAATTACATTTCGGCCTATTCAGTATACACTGAAATCATAACATGTTGTGTGGTTTGTTTCTCAGGTTGACGATAAGGAGTTAGCGATCGTCTTCATGAAAGTTGACGCAAACTGCGACGGAACTGTTGACTGGGTGAGTATAGCATCTGATGTCATTCATAGATAGAGTCACTCATAACGTTTTACAAACTTTGATTATAATAAGACATGTTGCACACGAGGCGTCGATCATTCGATCGCGTCATCCCTTTCGGGGTAAGCATTCCACATTGTGTGGTTTGGATCAGTAACTTTTGATTCAAAGCCCTGAAAATATACCACATGAATGAAAAGAAGGGGCAACTATTTCTGCGCATTTTATGTCCATCATTGTTACATGACTACATTACGTTTGGCGCCATACATTTTTAAAAAAGTACAAGCTTTAAAATCCTTAAAATGGCAATACATTGAGAAGTTCCAAATAATTTTTTTCTAACAATATGTGATCAATTAATCCTAAAATAATCCAAGTCCTGAGTCTGAGTTGCCCCCCCCCCCCAAAAAAAAAAAAGAGAAGAAGATTGATTTGGTACAAATATCTACAAACGTGAAGGAAGAAGTATTATGCAGTTTGGTTGCTTTGTAGAACCAAAGGCGGATCCAGGGTTTTGTGGGGGGGGGGGAAGACATATACTTAAGACCCATATGACCCACCCCCCCCCCCCCCCGTCCCCGATACACCTTTATTGCTGGGTGATGATGTTAGAGATCCTAATATTCTCCGTTACGTGACTGTTAATCATGCTAATAGTGGGTTAATTAGGCCTGTTTATGTTTCTTATCCTGATACATGTTTATGTGTAAAATGTGGATAGATAAGTGTATCCACTAAAAACAGAGATATACACACCAATATCAAATAGAAATGGGATTTCTTTATCTTAACCGATACAAAAAGCTGATCTACACATCTTAATGTGTTTCCCCTTAATATCCTCTCCAAATTTGTTATAACACTTAAATCCAAGATGATAAACCTGTATTTTTGTTGTTCTAATTTGTTATTCTTGACAGGACGAGTATTTATCCTACATGCTTCTGGAGTACCAAGAGAGAGATCACATGAGTAATCTATTTAAAGATGTAAGTTATACTTAAACAGTCCCGCATCATCATGATTGTTTATAACACACGATACGTAATTTGTTCATTGAATCTCAAACATATTAAAAATGTATGACAATTAATACGTCCGATTCACATTGTTTTTTGTTTTCGGTATAGGAATTATCTTTACTTAAAAATGTGTTTATTCATAAGATAGTACAAACAAGATGTAACGCATGTATGATCGTTTTTGTGCCGTACCATGTCAGGAATATGTTAAACAAAAATATTATCTACTACTAAAGACTTAACCTTCATCATTAAACAGGCGTAGATCTTTCTAAAAATAAAACACTCATTGATTTACATGTTAACCATATTTTATAGTGTAGTTTCATAATACGTTACTGCTTCAGTGGGAGCTCATAAGATAGGATTTCTTGAATTATAGGGATTGCTAAATCAAATTGTTGCTTGTCGCAATTGACTGGTCGTCACGTTTGAGTGAAAGAGGAAGTTTGATGGAACATGAAATATAAAGCTATATGTTTGAAAGTTTGAGGCTCTAAAACTTAACAGAATAAGGCTGGTAAATCCATGGAAGATAACAAAAAGTGTGAAGCATTTAAAAGGGAAAACCTGACAAAAAGGAAGGTTAACAATTAAACCTCAAAATGTTTTAATTTCATTCTTAAAAATAAATTATTATGACATAATTGTAACACATTAACAATGTATGCAAACATTTGGTTTACCAAGGCCACTATTTGTACCCTAAGAATGTCCTTAGCACTTAGTAATTAATTAAACTGAATGATTGTACACAAAAAAAGAAGATAAAATTTGTTTTCCACATTGCCACGTCGAGTCATAATAATGTTTTCTTATTTTATCTGATATGCTACATTCTTTTGTTTGGTATACAGCGAGTAAGTAAACTCAAAGTTTCGATGTCATATAGATGTGATGTGAATATAATATCTAACTAGCTTAGAGTTGTATGCCTTATCCATTATTTTGCAATAGAAACTTTTGATTGTGTTTTTTTATCAACTTGAATTTTTTGTTTTCAAAGAGAATTTCATATAATTACATTGATGAGAAGGATGCTCGAGACAAGAAGAGGGGGAGGAAGTGTTGTCATGGCGCCGAAGTCAGTAACCCCTCGTATAAGGGAAAATTCTGACTTTAATAATGGCTGATGATGATGAATGACATAGATAGCCTGTGTTACCTACATTTTACAACAACGACGGTTTCATTATATTTGTATACTGGTGTGAAGCATTAGACTTCCATGTCATTATACATGTATTAATAATTATGTCTAGTCCATGTTTGATGTGCTTTGCTGTGCCTGACAATCTATATCCAACCCCTTAGTATATTGTGTTTAATATGCATTGATTTATGATGAGGATACTTTTGCAAGGCGTATGAAGGAAATAATGCTGAATTTAATGATGATAATGATGATGAAAAGTATAGACGGTCTGTGTTATTTTCATTTTACAACAATGTTTCGTCACCACATTAAATCATTAAGAATGCCAACGCTAGGATTGATGGTGAGCGGGATTAAGATAGGGAACAATCTTTCAAAATGTAATCTACGCTGACAGTCCCGGGACAGTCCAGAGAACTTTCAGGGACTACTTCTAAGGCATCTAATGCCCTTATCCCAATAAACAAAAGTTGTCCTCCTCACACCACTTGTAATCTTTGGTTCATTTTCATGATAGGAAACGTAGCCCTTTGAAGATTAACAGAAGAAGGAGAATAGACAACTGATCATAATGTTTACAAAAAATAACAAATAATCGTTATTATTGTCTTCTTGGCCATTGTCATCCGAAGCCCCATGTTCAAGTCGATGTGAATATTATGTGAAATGGGATCGTTTTTCTGAGCAGTCTCTGTATAGCTTATAGCTAATATATGTGTGCTTGCTGCAGGCGCGGATCCAGGATTTCTTAGGGGAGGGGGCCCAACTTTTTTTTTTTTTTGCTCCCGAAAATTTGAAAATCGCGCCGGCCGAAAAGTCGCTCAGTGGGGGGGGGGGGGGGGGGGTACAGAGCACAATTTTTTTTTTTTTTTTTTTTTTTTTTTTTTTTTTTTTTGCTCCCGAAAATTTGAAAAACGCGCCGGCCAAAAATTCGCTCAGTGGGGGGGAGGGGGGGGGGGGGGGGGGGGGGGGGTAGTGAGCACATTTTTTTTTTTTTGATCCTCAAAAAAATTTCAATTTGCACCCCCCCCCCCTTGAGCGCCAGGGGGGGGGGGGGGGCCCAACCCCCAAAAAAGGTAAAAATCACGTGATTTTACATGATTTTTTTCTCAAGGGGTGGGGGGGCCCGGGCCCCCCCCCCCCCCCCCTGGATCCGCCACTGGCTTGCTGAACTGGTCCTCATATTCATCAGCGTTCATTAAATTATACAACATAATATGAAGTTTAAATACAGGCCAATCAGTTAATTAAATAGCACAGGCTGCTTTTTGAAATTGTTATGATTTAAATTAGGTAACTTATGAAGGGGATGCTAGATCTTCCCGTCCCGCCTAGATTATAGGCGGAGAGGTCGAATATGGATAGGGACTGCAAAATCGAAAAAGCAACGAAAACGAGCATACTAAAGCTTTTCGTCTTGCCGTAATCGGAGTAAATCGCAAGAATGAATTGATCGCCGAAATCAGACAATATAATCGAAAGCTAAAGGAACAAACGCACGAAAGATTAAAGGGGTGTGATTGGCCGACGGATATTTGTGAGGGGGGGGGGGGGTGGGGACGCGCATAAAAATCACATCGGAACTTCTAGTTAAAACCCTCCTGCCATGCAGTCCCGCCGCTGAGATGGATGGAAAGACTTGAATTATCATGTCAGGAGGAACCGTGTAGGGATTAACTCGCCGTTTTTAATATTTCAGCTTTGAGACAATTCTGGACCCCCCCCCCCTTGAGCCGAGAAGCCAATTTGTTTTATTGCTCAGTAAACGCTAATTAAACGGTGTTACTCCTTTATATAAATTATAGATGCGGAAATAGTGTTAACAATTATTATGGTGTCGGTGTATCCCATATATCTCCTCGCTAGCATGTAATATGAGCACTTTGAAGTGTATTCAGCGACAATGAGTTCGCCGGTATATGCCTACTTAAACTTTTAAAAACCTTTCGATGGTACTTAATTGCTCTCAATTACCATCAACAGAAATATGTCTCCAGTGCATGGGCTTTCAACAGTAATATGGCACTAAGTATGTTTTCCTTGATACGGTCTATTTCATTATTTCCCGACTGCTTTTCTAAACCAGTTTGGTATGATCTTAACCTTGAGTAAACAGATAGCTTCAGTCTCTTATATACCACTGGCTGATCCTTTTGAGACTACGTCTAGCTCCGATGACAAGGTTGACAACTAGGTTTCAGTTTTATCGAAGAATTCCCCATGCATACCAGTCTGTTACTTCATTCTATCTTAAAGTAAACCTATGTATTTGATGTTTTCTTTATCTTTTTTTAACGTGCAGATTCCGTTTCCCAAACCTCTGAAAAACATCTTCAGGTAAGGTTTCATTGATTAAGCATAAAAGGGTATAGAAAAAATAAAAATGCACGTCAGTGACGTCGTGATTCAGAGAGAAAAAAGAGTGTTTAATCTTTTAGCCTAAGTATAACTTTATACAAAAATAATATTGAAAGGTTAAAAAACAAACTAATGTGTGTAGATGCATTTGATGATTCGGATTCTTGCCAATAATCTGTTTTCGATCCAAACATTTTGTTTAACTACACATCAAATCATTTAGTAAAGAACGACTTTAACTTTGTGTAATTTATTTTCCATGAATTTAGTAATCACCGTGACATGATTGCTAAGATCGGTTTCTATCAGACCATCAACCTGCGTCACGGGGGTATTGCAGATGAAGGCGAAACTAATGGAAGACATATCTCGGTCAGCAAAGAAGGCATCATTAACTTCTGGAACATGGAGATGAATCTCCTTAAATCGGTCACGGTCTGTATTATCCTCCACTTCCCTCCCCTTCAAATACTTCTAGTTCCCAAAAATCATCACCATCATCGTCATCTTCATTATCATCATTACCAACACCATCATCACCATCATCATCATCACTATCATCATCTTTATTTAAATAATGAAGATGTTTCCAATATTGCTGAATAAAATCACATTCTTAAGCGTTTTGATTTGCCATAATAATCTCAAATATTAAAGGCATTTATTTCTGTTTATTCTTGATACTTGACACTCCAGCATTCCTGAAATGCATTTACGTATCATGAGTTTGTATGAAGTGATTGAAGTTTGGAGCTAACCGATGTATGTCGTTTTAATTGAGTAAATATATTATTCTTCATGATTGATCTCTATCCAAACAGTTGGAGCTGCCTCGAGAAAAGACGAAAGCAATGTGGCTTACAGACATGATATGCATGCCAAATGTTAACATGATTGCTATATCATCTACAGAGAGAGAAATCAGTAAGTTTGTTTTTGAAATCAGGATCCTGTTTCATAAATATAAAAATTATCAGTAAGAAATGCTAAGATGCTATGCCAAATTTTCTACCGGACAATCAAATGCAATGATTTCAGTAGCTTATCACAGTTATGGAAACTTTAAATTAAAAAAATGAATAACAAGTTCTATGAAACGGAACATTGACCGGCGTTGGACTTAAGATTCTGGTTGATAAACCTTCTGCGGACATACTTGCGGCTCATTAATTTTGAACAAAATTATTTAACTAATACATCCTACTATATGCATAATTTTCGGGAAATTCGTTTAAGAAATATTGTCAAAAATTGAAATGCCGGTCACTTCGTTATAAGCTTTCAAATGTAGTATGGCGTTATTAAGATTTTAAAACCAACCCTTCTTTTTCTATCTCTTTTCCTCTCTCCCTCTCTGTCATTCCCCGCTCTCCTTCTGTCTTTCTATATATCCACATCTCTATTTCTCTCTCAGTTCACTATCTCTCTATCTTTCAATCCCTCACCATATCTACTGCTCTTTCAATCTCCCCTTTCCCCCATCCTCTCTCTCTCTCTCTCTCTCTCTCTCTTTCTCTCTCATGCTGTCTCTCAAATTTCTTGGTATCGGTTCTGTAAATGATTGCGAAATTACGAAGTAATTTTTGCTTACAAAACCAAGCAAAATTAATTTTGTACTCGACTCTTTTGTTGAAAGTCTTGTGATCCTGATCAATGATTGACGAAGCACAATACAGAAATAATATCATACTGGGTGTTTAAATGATATCATGGATAGGCACACAATTATTTCAAAGATAACCAGAAGTGAAGGATCCTTGATTCCTTGTTATCACGAACTGCCTGGTAGCTAATGAGGTCGGCTAGGCTTGAAACGTCATCTAATGACACTATGACAGTAATACTCATTACAGGCCTAATTATAATTGAGACTTCAACTAGTTATCAACTGCATATCACAGATTATCGTTTCCATCGGTATAAATTATGTTACATAAAGTAGGGGTCCGTATTCTAGTACTTCAGATGAACCCGACCATGGGTCTAAGATCAATTTGAGCAAGCAAACTTCGACCCCAAACTATATAACTTCCCTTGTTTAAAACCAATTTTGAACAAAAGACCAGCGTTGCGTTTAAACTTTAGCAGAATGCGGGCTTAAGTGTTGTTTCACTTTCACATACTCAATAAAATGATGCGATTTTAACTTACATTGCTATCACAATGATCCTTGATAGGCACCAATAGCATGACAATCCAAGACTTTAATAACGGTCTGATCATACGTCTTGTCCATCTAATACAGGTTTCTTTGATGTCAACGCAAGTAAATGTGACAAATGTTTCCAAGTGGCTGGTTTGGAACACTGCGCCCTCACCATGGATTATTGGTAAGGAAATACATGTATAACACGGTATGCATATCAACTACAGGGGTCACCCCCCCCACACACACACACACACACACACATCGAATGGTGGAGAGAACAAAATTAGATGAGAGAAAAAAAAGGGGGAGGGGAGAGAGAGGAAAGGAAGAAAAGGGCGAGAAAAGAAAACAATATGACCCCCTCCCGCACCCTCTCCATGTAGTGGCCCTGCCAATTCTGATTTATTTTTCAGAGTATGACACGCTCCCCCCCCCCCATGACGTCAGTGCCCCTTCACTGGCTGGACTGACTCACACTACACCACTGGAGGATAGGCGTGCCTTCAATCCCCAACCCATGCAGTTGTGTCAAGATTGGAAAAATGCCCCTTTTACAATAAAGGTGCATTCCCAACTCTCTTGCTCTGAAATAGAACAATTACTTTTAACCATATTGACTGATCAAGACAGTAGATAAGCAAGAGGTTGGCGGGACGTGGGATACACCGAAGCTGCCCCAACTCAAATGGCATAGATCATTTGCAAGTTTTGATTGTTTTTACTTTTCATTGGACTTCAAATGGGGGAGGGTACGTGGGCCAGTTCCGACTTTTGCTAGATATATACACCAATGTAAGATGCTTGTCCGCATCCCATCCTGATAAAAAATCTTCAAAGACGTTCATCTTCTCTTGATGGCACAGCACATTTGGAGAATTTTATTTAGATGTGCACACTTGAGTTAATAAAAGCGTTCTTATATTAAGAAGACTTTTAAATTATTGATGATTTTAATATCAAAAGTATGAAAACAGTCATTTAACCTTTTTGTTTTTTTACTCTTAAATCAAATGGCTTACAATTTCAAAGCTCATGAATTTGTTTATATGTTTATCCAGGTTTGATCCCCGCAATATGAACAAAGCAGTTCTTGTGTTCGGTGATGCTGGAGGTGGGGTATACTGCATCGTGTTTCAGGAGGCACTCGGATCGGCTCTCTTCGGAGCACAGAACGCCAAGTCAATTGGATCCAGGAGAGTACCCTTCCAGGAACTACTTAAAGGTCTTGTCAAAGGCATACAGGTTCTCAAGTTCTCGGTGGGTACATTAATTATATATACTTTTATCTTTAACTCAATGATCTTAATGGCTCCATCTACTTAATGTATCTGTTCAGATATAAATCTGAAGCTTTCCAATTATACTGATTTCAAAGTCGATTTCAGTTCCTTTATTCAGTTCTGATAAATACATATCATTAATTTTGTCATCGACCTTTCTAAGATCAGCTTTTTATTGTTGTTCGTTTCTGCTCTCAGCCTCTTCATGAAGATTGGGTTCGGAAAGTGAAGTACTGCTGCAACCTCAATTCCTTTGTATCATGTGCTACTACAAATGATACATCCATGTTCATTGGTGATTTGGACAGAAAGAAATCGTAAGTTACATGTGATTTCCTTGCATTCTTCCACTGCCAATGAGCCTGTCTCTGCATCTATACGATTGAGTATAAATAGGTGCAGACCTTCTCATCGTGAGCAGACGGAAAGACACAGGCTCATTTCATACCAATAGATCGGTATAACGTTTTTATTCTCTTGCATGACTTCCGAGAAGTTTTCAAGGTATTTCAACTATGAAATGATTATTGCAATGACTATTCTATCACTGCATTTGTGTATATCTTCATCTGAACGCTCACCATCTATCTGCAAATCCACAATATCCCGCAGTTCTCCGAGAGTGGAGGCATTCAACAGAAGAAGATTTTTTTCTAAAACATTGAATTTACGTCTATGTGACATACACTATGATACATTCTATCTAACGTTTCTGCCAACGTAATGAAAAGATAGAATATACAAATAACTCACATGGTGTTTTTTTTATGAATGATTGTCCTAACTATATATATTATTATTATCATTTTGTCAATCCTATCTACATGTATTTCCCTTTCCAGCGGGTCCTTCTTCAAGATCAGGAAAGGAATCCTATGTTTCGACTACGACAAAGATTCTAATGTTATTGGTAAGTAGGCCTATAATTATTTTATCATAAAACCACAACATTTCTTTTCCTTATCTGTACAATACGGTTCACGTTAAGCGCGTAGCCAGGATTTTATTTTAGGGGGGGGGGGCCGTAATAAGCATGCGAAGCGTGTGAATCACTTACAGAGCGCGCTCCCTAGGGGGTGGGTGCAGGGAGGGGGGAATATCCCCCCTGCCGCGTGATGCGCGTAAGCTTTGACGTTTCATTAGATTACTAGAGAAAGAAGGTGATTCGTTGTACCGTTCTCGACTCTTGATCCTTGTCTAAATTCAGTTTCTATTGACGTTTCAATAAATTATTCGAGAAAGGAGACGATTCGTTGTACCGTTCTCGACTCTCAATCCTTTTTCTTCCTACGTCCTCTTCCTTTCTTCTTTCTCTCTCTCTTTTTTTGGCCGGCGTTTTTTTTGGGGGCGACTGCCCCCACCGCCCCTCCCTGGCTACGCGCCTGGTTCACGTAGTTGTATCAACTGGAAATATAAAAACAGAAATAGGAGGAACTAAAGCGTTATTGTCATTTATAATTTCTCTTCATAATAAATGGCCGTTAGCATCTGCAACTGTAAGTGATATGATGTAAGCCTAATATTATTTATTTCTTCACTTTTGTCACGGGTTGTTCCACATCTTCATGTGATTTCCCCATCTCTCCACTATCTTGTTGAACAAGATATTATGCTCTGGTCAATTCAACCCTGAACGAAACACTATCCCTAGCTGACCTAGCTAAAACTCAACTGCAGCTCTAACCCGGCCTACACTACCTTTGTTGCTATAAACCTGTAGCAAAGTTGGATCATCATTCTTTATTGAATGGCACCTCTGAGTTAATTTCAACCTTAATGAACGGTTCAAGACCGTTGTTGGTTGTTCATTTGTTCTTAATATTCTAGTGGTCCTAGTTCAAACTTGTATTTTCTACTGGTTTCCAACTGGTACCAGTTGAGACCAGTAATCTCCTGGAATTTCGACCTGGGATATAATCAAAAGATCCCCGCATTCTTTCTCTTCTTCCTTTTTAGTGACTGGTGGGATGGATCGGTCTGTACGAACATGGAACCCTTACGTGACTACCAAGGCGACTTCAGTCATGAAGGGACATACGTCGGCTGTTGTATCTGTGGTTGTGAATACTCAGCATGGGCAGATCATCAGTGTTGGAAAAGACAAGGTACAATCACCAAGAAGCTATGAGATTCTCAGTAGACCCCCACATTTTCCCCACTACTATATTGTTCTAGATCGCAATCTGTTCATTATGATCTTTTTTTCTTCTCAAATCAATGTAAATATTTGTCATAAACTTGAATAATTTGAGGAATATGGATGAATAAATAAATATCATCATAAAAATCACTAATTATAATATTACCATGACTATCAATGATTAATGTTACAGGGTATCAAGGTGTGGGACATGAGAGACCAGACATGTCTTCAGAACATCAATCCCAGGAACATCGACCTAGGACCACATGCTATCAGCTCCATATGCTTCCACGCTAAGACAGGATCTCTTATACTAGGAACAAATCAGGTATTAACAAACCTCCCTAAATCTTTCATCATTTTCATCACTAAAGGGGTAAGGTAGAGGTGTTGTGGTCTAATTGGTAATAAGTAACCTGAAACAGGTATGGGCCTAATTCTACATCACAAACGTCCTTCGGCAAGACATTAATCCATTGGCCACTATCGACTTATGTGAAGGGAATGGGTAGGCTACCTGGTAGGTTTTATTTCTCTGATGCACTGAGCGCTTAGGTTGGCCAAAGTCCTCCAGACGCATATAGATTTAAAATTGTTGATAACGTAACATGCGCTATATAATGACTGAATATCATTATGATCATTAACTCTGAATTAATCACACAAACTACATTCAAACCAAGGTAACGTTACATTTTTAAACGTCAGTAATAAACACATACCCACACCCACACATATGCACGCACACTAAAAAATGTATGGCTGATGATATATGTGCAATTCACAAAATGATTTTTCAAAACAGGAACAAATCTGTATATTTTTATAATTACATCCTTTATGCAGCACCTGCCAGCTTATTATAACTGCTACAGAACAACAACACATCATTAATAGGTACTTTCAAGACAACAATTAAGTAGTCGAAGAATAATAATTTAATTGAAATTTCATGAAAAAAGTTTTATTTTGATCAAAGAAATGTCCTATAAAAACGGTCAATGTTTATATTCTTGGTACAGTTGATTAATATTCATTCATAATTATGTTAACAGCTTGCCTTACTAGAACACAAGTGGGAGGTGGAACGCGACGAAGACGAGATGACGTCACACAATCGACCCATCACACATTGTCTGTACAACAGTCTCTTCAACCAGGTTGTCAGTGGTTGCCATGATTCTGTAGTCTGTGTCTGGGACCTGGCCACGGGTACTAAGACTATTCAGTTCTCTAACGCTCATAAGTACATGGAGAAGGGCTTGGAAAAGTGTGCCGAGATCACAGCAATGACCTTCGACCCCACCGGTCGTCGTCTGATCACGGGAGGTAGGAATGGGACAGTCAAGATCTGGAACTTCAACAATGGGGCCTGCCTCAGAGAACTGGAGACATTTGATGACCTGGAGGTAAAGCTAATCATGTATAAACTCGAGTCCCTCTTGCAAAAAAAGTGTGATCAAATGCTACCCGAAAAGATCAAACCGTCTATGGAGAATCAAAAAGGCGTTTACTCTTGATGAAATGATATAAGTTAATTGCCTTCTAGTTCTGAAAAGTTGAAAAGCAAGCTGAATTTCATCCAGTCAAAATCATACATTATTTTTATAGGGACTTCTGTTTGATTTTGCGTGTTACATACTTAACCTTTTTTAATGGAAGAGACTAATTTTTTGACACTTTAAAGTTCTGTATAAGGTTCCTTTTAAATTTCTGAATCACCCAGTATTAGTATAGTCTTGAGAGGTTCTCTTTGAAACTATGGGCAAGAGTACTATTGGAGTCACCGGGGCCCATATAGTTATTAATATTACCTCGAAAAGAAGGCAGAGTACAGTTGTTTTATATCCTGCACCAAATATTTATTTTTTCACCAAAAAAAAAACCTCCCTGTCTCGTGATTTAATTTAAGCAATGTATATGTTTTGATTTGGTGGATTATTCAATTGCAAGATCATAATTATTTGTGAATTATAAGAGAATAAAAATTGTCTGTTACAAGTTTATGTTGTCTTGTTTTTAATAGGTGACAGGGATCGCATGCCCTAAGCAGCGTATTGTCACAGCCGGCTGGAATAAGCTGATTACAAGTTACATGTAAGTTTTATTTCTATTCAAGGATTGATGGGGAATGAACATATCAACAACGATTTGGCAAATGATAAAGCTTCTTAATTAAACCGATATTTAGAGAAGGGACAGGGAAAAGGGGCATATTCTTTGATTTGTTATGTTTCTGTATTCGATGTTGCTTGTCACAGCATGTTTCGATCAACATTATTAATATTTTAACTTATACCTCTTTTTTTTGGGCTCTTTTTCCCTCTTTTTTTGGACATTGGGTAGATGGGGAAAGGAGGCATATATCAAATCATATTCTCATGTAACTTTGTAATATTGTTACCCAAGGAAATTGCAAAAGTACATAAGTTATAATGAGTTCTCTTTGTTTTTGGATTCAGTGATTCAGACGATGATGAAGACACGCGTCAATGGGCAGCCAAGCACAACGAAGATATCCTCAGTCTTGCGTGTTCAAATACCAGTC
Organism: Strongylocentrotus purpuratus; assembly: GCF_000002235.5. Taxonomy (NCBI): domain Eukaryota; kingdom Metazoa; phylum Echinodermata; class Echinoidea; order Camarodonta; family Strongylocentrotidae; genus Strongylocentrotus; species Strongylocentrotus purpuratus. The sequence goes on from NW_022145611.1 coordinate 4,589,639, forward strand.
GCTCACTCGCAACATCGTCTTACGACGGCGATATTTGGGTGTGGTCTTTAGAAACGGCGCACCCTCTCTGCAAGCTGAACGCCTTTGAGGGGGTCAAACCCCAGACGGGGTCACGCATGCTGAGTGTTTCCCGTGAGACAAGCTTCCATACTACTGGTGACGCATCAGTCTGTTCCAGTAGCTCATCCAGGCTACCAACAACAAGAAGTGATTCTAAGGATAAGCTGAATGGGGAGGGAGTCCAAGATAATGGTGACAAGGGAAGTCTATCAAATGACATTGCGAAGATGTCTGTCACAAATGACGAGGATGAGAAGACTAAATTACCAGAAATAGATCCTCAGAATGTTAGTCTAATACACGAGCGGGCTGCAAACCTTAAACAAGATTCACAGACCTTCTTTACCGAAAGTATTGGACCAAGAACCAAAGAATCCCGGCAGAAGAACGAATCTGACTCAAGAGAAAAGGAGAATATCAAAGCAAAAGAGAGGAGAGACAAGGACCCAAATACACGCCCACAGCGAGAGAGTTCCTACTGTCTAGGTGCAAAGAACAAAGATGAATACGTCAGGAAACATGAAGCTTCAGTTGATAAGGTAGAGTAATAGATGGTCTCTTGTAACAAAGATCCTGCCTCTCAGGATCAGTTCCTTTATTTTCTTGCTTTTTTGTAAAATTTCATATAAGAATATATAAATTCAATTCCAATTTCAATTGTAGGTTTACATGGTACCCTCGATATCTTTAGTTTGTGAAGTGGCAGGAATGCTCTTGTAATATCAATTAAGAGTATCCAAATTTTGTGATGTTAAAGATGGAAATACAAGTTAAAGAATCAACTGTTACCATGCCTTCTTCCTTTTTAGCTTTTATTTCTGCAATCACGGACAAACGACAAAGATACAGCGACTCTAATGGCAAGTGGATCTGATGGCTGGGTCAGGGCTTGGTCTATCCATCACAAAGGAGGACTTCTAGGTCAATTTAATGCTGCTCATAAGCCAGGGGAAGCAGTGCTAGCAATGGCCACGGATGAAGAGAATGAGATCCTCATTACAGCTGATACATTAGGCTACATCAAGGTATTTATCCTTATGATTCGAGTGACGAACAGACTTTTTTCCTAACTTTTTCCTTTCCGTGAGCGGCAAATCCAAGACTATCATTGTTCTACAGTACTTTATTTTTGATGAAAAATTGCAATTTTGTAATCCTGAAATCAAAACGTGCAATACACTGTGAAAGGTTCTTCCAATAAATGATAATTCAAGCCAAATCTGACAGCTAATTAAAACAAAGATTGGAGGTCTAAAGATTCTTTCTAGGGCATTCATGTCCCAGCAAATTTACATTTACAATTCAAATAGTTTTGCACATGTTATTGTTATACAGTTCAGTAATTTTTCAACTTCAGTGTATAATTAGCTTGAATCTTTATAAATGTATTCTCTAATAGGTATGGGACATTGCAGAGTACTGCATCGGTAAGCGCGAGATGGCTCGTCGTGCGCGAGAAAATATAGAAGTGGACTACAGCGACCGGGAAAGGAAGTACCCATACCTATCAGGCAACAGCGCACTCAAACAGCTCTCATTCCGGATGGAGATGAAATCTCGAGCCAACTTGAAGCAACCTCCACCCCAAAGTAACCCAAAGGATACCCTGCTCTTTCCACCTAAATTAAATTCCTTCCGTGCTCATCTCAAGGGAATCACATTCATTGACTTTGCCGATGATAAACGTCTGATCATCACAGGAAGTGTCGACTGCTCCATAAGGCTCTGGACGGTATGCGGTCGATACATCGGTAGGTGCTAGTTTTTCAAGTGTAATTAGTCAATCAATCCATCAATCTTCCAATCAGTGTAAAGTGAAAACCTGCATTGTACCATACTCTATCAATCATCTGGAACCATCCTGAGGCCGGGGTTGGTGGATATTTACCTCCATCTTCTTTAGATCCTCAGTCCTTGTTCAGATCTCTCCATATCAAAGTTCTATCCATTGCTTGATGATGTCCAACGAAGTGAATGATTTTCTACCTCTTTCTAATTTTTCTTCTACATGTATTCCTTCAAGTAATAATTTTGGTAATCCTCTCATCAAAAGTCTGGTATATACAAGTTTATGTTTTCTGTAGTGCTCAATAGTTTCCTCTCTCTGCTTGCTCCTTGTAGCATGTCTTCAATAATTGCTGATTTTCATAACCAAACTAATTCCCTGCATTCTCTATAGGCACCTCATTTCAACTCTATACTGTCTATGTATCACTGTTTTACGTGGTCTTGTTCCTTTTCATGTCCAGGTACGTTTGGTCAGAAAGGCGGTTGGCCCAAGCTGCCCGATGAGATTGACCCTCGAGGTTTATCCCGAGTGATGCCACGTGATGTCCAAAGAGTAGCTTCAGCTATCACACTCAAGGTCCTCAATGGAGGAAACATGCCAAGATGGAAGTAAGTATACAATTTAAACTCAACTGTTTTATTCATACGCAGCATTGTGTTGCCGAAACAGGAACGTATTTAAGAAAATAACAAAAATTGACAGGTATCAAAGTACATCAAATACCCCAAACTCATAAAAATACTAATTTCAGCAAAAATAAATGTACCAGTAAACAAAATCAAATTGATGTTTACATATTGCACTTGTGTTTGGAAATGTTTCATAATAATTGATGGTTTGTTTGTTGATTGACAGACTTGCGAAGACAATCATGATGGTGGTTGGAAGGAAGCAGATCCCCCAAGATGATCTTGAAGATTCCAATTCAAACAGCGATGGTGTGGATGATATTGAACAAGCAGAAGAAAAGAGGCAGTCATCTTGGGGCACAAGCTCCATCCTTGGAAAGTCCTACAAACCAAAGACCAGACACAAGATGCCTCCCATTCTTCCTGATATCAGACACAACCACAGTCAGGTTAATATTTGCTTCTACTAAACAAGCTCCATCAACATTTTTTCCATAGTCATTTTCAATACTCTAAATTTGCTTTCTCCTTTCAGCCATCCCCCTTCTCACTTCTTTGGATAACATTTCATCTTCACATTTATTTAGACTCATCAGCAGTAGATATGAATACAGACTGACTGAAATTATAATTGAAAATAATTTTTTCTGTCGTAATCCAAACCAAAATGTTACAATATGCATTGTGGAAAATTGCTATAAAATAACTTTCAGGGGCGTCACTGTAGATCAGTTTTAAATGGCAATAAAACTGGATGTAGGAGCAAATTTTGCCAAGTTGGCCCATAATTTCCTCCACGCTTTACAAACTACCCCCACCACTCAAAAGGGGCAATATTTCACACATTTTTAACAATAAAAATGTCAGTGCATACTTTCAATTTACCAAAATACCTTTGATCTGCCTAATCACCCCTGGGGGGTGTTTCATAAAGCTGTTTGTAAAGTTACGCATGGCTTAATGAACAACTTGTATATGAAGTGCCAGATAGGATGCCCAAAGTTTTTTCTGATATTTCCAATAACCTCAATTAAATTATGGCAAAAAATATTGTTTGCATTAAAAATGTTTGTTATAATAAGAATGTTAATCTACATCTGCACAGTTCAACTTAATAAATAATAATCAATAATGATTGAGCATTCCATTTGGCTTTTCATATACGAGTCGTTCGTAAAGTCATGCGTAACTTTGCGAACAGCTTTATGAAACACCCCCCAGGAATGCTGCAAAGCTCTCTCTTTGAGCCAAGGGTGATCAGTTTTCTGTTCAGAAATCGAATGTATGCCTACACAAAATGTCATTGCTGTCAGCCCATAAATAGGAATAGTGGACACTATGAAGGATCCCAATAACATGAGGTATAGATTGATGAGAGATATTTGTTTGTTTGTGTGCAGGTGATGGTGTACTCGTCCCTCCCATTCACCAACCTGACCCCAGTGAAGGATCCAACAGTACCCGCGTCTTTACAGGAGATCCAGTTACGCAACCAGTCATCGGATGATACCATGAACAACCCGCTCGCAGGGGGACCGGCAGGACAGCTCAAGAGGGGCGTCAAGAAGTCCAGGCTCCAGGAGTTTATTCAGAAGCATCGGGCTGTCAAGATGATGCAGAAGCGTCCCACCAAGCAGGCTCAAACTAAATAAAACTTCTCTGATGATTGTAGCATAATAAGTGGATGGTCAAACATGATGACAAAGGGACGCGAAACAAAGCCGGCTCATACCAAAGAAAACTTTTATGATTGATCATAGTGTAACCATCAGATGGCGATAGAAAATTGACAGTGACACAAAATGTGATACAAGTATAAATGTACATCTGTTCATATGTGTTAACAGAATTGTGGGCAAAGGAATTAAAGCAACAAATGTTGAATAACATTAATTTTTACAAGGGAAAAAAATGATGAAAATGAAGCCATTATTAAAGTACACTGCCAAACTTTTATAAGGTTATAACACTGCTGCAGGTAATGTAGTTATGAAGTGCCAAATAGATCAATCATATTCATATTCATAAAGGTATATATACATTAGTCCTACTTATTGTGTGAAAATGTAATGTGAAAATTAAAGGGCTTGATGATTTTGTGTTGTTTGGTTTTGGTAGGTGTCTATTGTTTCAACTTACGAGATTTAGGCTGATAGCGATGTTTGATTTACTATACATGTATCAAAACTAAATATAAAATGTGCTTGATAACTTGCAGCTAAATAGGCAAAACCTTCCTTCTCAAATGAACATCAGAGAGAAAGTAAGATCTTTGTTTTCATACATTTAACTTTGGGCAGAGGCTGGTTAGCAAAACAAATATAGTTGGGAGGAGATACATGATGTATATTTAACTTGAGATCCTAATGATTGAAGCCAATCGCACAAACTACAAGACTACTACAAAGTACAAACATATTTGTAGGGAGATTTCAGGCTAGATGGATGAAAGCATTAAGAATGTATTTTCTTTAGAATAAAGATTAATGCTTGTTAACTAAGAGATATACCTTAGAGATATTGTAAGTTTGAAAGCCTTCCAGTAGCACACAAGACCCAAGCTTGGAATCTACTGGGCTTTTTCTTGGACTGGAAGACTTGCCTCACAATTTGTCATAAATTCTGGTCGTGATCGGATCGTAATGTTGCTGTTAGAATTCATATGGTAAATGCAAGAGATTTCACGTTGTGATGCAGGGATTACGTGTACATTCAAGTTACTGTAAATGTTACTACACATACATTAATGCAAAACACACAAGTTCTATTATCATGTTTATGTACAATTGTACAGATATTTATTTTCATAGATTCTCATAGATTTCAAAATAGTAATAAAAAGAATATACATATATTTACAAGTTGTCTCAATTTATATGACTGTGATTTTGAGAATGCGAGTTTCAAATGATAATAGACAAGAAAAATACAGACATACTGCCCTAGCCTACCATCCACTAAGAAAAGTCAACAAGAATAAAAGCCAGATGGAATTTAAGAATATAAATGTGCAAAAAGTAAAACAGAATCTTTTTTAATATATACACAGAGATAAAGTGGGAGACCAGAGAAATAGAGTAAAAGACATAGATAAAGGCAGAGAGAATAAGAGGAAGAGAGAAGCAAGGGAGAGATTAGATGGCAATAGTTTTGTGACAATTTTAACCAAGGTACAGTAAATGAGCTCCTCCTTGGAATTCATTCACTACAGTATTACCTTACTGGTAGCCTAGCTAATGCCATGGTCACAACCCGCCATGCAGGCTCTGCGATCCGGTGGAAGGCCTTTATCTATGACTCACACGTCCTTGCACCCTCCTCACAAACATACTACCATCTTGCCTGCCAGAATCCTTTAGGTGAACTGGTAACAACTGTGCATATGCCTTGCAACTGGCTTGCAATGTCTTACAGCTCCTTATGGCTGTATTGCGACATGCAGCTCCATAGACCATGTGATGCTCTCAAGAAACTAGATCCTACTAGTTCAATATTGACATTATTCAAAACATTCGTCCTGATCACTATGGACAGTTTTAAAAAAATTTCCCCCTGCCTAGAGACTTAACTAACTATGCAAATGAGGGTGGAAAAATGCAGCTGCCTGCAACAAGGCCCCCAAGCTTACTTACTCTACATGAGTGGTTTGAGATACAGAATTGTGAAGAATAAAGCTTTACCAGTATGAAATTAGTACAAATCTGGAATTGAAACTTCTTAAATACACATAGTGCTCTTATTCATATATCAGAAATGCATACCATCAGCTTTTGTTTAACAATATAACGGTAATGAAAACTACATGTTTAATCAGAGAAATTTAGTACTCGATTAAGTGGATGATGGGAATTCTTTCTTTCTTTATCAAGCTTTGTGTATTTTCGATGGGTATTTTCTAAAAGTTGAAGACGCATAGTAGTGGGCTTTCATGGGGTATTTAATAATAATAATAATAATACATAAGATTTGTATGGCGCCAAATTCACTTGACAATCAAATGCTCCAGGTGCAGCTTGTGCAAGAGGTGAAATACATGATAAATATATACAAAAGTGCAATAGGAAAGGTACAGACATGAACGGTAATGGTAATCAATTATAAGCTAAATTAATTAGATATTACTGCTATATTTAATTCATTGAGGGAGAGTATTCCATAATGAAGGCCCATTTTGTTTTAACCTTAGGAATAACAAGTAAGCCAGAGTTTTGTGAACGTAGCTGTCTAGAGGGAAAGTAATGCTTGATCAAGCCGATGTTGTACTGCAGAGCAGAGCCATGTATACAGTGAAATAATAACAAACTAATCTTGAAAACAACATGTTCTTCTACGGGCAACTAATGGAGTGATTTAAGGACTGGTGGGCTCTTGTATAGCGCTCATGTCTGTCAGACTTCACACTCCTGGCGCCTCTGATTATTACCCTGGCTTTAGTATGGCTGCCATTACGGCGCTCTAGCATTTCAAGGAATTAATTCCTGCCAGGTACCCATTTTCATCACCTGGGTTGGGTGTGGCAAATGTAGATCAATGTCTTGCCAAAGGACATTAGTGCTGCAGCGGGACTCGAACCGTGGACCTTGTGATCGACAGTCCGGTGACATATCCACTCGACCACAACATCTCTTGACACCATTCAGGTGTTTACACAATAACAGATGTTCTCAATCACCAGGTGGCAGAGTATCCCCCCCCCCCCCCCCCCACTTTTTCAAGTACCCCCAAAGTGTCACTTTTACTTCAGATAAGTGCATCTTTTCCTTTAATAAGAGCCCCTTCCCCTTCTCATAAGTGCCCCTTTTCATCTCTGATAAATGCCCCCATGACACCCAACCATAAAAAGATAAACAAATATTGAAATCATCCATGAAATTGTAATCACAATGTAGGGTTATATACATGTACATATAAAAAATGTCTAAACGTGGTACATATTTCTGCTTTGAGGTTTCCTTTGTAGGTGTCCCTATATTCTAGAAAGTGCCATTTGATGTTGGTGCCCCCCCCCCCCACCCCCAACTTTGGAAGACACTCCACCACCCCTGATAAAAGTTAATAATACCAGTTCATTGTTGGTGAGTTTATACATGTACATGTACATGGGGACACTGGAGTACAACAGACTTCCATTTGTCTCTGTTGCTGCTGCTGCTCCTGCTCCTGCTCCTGCTGTTGTTGCTGTTTTTGTTGCTTTTGTTATCGTTGTTGCTGTTGTTGTTGGAAATATAGAGAAGACTCTCTGAGAACAAGTGTACTGGTAGCTGGATGCAGCTTAGCCATGTTCTAAATTAAGACACTCACCAATACATGCTTCACAGAGGCTAAACAGATGATTGCTTGTAGTTCTTAGTGTCTATTATTTTCTTTCCACACATTGCACAGATTCCTATAACAAAGAGAAGATTTTTGTTTTGGTAAAGGTACAAAATCAGTTGTTTACTTTCTATTCATTATTATCATCATTATCATCATTATACCTATATTATCATTATTATATAACATTATGTTATTATATTATTACATTGTTGTTGACAACTTCTGAACAGTTTCCTTAACGTAATTTTTTTTTTTTTTTTTTAATTACAATTTTTCTTTAAATCATGATACACGATACTTTGGAAAAGCATAAACCAGAGAAAACAGATCAAAATTCTTAACACATCTATCATCTATGCATTTTGAATTACAGAATTAATAAATTGGTGATCGCTCAAAAATTCCCATCAAAACATTGTTTTTTATGCAAGTAACAGCCTATCAAGTCATGCCATTACAATTTACAATACCAGAATGATATGAAAGGGTGAAACTCTTTCATAACTTGTCTGGAACCTCAATTACTAGTGTATCTGTGCTTTTATCAATAAATCTGTATCTCATTCATTTTCATAACGCTTATACACTGTATGTGAACTTATTAAAGGGATCCGGTAACTTTGTCTCAGATTCTGAAATAAAATTCTGGATTTAGCTCATGATGCAATGATATAAACCTTTAGGTCAGTCAGGAACCCCATGACATTTACAAGCCGATCGCCTGTCTGATTATCAAGATATTTATGATTGAAATTACAAATTTTGAAAACCGCTCGCCTGACGGTTTTCATAACACTAAAGTCTATTGGCGAAAACGAGTATGGTAAAACCGGTCACTTAAAGATTTTTACTTTTTTGAGGCACTTCTTGATCATTTTGAAGCGCAATTTTTTAAGGGCTTCAATATTACACCATATCACAGACACTGATAACAAGTAGGGCCGTGTATCTCAGATTTAACATTGTTAAACGATCCCTTTAAATAAAGCATTGAGGCAACTACCGGTAACACACTCTTGGCTACTAACAAATGAGTACTAAGATATTTATCTCTTTTCATCTATAGTACAAATTATTGTAAAATCTACAGAGAATTTAAAAAATCATTCTTAACAATCACTTTGGTCAGAACCAGATCTATCATGAGCTAAAACATGCATGTAGGTATACTCAATAATATCTTGAGTTAACAAATTTTTAATGTACATGTACATGTAAGCAACTCCGGAGACTACAATGCAGACCCTACTTTTGTACTATAATAGTTAAAGGGAAAGTCCACCCCCAAAATAAGTTTGTTTCGATAGAGGCAGAATAATAAGAAAATCAGGTGAGTGAAAGTTTGAGCAAATTCTGAATGAAAATAAGAAAGTTATGAATTATTGAAGTTGTGATCAATCAAATACAAATTGGCAACTCTGTGACTTATCATACGAGCTCTCCTTCATTTGCTTTGTGCATAATATTCCATAAAATCATGTTTTCTTCGTTATTGATGACGGAATATATATTTGTTCCTTGCAGGGGGAGTATAGAAACATATTTGCAATTATTATATTTAGGGTGCATGTATGGTTGAAATTTTTCTTGAGGGAAAATGAAAATTTTAGATTTTTTTAGCACTGAGCAAATGGAAGTTGAACTCGCATGATACGTCATAGAGTTGCCAATTTGTGTTTGATTGATCACAACTTCAATAATTCATAACTTTCTTATTTTCATTCAGAATTTGCTCAAACTTTCACTCACCTGATTTTCTTATTATTCTGCCTCTATCGAAACAAACTTATTTTTGGGGTGGACTTTCCCTTTAACCTGTTGACACAGAATTCGTACCAGGGCTTCATTCCCTATATGCGCAGCCAATTACAGAAACTACCCAGTTGCTATTGGCCATACTTGATGCCAAGAAAAAGAATTTATGTGAATTGCTTACCAACTTTGTAGGCACATGCTTGACAGTAGTGGGATCCTATCTGATGAACAGACTGTTTACAAATCCTGCACTTCTTGAAGTCTTTGGTGTAAGGATTCATGCGAGCCTTCTTGGCTGTCAGGAGCTTGTTCTCACCTACTTTCCTTCCTCCTCCCTCTGCAAATCAACAATTTTCACATCATAACATCAGCAAAACTGTCTACTGTAACACAAGGGGGGTGTTTCACAAAGATCCTAAGTTGAACTTATCTCTAAGTTGGACTTTAAAAATATGGAAAGCCATTAGCATCTTTGAAAATATTTTGTAAAAGTTATTTTGAAAGGCATTCATTGTTTATTGAAATCATTCATATTTTCTATCATCAAGGAGATTTCATGTTCTGGATGTGGAATTAATAAAAAGTCTAAAATACTTGAATTTCTGCTTTTGAATATATTTCATTTAAAGATTCCAATGGCTGTCCATAATTTTTAAGTCCAACTTAGAGTTAAGTTCTACTTAGGATCTTTGTGAAACACCCCCCTGAAACTTTAGTAATGTGAAACTTTCACACATTATCAATTGAACTTCTTTTGGACCCTTTCCCCAACTAAATTGTGGGAAAAGATTAGAATAGTTCAATAGTAAGAGAAAATAACCAAGACTCTCGACAAGCATGTGCCTGATACACATGGGTATGTGATTTTATTTGCAGATCCCTCTAAATTTGTATATCTTTGTTGTGGATGCCAGGATATTATTACTTCAATATATTGTATTATTTATTTGCTTAAAAACAAAAGAAAAAACAAACAAACAAAAACACTAATTCTTTCAACTTCAAAGCTTTTCAAATAGCAACTACTACTATAATCTTAGTGATCATCAATTTGTCTTACCTTTTTTGCCCCCCCCCCCATACACACATACAAAAAAGCAAAGATATCAGTCTAATAGGATTATAATTGTGGAATAATTCATCTTACCTGTAGTGTTCCTTGCCCCCCTTTTCCATGGATCTGGTGTTACAACTTTTCCAAGTTTTTTTTCACCTGGAGAGAAAAAGGAAAATGACTGATTATGGATCAAAGCAATACGGTTCTAACTCCAATAGAACCAACATATTTTCAAGATGTGTACACTAGGCTAGAGGCAGAATCATGAAGTTTTTTTCTTTTATGCTTATAGAGCCTGGCCACTGAAAACCGGTTGAACATTCTATTCTGCTTCTTTTCATGTATTCTGTATTATCATTCTGCTGCTTGAGTGCCAAGGGCTGAAGAATCAACAGAGGATTTTAATTATTTAAAAGGACCTCATCTTTCTTCATGCACAGTAGCAGTTTAAAATACAGCTGCAAGAATTTCAACAAAGAAAATCCGGGAAAAAGCCCCCTAAACGCATCATACAGTCAATCTGGTAAGTACTTGACCCCCATTATTAGCCTAGACCCCAGGCCTAATTTTTCAAGAATAAATGCATTTGATATGAATCCGCTAAAATTGATTATTTTAGGCAGAGTTTGCACAGCAGACCCTACGATCGGCTTCGGCTTATGCCAAAAGGATGGGTAGCGTCACGTCGCGTTGACTTGAACGCGAACATTCGTTCAAAGCCCCCCCCCCCATCGGTTGTGGTGCCGAAAGGGTGCGTTGGGTGTCATCAATGTCACTAAACTAAAGGGCGCTAGTGTAGTTCCGTATCCATTTTTTTTAGCAGTTTAAAAATCCATTCTTAGCAAAGGAATTTTAGCCCAATTTTTAACTAATTTTAATCATAATCATATATTGCATTTTCCACCTGAATTTGGATCACATTCGACATCAGGAAACCTTTGTTTAGGGCTTCGATTTCGACGTCGTCGCCCAGTACCATCTCTACGCTGTAAAATTATGCAGACTTCTCGTATGGTTTATGGTATCACGCATACGAAAAGTCTGCATAATTTTGGACTGATAGCTTCAGTTTGAGGTGCAGGACTACAGCGTAGAGACTGTACTGAGCGACGACGTCGACATCGAAGACCTAAACGACACTCCAGTAAAGTATAGAGAGTCAATGCTAATGCGTATTGACCTCTAGCACTGCATGCTTGCTGCGAGGCGGGTATTTTTAGACCCATACATAAATACACACACCACACAATATTGCATATATTGTACACAATCATGTCGATGCAGCTGTAAGCAAAGTTTGACACTAGACTTACAATTTGAATTTTTTAATTATTCTTTTTAACATCAGTAAGTTAAAAATAATGTATTTTACTGCTATTTAGGTGTCATTAATTGTCACTAAAGTACCAATTTTGAGTGAAATCAGTTGAGTTTTGTATACAGTGGTGTTTGAAATGTTGAGAATCAAAAGCACAGCTTTTACTACACAGCCAGGATATTGATGCTCCTATGTGTGCTAAACGAAGGTTTCCCGATGTCGGATGTGATCCTAATTCAGGTGGAAAATGCAATAGAGTAAAGGAGCCCGTTTTCGGCCACTTAAGACAAAATCCTATTTTTAGGACTCTTTACTTCCTATTTATTATCATTTCTTGTTCAAATCATGAAGCAAATATTATTATTATTTAAACAAAAAAAGAATCCCAGAAAAAATCGCGAATTGCCATGACAATATTCATTTCAATTTTTACTGTTTTGGAGCCCGTTATCGGCCGAGCGTTTCAGTTTACGGCCGCATGTACAAAGTCAATAGGAAGCTCTCGCGCGCGCCGTGCGTTTCCGCGCTGATGTACAGCACAAGCGGGCGGAGCAGGTATCCCACGCCGGAGCTCCCTGGTGCTCGCCTGGCCGAAGACAGGCACAGCGGTGATCGGAAGAGAGAAGAAGAGATATCGTGTGTGCGTCGCGGTGTGCGGCTGCATTGATTTAATACATGCGATGAGATACTTTTCAGCTTGCGACTAGCACAAAATCGGGCTCTAAATCTGAAAAATACTTGAAATAAAGCTCATTTTATGGTACCCATATTTCTTACAGACACGCGTAAGATACTCGATTTTTCAGATTTGGGTAGCGGGACCGGCGATTACATCGCTAAAATGTGATATTTTAGGATATATTTTCCATTGCAAATGTGGTTCTTCAGTGACACTGGCATGGTATGGTATGTGTGGGATATGTGTTATGCTATTATGCGATGTATTTTAGAGTGATTTTACCTTGCATCCAACCAATCGGCCGAAAACTGGAGCTGGCCGATTACGGGCTCCTTTACTTGATGCAAGGTAAAATCACTCTAAAATACATCGCATAATAGCATAACACATATCCCACACATACCATACCATGCCAGTGTCACTGAAGAACCACATTTGCAATGGAAAATATATCCTAAAATATCACATTTTAGCGATGTAATCGCCGGTCCCGCTACCCAAATCTGAAAAATCGAGTATCTTACGCGTGTCTGTAAGAAATATGGGTACCATAAAATGAGCTTTATTTCAAGTATTTTTCAGATTTAAAGCCCGATTTTGTGCTAGTCGCAAGCTCAAAAGTATGTCATCGTATGTATTAAATCAATGCAGCCGCACACCGCGACGCACACACGATATCTCTGTCTAATTCAGATTCCAACTTCCGATCACCGCTGTGCCTGTCTTCGGCCAGGCGAGCACCAGGGAGCTCCGGCGTGGGATACCTGCTCCGCCCGCTTGTGCTGTACATCAGCGCGGAAACGCACGGCGCGCGCGAGCGCTTCCTATTGACTTTGTACATGCGGCCGTAAACTGAAACGCTCGGCCGATAACGGGCTCCAAAACAGTAAAAATTGAAATGAATATTGTCATGGCAATTCGCGATTTTTTTTCTGGGATTCTTTTTTTGTTTAAATAATAATAATATTTGCTTCATGATTTGAACAAGAAATGATAATAAATAGGAAGTAAAGAGTCCTAAAAATAGGATTTTGTCTTAAGTGGCCGAAAACGGGCTCCTTTACTCTATATGATTATTATTAAAATTAGTAAAAAATTGGGCTAAAATTCATTTGCTAAGAATGGATATTAAACTGCTAAAAAAATGGATACCGATTTTTAGTGAAATCAGTTGAATTTTGTACAGTGGTGTTTGAAATGTTGAGAATCAAAGGCACAGCTTTTAATACACAGCCAGGCCAGGATAGTGAAGCTCCTAATGTGTGTATGAAGGGGTGACCAAAGTTCGCGGACATTTTAGAACATATTACAAAAAGTGATATTCGATCTGTGATTTCTCACATTCTACACAACTTTATTTATTTCAATTATTACCAAATGGACGGCAAAGTTTTTTACTACAGATTGGTTTAACTAGAAAAATTTACCGTCAAAGGATTTCGGAGATATCGCGATCTAAAAATTCGATGTCCGATCGTGCGTGCGCGCTGCATCTAAAAAAGTCATAAAAACAATGAGACCTAACTTCACGCACGGTGGTTTACAGTTGATTTATTAAAAAATGCGATTCATCAAAAATAAGGTAATATTAGGGTGTCTGAACGATTTTTCAATTTTCAATTTGGGATCGTTTTTCACCATTTTTGTTTGATATTTGAATAAAAAATGTTATCAGAATAATACATTTCAAATTTCAAGTCTCACCGATGTTTCTATCAAAAGTTACAGCCCCTCCAACACGCTGGTATATTCATATCATTTTGGTCAAAATCGTCGAAAAAGACGTCCACGCAGAGTGATGTTGTTTTGCTAAATTTAGCCAAACAGCTGTATCGCGCGATATGCAAGCGTATGCATATCGTACGCATGCTGCTAAGCCAATCCGCGACTTGCAGCTTGAGCTACGCTGTCTCCGCGACATGTGCGATTGACTAGTATGGTTGGCGTTCGTCGCACAATAAACCCGGAAGTGAATGCACGTTATAGTCAATGGCAATATCGCGGAGACAACGCACGTTGTCTCCGCGATATTGCCATTGACTATAACGTGTATTCACTTCCGGGTTTATCGAGGGAATTTCCAACCATAATTTCAGTCACTTGAATTTGGGGTTTCGTTCGTGCGCGGAGATGTTACGCGATGTAACCATGGTTTGGACTGAGCGGAGCGCACGCCCCCTCATTAGCTGATCCACCAAATAGCGAGAAGGGTATTTTTAAACTGTTATCAGTTGTGATCCCTGGGGGCTAGCGAAAATATAATCACATAGAATTGTTCCTTAGGACTGCGACTACTTATCGATCGGGGCGTCATATCTCAAAAGTGACAAACCTCAGAGTTAGCCAGGACACAATATTTAAATTGCTGTTTTGACCAAGATATTTTTAGAATTTCGGGGGCTACGCCCCTTTGGAAATATTGGAATTCACCTGCTCTTTCATATGACACCTCATTCATTGATTATCACCTTCAGGATCACAACTGATAAAGGTTTGAATCTCGATTTGAAAAAAAAAAATTGACTTTTTTTGCATGGTCGCGCAATGCACGTAGGCTGCATAGGGATGCGTGTAATCTCTATGGGAAGCATTTTAGCACACAACATCGGGTGCGCGATCAGACACCCTAGTAATATCATAATTTGCAAGGCAAGATATCGTACAATCAGTTAGTACCACTCTTTACTTACAATTTTGAGGATTTCTGATCTCAAAATGAAGATTTCCAGACCCTTATCGGTAAGTTGATAATTTTTCGGAACGGACGCAAATAACTGCAAAATTTGCCGATCTTTTGTCAATATTTTCACAATTTCGCACCCAATTCTAAAGAAAATTTCGTTTCTTGGTAATTTTATGACCCTCTTTCCATTGGTGATATCAGATTTTCGAAATCTTACCAATTTTTTGAGAAAGCGAACTTTGGTCACGCGCGAACTTTGGTCACACCGCCATACAGCCACGATAGTAATACAGCTATGTGTGCCCCTATCATACTGTCTGCCCACCCGTTGAGTATTGTGTAAGTCGTAATAACTTAGTCTAGAACAGCTGTGTTACAGATCAAAAGTTATAACGAGATTACTCTCGATCCAATTCATTAAAATTCGACATGATGATGCCTACTTACATTTCTCACACACCATCTTTCTCGAGAGCAAAAAATTGGGCGTAATTTGGTTCAAATGTAAGCCACACTCGGCCGGAATTCTCCACTCCAGCAAAGCATAGACTAGAGTAGTAGAGTCAATCGATTCGTTCGCTCATGATCAATGCAATGCAATGGTCCAAAATGTATTTATCTCGATTTTCTTTTCAACGACACCGTAGCTCAAAATCTTTTGCTGTGTGTTTCGGGTGCTGGGTGAAGCTTTTCTTCACACACCTAATCGGAGATGAAGGTAGCCCATCTTATGTGTAAAAAATGCCAATTTGATAAGTGTAAGGATCGCATTGTACACGTACAACAAATCCAAGTAAGTTTGAGTTCGTTGCGTACAACCGATATACTACACACACGCAATATATTCTTTGTGTATTGTATCCGTCAGGCATGATCAGTGCAACGATGGCTGGCTACCAATTAAAATAGGCATGGTGGTCGGATATAATGAGAGTAGATGATGGAGGGGGGGGGGGGGGGTAAAGCGCAGTACTTAGGGGCAAATCAAAGAATTATATTAAGACCTCACCTCATTTATGTTAGAAATTAAAACGTTATTATCTTCTTTCGAATTGCAATATATCCCCGCACCATAATTATAAGCATGTCATGCATATATATATGCCTTTTCTCTGGGAAAGGGGGCATTGACTCTTTAAATACCAAATCACATAAACTATTCACCATTATGTCACCGTCATGTACATATTTTCTATGGATATAATTTTTCACGATCTCAACTTTTCACCACCCTAGCGTCATATGTACATTGTCAATTATGGATAAAAGTGGAATATTAACTCTTCACCACCCTACGCTAACTTTTCACCACCCTACCGTCATGTACATTGTCTATGGATAAAGTGGAATAATAACTCTTCACCACCCTACGCTAACTTTTCACCACCCTTCCGTTATGTACATTGTCTATGGATAAACTGGAATATTCTTCACCACCCTACGCTAACTTTTCACCACCCTACCGTCATGTGCATTAATTGTCTATGGATAAGGTGGAATAATAACTCTTCACCACCCTACGCTAACTTTTCACCACCCTAGCGCCATGTACAGTGTATATGGATAAACTGGAATATTAATTTTTCACCACCCTACGCTAACTTTTCACCACCCTATCGCCATGTGCATTGTCTATGGATAAACTGGAATATTAATTTTTCACCACCCTACGCTAACTTTTCACCATATAGCGCCATGTACAGTGTCTATGGATAAACTGGAATATTAACTCTTCACCACCCTACGCTAACTTTTCACTACCCTAGCGCCATGTACAGTGTCTATGGATAAACTAGAATATTAATGTTTCACCACCCTACGCTAACTTTTCACCACCCTATAGCGTCACGTACATTGTCTATGTATAAACTGGAATATTAACTCTTCACCACCCTACGCTAACTTTTCACCACCCTATAGCGCCATGTACATTGACTATGGATAAACTGGAATATTAATTTTTCACCATCCAATTACAATACAGTTTATTGAAGTAATAAAACGGGTATTATGTCCTATGTGCAGGCCAAAAATAATGACGAGGTTAAATTCCAACGTAATTTGAATGATAATAATAATAATTTAGAACTTCCCTCAAAACCAAAAGGTTTGAAAATGTCTTTTTGTGAGAAAATAATGATCATTAGTTGTCGAATTGAATTTATCGAGCACGCTCGTTTAATTAGTCTGATTTTTACATAATAGACAAATGTACATTTAGTACATGTAGAGAGGCGCGGATCAAGGGGGAAGGCGAGCGGGCCTTGCCCCCCCCCCCCCCCTCCGAAAAAAAAAGGAGAGAAAGCAAAGGAAAAGAAGGGAAAGGGAAAGAGAAGAAAAAGGAGAAAAAAAGAGGAAGAAGAAAAGAAAAGAGGGAAGAAGGAGATCGGGGGGGGCAAAAGGAATTGCCTCCCAGGCTGCTGCCCCCTCCCCACAATCAAAAAAATAAAAGAGAAGGAAGGAAAGGGAAAGAAAAAAGGAAAAGATGAGATAAAGGGAAGGAAAAAAGAGAAAGAAGAAAAGAAAAGAAGGGGGATATCAGTTGCAATTTTCCCGATCGGGGGGGGGGGGGTGGAGGCAAAAGGCCCCCCCCCCCCCCCCCCCCGTCCCCGCGTTAAAAAAAAGAGAAGGAAGGAAAAGGAAAAGAGGAGAGCTAAAAGGGAACAAAAAAGAGGAAGAAGAAAAGAAAAGGGAGAAAAGAAGGGGAGATCAGTCAACAATGTGTGGAGCGGAGTGGGGGCCAAAATGACCTCCCCCCCCCCCCCCAGGCAAACTTAAAAGAGAGAGAAGGGAAGGGAATGGGAAAGAGGAGAGAAAGGGAAAGAGCAAAAAGAGAATGAAGAAAGGTAAGGGATATCAGTTGTAATTTTCTCGTCAACAAGGTGTAAATCGGGGGGGGGGGGGCACTGGCGTACTGATAGGGGAGGGGGGGATTTGGGGAAATAAATTCAAACGTGGTTTATTTCTAATTCCATAACGGGGGTTTACAAATAATGCTGAAATGACATAATTTTCCGAGATTTTTCATCACTTTTAAGTAAATTGTACTTTTGTATGCGTTTGTTGGAAAATGACAATTCCTAAATTTACAGCCAGGCAAGAAAATGCTTCTTGAGATGCCTACATGTCAGGGCCCGCGGAACGGCGGGGATCGGGATCCTCGAGCCCCCCCCCCCCCCCCACTTTTTTGAAAAAGTATATTAAAGAGAAATAGAAAGAAAGAGAGCAAGAAAGAAAAATAGTTAACTGCCAGTGTCACATTATGATGTATCAAAATATGCTCATCTGACCATGATTAAATTAAATGCCTAAAACCACGAGGGCTCAGCCCCCTGGATTCCACCTAGGGCCCTAAGGCGGGCCCTTAGATGCTCACCTGACAGTAATTAAACGCCTAAAACCCCTGAGCTTCCGGGCTATGCCCCTGACCCCAACGAAAAGCCTCAAGTCGGGCCCCTTGATACTCATCTGACCGTAATTGAGTGCCTACAACCCTTGAGTTTCCGGGGGCTCCGCCCCCTGAACCCCAAGCCAATTAGTGACCTGCAAATGTCACAATTAGGTATCAAAATCATGCTCATCTGACCGTAATTAAATGCCTAAAACCCCTGAACTTCCGGGGGCAGACAAGGTATCAACATAAGTTCATCTGACTGCAGGCGCGTAGCCAGGGGGGCGGTGGGGTGGTCCCCCAAAAAACGCATAGCGAGGGAACTGAATTAAGACAAGGATTAAGAGTCGAGAACGGTACAACGAATCGTCTTCTTTCTCTAATGATTTAATGAAACGTAAAAGCTTCCGCGCATCGCGCAGAAGGAAAAAAATAAATTCAGACGAAGAATATTTTCGAGAGCGGTACAACGAATCGTCTTCTTTCTCTAAAAATTAAATGAAACGTCGAAGCTTCGGTGCTTCGCACGGGAGAGGGGAACTGAATTAAGACAAGGATTAAGAGTCGAGAACGGTACAACGAATCGTCTTCTTTCTCTAATGATTCAATGAAACGTAAAAGCTTCCGCGCATCGCGCAGAAGGAAAAAAATAAATTCAGACGAGGATTATCTTCGAGGGCGGTACAACGAATCGTCTTCTTTGTCTAATAATTTAATGAAACGTCGAAGCTTCCGCGCTTTGCGCGGGAGGGGACTGAATTTAGACAAGGATTAAGAGTCGAGAACGGTACAACGAATCGTCTTCTTTCTCTAATGATTTAATGAAACGTAAAAGCTTCCGCGCTTCGCACGGGGGGGGGGGGGACTGAAGTTAGACAAGGATTAAGAGTCAAGAACGATACAACGAATCGTCTTGTTTCTCTAATGATTTAATGAAACGTAAAAGCTTCCGCGCTTCGCGCGGGAGGGGGGGGAACTGAATTTAGACGAATATTAAGAGTCGATAACGGTACAACGAATCGTCTTCTTTCTCTAATAATTTTTGAAATGTCAAAAAATTCTCGGCCCTACTTGCACCCACCCCCCTCCCAATTACGTCACTGCTGGTCACCATAACGTACCAATATTTGGCTCGCATGATTTCAAATTTGCCCCCCCCCCTAAAAAATCCTGGATCCGTGCCTGCATGTAGTGCTCATGTACCCCTTACAGCTCTATTTATTACCAAAGCAAGTCAATCATTCATTCAATAGCGTCTGACGGTCAAGTCTTAAAAGTAAAGAGGTTTCCTTGCATAATTTGAATTCTATAGGACACTGCTGACAGATAGAACATACGGACATATTCACAATTCCTGCAAAGTTCTTCAGACTTTCATGTTGGCTGAAAAAGAGATCATGGGGTTCAAATAAAACCTTTAAGAGATTTATTACTTCCGATCGGTGGGTTTTATGTATAAGCAATTGCTTCACGAGGATGAACTGAAATAAACAGTTGCGATCCCCTTCTGTCGCCTATATAAATTAAAAAAAAATATACAGTGCTTGATATGTAGACGGATGAGATACTTTAACAATGAAACAGTCCTCTTTATTTAACAGACTATCAAACAAATTATAAAACTTGCACTCTCCAAAATATTATCGTCAAGAATTTAAAATTCTATTGTACTAGCCTGTATATCTTTTTCTAATACAACTGTACACAGTTAAAAATTTAGTGAACATGTTGTTTAAAAGTTTAAACAACTGTTGATTAACGGGTGACCTGATCTAAGAGTTGTTTAAAATGTTAAGCAACTCGAGTTGTTTAAAGTTTAAACACTTAGTTGATCAACATTTTGAACAACTTGTTTAAAATCACAATTTAAACAACTGGTGTTGTTTAAAGACGGTTGTTTAAAACGGAGCTGTTGTTCAGTGGGGGTTGTTTACACCAACTGGGTTGTTTAAAGAAAGTTGTTTAAAAAGGAGCTGTTGTTCAGTGGGGGTTGTTTACACCAACTGGGTTGTTTAAAGAAAGTTGTTTAAAAGGAGCTGTTGTTAAATAATAATAATAATATTTGATTCTTATATAGCGCACGTATCGACCTTGCAAGGTCCTCAAGGCGCTCCAACATTACCCGGCTATGCTAGGCTGCCATAGGACATTAGTTCCGCGGCGGGACTCGAACCGTGGACCTTGTGATCGACAGTCCGGCGACGTTTCCACTCATCCACGACACGTCTACAGCTTGGTTGGCCATGATTTGAAACAAATCTTTTAGCCAACGCGCACTTTACTGGCACGTGACACATGACGTCATATGTAAACAACACTGTCTAAAAGCTCTCGTATAGTAAATAAAGCAGTCATTAAATTTTAAACAGCGAATGTTTAACAAAATTACTTTCGTTTCGAGCAACATTGTTTACAATTTGTTCAACTGTTGTTTAAGATAGTGTACAACTGTAAGTGAACATCACTTTTTTAAGCAGCGTTTTTACTGTGTAGAGAAAACATATATTGTAACATTCTGTAATATGTGGAATATATTTTACAAATGAACCTCAATATACCTGGCAAATGCGCAATTACACCTTGTTCCCGAAATATTTTGCGGTACCGCAAGACCTTATGCAGGTACATGCAACTGGGAAACTGTTGATTCATCGGAAGTTTGCAACTTGAATGGATCTTATTTCAGTCGTTATGAATTCAAGAGAATCGGAAATGAACGGCGAAATTGTAGTGCTGTTTATGCAGGGATATGTGAGTTAAACTCACATATCCCTGGTTTATGTAGGACCTCCACACAATTCCACATTGATTCCAAAGGGATGACAACATAATGAGCACGAAGGCAAAGCTGGTCTCGTAAATGTTTTTAATAATATGTGGTTTTCATTGTGACTTGGTTGCCATGTCTAATGTTTTAAATATGTGCACAGCTGCATTTGAGATGTAAACTGACTGTACAACATTGAATTTATCTCCCATATAATTATACTAGAGAGAATGTGAATAACAACGAATTTGTTAACAAGTTTGTGTTGTCTTGGTCTACAAAATACTATATTAAATGTCTGCAAGGGCGGTGGTAAAACATGAGATGGAGAGGGAGGAGTTAATTGTGATAAATCGTTATTGAACGAATTAATTAATATTTTGAATATACTAGTAAGAAAAATAAACTCGTATGAGAGTTTAAAAGCGTACATGCATGATTGTGTATATAAACGTAAACAGACATACAATAAAATGGGCAAATACCATTAATCCCTTTTCCATAACCAACAGGCACATTTGACACATGCTATAGCATGTAAGGAAGCTCCTTCTGTTGATGTTGTTTGTTTGAAACATTGTCTTATCTTATTTGTGTCGTGTATAATTATGGGAAAAGTGTTTGTACTTTAACATGTTAATACGTTTCCTGATCATGTACTTGACAGTACGTCATATATGCCGGCCGATTTGCAATGGTAAAAAGGCTGTTTGTGTCGGCTAACAATCATCATTATGATCTCTTCAAAATTGAAATTAATGTACAATCTTGTACAGTATCTGAATGTAATACTTTCCCAGTTGCTCACTATGAATGTCATAGTCACAAGGGAGAGTGGTAAATGAGCAAAGAGACGCACTTTCGTCGCAACTTTCTTCTCCAATAGATAAGTTTGATATTACCATCTATATCATAGGCGCCGGAAGTGGGGGGCAGGGGGGGGGGACAAAACGCATTTGCCCCCCCCCCCCCCCACAAAAAAACGCCCCCCCCCCCCCTCCGAGAAAAAAACAGTAAAGGAGGACACATGGTTTGTATTTTTAACCCAAAGAACATAACAATAATAAAATCCTGAATTAAATCACATATACAATTCCATTCAAAGAAAAGAAACGTTCACAGGAATTAAATTTCATAAACATTGCGCATGCCACCTATACGGTATTTATCAATGGAGGTCTTTATAATAGCGCATATCATGGACATATTGTGCGAGAATGGGAAAGCGTGTCTGTTTTTTTGTTATAGGGGTGAGAAGACATGAGCCCCCGAACGCTGGCGTACTGATGGGGGGGGGGGTATTTCTTATTCGATACCAGTGATTTACAAATGTTGTTGTTATGACATGATTTTCCGGTATTTTTTCTCCATTTTTTTTTGTAAGTCTTTTTTATGCGTTTGTTGGACGATAAGAAATTCCCAAATTACAGTCGAGCCTTTATGTCATGGTCTGCAAAGTGGCTGGGCTCGAGCCCCCCCCCCCCCCCACCTCACTTTTGGAAAAAAGTATGTTAAAGAGAAAAAGAAAGAAAGACGGAGAGAAAAAATAAGTGACCTGCCAATGTCACAAATAAGGTATAAACAATGCTCATCTGACCGTAATTAAATGCCTTAAACCCCAGAGCTTAAGGGGGCTCCGCCCGAACCCCACCAAAGGCCTTAAGGTGGCCCCCTTGATGCTCATCTGACCGTAATATACCTAAAACCCCTGAGCTTCCGGGGGCTCTGTCCTTTGGATGCTCATCTGACCGTAATTAAATACCTAAAAACCCCGAGCTTTCGGGGTTATGCCCCCTAGACCCCACCAATGTCCCTAAGGCGGGCTCCTGGATGCTCATCTGACCGTAATTAAATACCTAAGCCCCTGAGCTTCCGCGGGCTCTGCCCCCTGGAGCCCACCAGGGGCCCTAAGGCGGGCCCGTGGATGCTCATCTGATCGTAATTAAATACCTAAAACCCCTGAGCTTCCGGGGGCTCTGCCCCCTGGACCCACTATAGGGCGGGCCCCTGGATGCTCATCTGACCGTAGTTAAATATTAAAACCTCTGGGCTTCTGGGGGCTCCCCCTCCCTGGAACACGTCAATGGCCCTAAGGCGGGCCCTGGATGCTCATCTGACCGTAATTAAATACCTAAGCCCCTGAGCTTCCGCGGGCTCTGCCCCCTGGACCCCACCAAGGGCCCTAAGGCGGGCCCGTTGATGCTCATCTGATCGTAATTAAATACCTAAAACCCCTGAGCTCCCGGGGGCTCTGCCCCCTGGACCCACTATAGGGCGGGCCCCTGGATGCTCATCTGACTGTAGTTAAATATAAAACCTCTGGGCTTCTGGGGGCTCCCCACCTGGAACACGTCAATGGCCTTAAAGAGGGCCCCTGGATGCTGTTATTTAATACCTAAAACCCCTGAGCTTCCGGGGGCTCAGCCCCTTGACCCCCCTACCGAGACTCATGCCCTGGACCCTACGCCAATTTACGCTCTACCTGATCGTTAATACTCCACTTTGAAAAACGTTCCGCGGGAGCTGCATGTAACATGTAAGACTGGTGGTGATGCAGATTTTTTCGTCTGCCCCCCCCCTTCCGAACGTTTTTTCTCATTACGTCACTGCCCCTGGAAGGTGAGCCCCCTGGAATGTTTGCCACCCCCAACCACCCCCCCCCCCCCATCCCAAACTGTTTCCGGCGCGCCTGATCTATATAGTACTAGTACTGATTCTTTATTCTAATGTTGCCATGTATTACCGTAGAGGCTATGTCTACGAGAACGAAGAAGAGAAAATAGAATTGAAAGGGAAAAAAAGTCATGTATGTATTGGCATTTCCTGTAATTTCTCAATAAATGTTTATTAGTTTTCGAAATATTCTGGTGTCCGCAGTCTTAATATTGTTTTCAAACTTCAGATGTGTATCATTGTGAGAATTTCATGAGAGCTTGTCCCCGTCTTATAGAGTTACGATTGATCCAAATCAATCGTAAGTCCTCCAATCAATCGCAAGTTTGTAGTCTCCACTCATTGGGGAAAAGGGGCGGCCGAGCGACTTCGAAAGAGGGGGGGGGGGCACCAAGAAAAAATGACACTTTCTGAAGAAAAAAAGGCACCTAGGCTACAAAGGGAAATCTCAAAGAGAGACATTGTTTAGACTTCGGTATATACCCCTACATTGTGTTTACATTATCAGGGATGATTTCAATATTTGTTTCACTTTATACACCATACAAGATATTGCATAATGCATCATGCTTTGCAGTTGGGTGTGATGGTCTTAACATTTATTTGCGAGCGAGGAAAAGTGTTAAGATTTGTGAGGTCGCAGTGCGAAAAATTACATCTTATAAAGAGGAAAAAACCCAATCCTGATAGGGTTATAAGTACGTGCCCCCAAAAAATTGAAATTTGTTAGACCCCTCCCCAGAACGTCGATCAATTACATGTATGTGTCCCCCCCCCCCCCCCCCCCCCTAAACATCAAACTCTGGCTACGGCCCTGAGAGGGAGCAACAAGATTTAATAGATTCTGGGTCAGGACCATGGTGTCTTATGGATTTATTTCGGGTATACTAGATGAAAATTTGAGGAATTACGAGTAGGGTAAGAGTAAATAGCTTTATTCATAGTGTAAGAGTTTTGAAATGAAAGGGGGAGCATATTTTTTAAATACTTAAACATGATCAGTAAACATTGTAGCGAATTTATGTCGAATACTGTAAGGGTTTTCAGTTTGTAAAATATTGGACTTGTGTGAGATAAATAATGGTGTATAAACAGACAATTTTCTGCATTTATCATACATGCATAGTTTGAACAGCTCTTTTTCGAATCCTTCTTTAAAATAATCCTAACAGTATTTGATCTACATGTATATTACCGTTAGTTTTAGTTACACATTCATTTATAAATTATGTTGACCTTATCTTTATATTTTGTTTTATGTATGCACCAGCCAATGTGGAGAGCCTCTCGACAGAATTTTTTTAATTCTTTTAGGTGATCCTCAGGCATTGGCTGGTGCTAAATATCATTATGTTTACAGTATGTTCTATCATTTGTTAACCTTGTGATGTTTTGTATGTTATCATCTTGCCTGGAAATGAAATAAATAAATAAATAAATAAATAAATGGTGAACCAGTACATAATACGAAGGGCTTTCTTTTGCAATTAATAAATAGAGTTGATTTTGATTTTGGCGCTGGTGGCCCATACTAAATTGCAATATGTTATATACTGTAATATCAATGAATTATAAAGCATAACAAGCTGATAACATGGGATTAATTTCTTAGTCTCCAATTCCCCACACCTACCCTAGTACTAGAGATTAAAGAGGGCACTTACGAGAATGGAAAATGGACACTTATTGCAATGGAAAATGGGAACTTGTCGAAGGAAAAGGGGCACGTGTCAAAATAAAAGGGGCACTTATCAGAGTAAAAGGAGCACTATTCCATTATATATTCCTATGTAAAAAGGGGCACTTTTCGGGTGCTTGAAAAAGTGGGGGCACTGTGCCCCTACTCCCCCCCCCCCCCAAGGAGGGCGGCCTCTGCTGGGGAGTATTCCTACCATTATGGTCACCGTGAAGGCATAGGCATAACTAACACAAACTAACGAGTTAATATTCCAGTTTATAGACAATGTAAATGGCGCTATAGGGTGGTGAAAAGTTACCGTAGGGTGGTGAAGAGTTAATATTCCAGTTTATCCATAGACAATGTACATTGCGCTAGGGTGGTGAAAAGTTAGCGTAGGGTGGTGAAGAGTTAATATTCCAGTTTATCCATAGACAATGTACATGACGCTAGGGTGGTGAAAAGTTAGCGTAGGGTGGTGAAAAATTAATATTGCAGTTTATCCATAGACAATGTACATGGCGCTATAGGGTGGTGAAAAGTTAGCGTAGGGTGGTGAAGAGTTAATAATTATTCCAGTTTATCCATAGACAATGTACATTGCGCTATAGGGTGGTGAAAAGTTAGAATAGGGTGGTGAAAACTTAATATTGCAGTTTATCCATAGACAATGTACATGGCGCTATAGGGTGGTGAAAAGTTAGCGTAGGGTGGTGAAGAGTTAATATTCCACTTTATCCATAGACAATGTACATGACGCTAGGGTGGTGAAAAGTTAGCGTAGGGTGGTGAAAAGTTAATATTCCACTTTATCCATAGACAATGTACATGACGCTAGGGTGGTGAAACGTTAGCGTAGGGTGGTGAAGAGTTAATATTCCACTTTATCCATAGACAATGTACATGACGCTAGGGTGGTGAAAAGTTAGCGTAGGGTGGTGAAGAGTTAATATTCCAGTTTATCCATAGACAATATACATGACGCTAGGGTGGTGAAAAGTTAGCGTAGGGTGGTGAAAAAATAATATTCTAGTTTATCCAGGGATATCCCTGGTTTATCCGTATACACTGTACATGGCGCTAGGGTGGTGAAACGTTAGCGTAGGGTGGTGAAGAGTAGTATTCCACTTTATCCATAGACAATGTACATGGCGCTAGGGTGGTGAAAAGTTAGCGTAGGGTGGTGAAGAGTTAATATTCCACTTTTTCCATAGACAATGTACATGACGCTAGGGTGGTGAAAAGTTAGCGTAGGGTGGTGAAGAGTTAATGTTCCAGTTTATCCATAGACAATATACATGACGCTAGGGTGGTGAAAAATTAGCGTAGGGTGGTGAAAAGTTAATATTCCACTTTATCCATAGACAATTTACATGACGCTAGGGTGGTGAAAAGTTAGCGTAGGGTGGTGAAGAGTTAATATTCCAGTTTATCCATAGACAATGTACATGGCGCTAGGGTGGTGAAAAGTTATAGCGTAGGGTGGTGAAGAGTTAATATTCCAGTCTATCCATAGATAATGTACATGACGCTAGGGTGGTGAAAAGTTATAGCGTAGGGTGGTGAAGAGTTAATATTCCAGTCTATCCATAGATAATGTACATGACGCTAGGGTGGTAAAGAGTTGAGATCGTGAAAAATTATATCCATAGAAAATATGTACATGACGGTGACATAATGGTGAATAGTTTATGTGATTTGGTATTTAAAGAGTCAATGCCCCCTTTCCCAGAGAAAAGGCATATATATATGCATGACATGCTTATAATTATGGTGCGGGGATATATTGCAATTCGAAAGAAGATAATAACGTTTTAATTTCTAACATAAATGAGGTGAGGTCTTAGTATAATTCTTTGACTTGCCCCTAAGTACTGCGCTTTACCGCCCCCCCCCCCTCCATCATCTACTCTCATTATATCCGACCACTATACCTATTTTAATTGGTAGCCAGCCATCGTTGCACTGATCATGCCTGACGGATACAATACACAAAGAATATATTGCGTGTGTGTAGTATAGCGGTTGTATGTGTACAATGCGATCCTTACACTTATCAAATTGGCAATTTTACACATTGGATGGGCTACCTTCATCTCCGATTAGGTGTGTGAAGAAAAGCTTCACCCGGTTTCATGCTGAAAAATGGCAGATTGTTCCTGGTAAAAAAAAAAGATGGTGGTATAATGGAATTATGCGCTCGTATTAACTCAATGATGGTAAAAGCAGAACCAGAGATCCAGTTTTATTCGCCCCACTTTTTGAAATTGTCCAATTTATATCTATCTGGAAGAGGATTCTGGGAAAAGGAAGACATTTTAGAAATGATTGCTGGACAATGGCACATTGTTCCTGGAAAAAATGTAGTGGGAGAGTGGAAAGATGGCCCCTAGTTTACCCAATGGTGTTTAAAGTGGGACCACAGGTCCAGTTAAACTAGCCCCACTATTTAAAATTTTAAAGGCTAAGTCCACTTCAAACGTAATTTGCTTTTAATAGAAGCAGAAAAGAAAGAGAAACAGAGCAAAAACAATTGAGTAAAACCGGATAACTGATAGAGAAGTTATGAATTTTGTTTAAAGTGTGAACAACTATGGAACTTTAAACAGAAAATCACTACACAAATTGCCAATTTGGTTATCAGTTATCAGTTTGTTACGTCATTTCTTTATATATTCGTATACCTGATTGATTTCCCTTTTTATCCCCCAAAACTTGATTTCCCCATGCCTTTGCCAAGGTTATATTGGATTTGTATTGTATCATATCGCGTGCATGACATTTCACAAAATCTTTTATGAACTGAAGAATTGATACTATTTTCTGAATATTGCATATTCATAATCATTGTTTTATATACAAATAGTTTATCAAAATTCACATTTGTTATGATTCAACTGAAAAAAAATTACTCTCTATCAGTGCATCCACGCAAAAACATATTAGTATCAAAGGCTTGGATGCTGGTGTGAGGAAATAGGAGGGAAATTGGAAATTTATATTATCAATATAAAGAAAACAATTAGTAGATAGTGAGGCAATGACGCCACAGACTCATGAGTGAGCTGCCAAGTTGTCTTGTTATTTTCAAAGTTTTTCATTTCATAAAAAATCATAATCTTTCTTATTAATTATCCGATTTCGCTCAAACTTTGTTTGATCGGTTTGTCTGATTTTTCTGCTTCTATCGAAAGTAAGATATTTTTGGAGTGGACTTGCCCTTTAACTTAATTTCAATCTGGAAGAGGAAAAAGGTAGAATCTTTGACAAATGATTGTTTGGAAATGGCAGAATGTTCCTGGTAAGCCTAGGGTGGCATAGTAGACGGATCCACCCCATGGTGGTTAAAGTTATAAATTGCTGATTGGTCTACACTAGTTCGTCTACTACCCAATTAGTCTATTCCCATATGGTCTACACCAAGCCCGTCTGCTACTCTGCCAGGGGCGGATCCACGTAGCGATTTTTCTGGCCCTGGCCACCCCCCCCCCCAGCCCCCCCAAAACGATAAAAAAAAAATAGGATAATAACGTAAAGTTAACCTTTATAAAACAAAAAACAAAAGCGCCCCCCCCCCGCTTATTCGCCGGCCGGCTGAGACGGCACTAAATTTTGTATTAAGATTTGGCTACCCCCCCCCCCCTTTGACGCCGGCTGGATCCTCAGCAGGCGTGGTTCCACGGGGGGGGGGGGGACTGACGGGTCAACAACAACAAAAAAGAATTAAAAAAAAAAATCTCACGAATTAGGTTAAAAATAAAAAATAGTGGTCTCACCCCCCCCCCCCCCCCGCTTATTCACCGGCTGACTGAGTAGGCGCAAAGTATTTCCTGAAAATGGACCAAAAAGAAGTGCCTCCTACCCCCCCCCCCCCGGCTTATTCAACGACGGCTGAGTCGCAACTAATATTTTCTCACGGATTGGGCCCCCCTCTTCCCGCCGGCTGGATCCGCCACTGACTCTGCTATCAACATTGTCGAATAATCATTTCGTCTACTTATCATTTGGTCTAATCTCCAATAAGTCTATACTACCCATTTGTTATATAATAAAAATAATAATAATGGTGGCTTCTTACATAGCGCACATATCGGTCAAGTTGTGACGCTCCTGGCGCTGCTCCGATTATTACCCTGGCTTTAGCAAGGGGGCCACTGCGGCGCTCTAGCATTTCAAGGACTTTATTCCTGCTAGTTCATCTAGTCTAATAACCAGTTTGTATAATGCTCATTTCGTCTACTATCCTAATAATAATAATAATTTAATGATTATTATTATTTATGATTTATGTCCAATTTTACTAGCCCTCTTTTTAGATTTTTAACTTTATCGCACTCTGAAATGATGCAGGATCTAGGTGGAAAATAATTATACGAAGTGATTGATGGCAATTGTTTTAGGTGGGGTAGTTAATGGATACTTCAGCCAGTGGCGGACCCCCCCCCCCCCCCCACCCCCTCCTAGGAAAAACACGTGTTTTACGTGTATATTCGATGAAAGGAAGCAACTCGGTAAATCATGTGGTAGACATTTTTTCTACAAATTACATCATAATAACTCTCTACAATTTTTTTAAAGCAAATGGGCCAGTCCTTTATTCTATGAAGGCAAACTCGTGCAAGACATCGCTTCACAATGCGGATGTACTCGGTTCGATTCCCAGCTACACCTTTCTAACTCGCGTTTTTTTTTCATCTCTTTTTTTTTGTTGAGGGGACACCCCCTCCTCCTCAACAAAGGAGTACAGTAGTTTATCAGCATATCTTTTTTAAGTCATTAACATCAGAAAGTGTTAACATCTTGAACCGAACAAGTTAATATCAGTGAAGCACAGTGGTCATGTGGATAAGACATCGCTTCACATTACAGATTTACTCGGTTCGATTCCCGGCTATGCCTTTCTACCTCGTTTTTTTTCAATCATTTTTTTTCTTCATATTGATTTGTCCTTCTCTTTTTTGTTTGTTTAGTTGACACCCCCTCTTTTTCAACAGAGGAGTACCAGTAGTTTATCAGCATATTTTTTTAAGTCATTAACATCAGAAAGTGTTAAGATCTTAAACCGAACAAGTCAATACCAGTGAAGCACAGTGGTCATGTGGATAAGACATCGCATCACAATACAGATGTACTGGGTTCGATTCCCGGCTATGCATTTCTACCTCGTTTTTTTTTAATCATTTTTTTTCTTCATATTGATTTGTCCTTCTATTTTTTGTTGTTTAGGGGACACCCCCTCCTCCTCAACAAAGGGGTACAAGTAGTTTATCAGCACATTTTTTAAAAGTCATTAACATCAGAAAGTGTTAACATCTTGAACCGAACAAGTTAATATCAGTGAAGCACAGTGGTCATGTGGATAAGACATCGCTTCACAAAACAGATGTACTCGGTTCGATTCCCGTTATGACTTTCTACCTCGTTTTTTTTCAATCATTTTTTTTCTTCATATTAATTTGTCCTTCTCTTTTTTGTTTTTGTTTAGTTGACACCCCCTCTTTTTCAACAGAGGAGTACCAGTAGTTTATCAGCATTTTTTTTTGAAGTCATTCACATCAGAAAGTGTTAAGATCTTGAACCGAACAAGTCAATACCAGTGAAGCACAGTGGTCATGTGGATATGACATCGCTTCACAATACAGATGTACTGGGTTCGATTCCCGGCTATGCCTTTCTACCTCGTTTTTTTTTAATCATTTTTTTTCTTCATATTGATTTGTCCTTCTATTTTTGTTTGTTTAGGGGACACCCCCTCCTCCTCAACAAAGGGGTACAAGTAGTTTATCAGCACATTTTTTAAAAGTCATTAACATCAGAAAGTGTTAACATCTTGAACCGAACAAGTTAGTATCAGTGAAGCACAGTGGTCATGTGGATAAGACATCGCTACACAATGCAGATGTACTCGGTTCGATTCCCGGCTATGCCTTTCTACCTCGTTTTTTTTTAATCATTTTTTTTTCTTCATATTGATTTGTCCTTCTCTTTTTTTGTTTGTTTCGGGGACATCCCCTCCTCCTCAACAAAGGAGTACAAGTTGTTTATCAGCATATTTTTTTAAAGTCATTAACATCAGAAAGCGTTAACATCTTGAACCAAACAAGTTAATATTAGTGAAGCACAGTGGTCATGCGGACAAAACATCACTTCTCAATGCAGATGTACTCGGTTCGATTCCCGGCTATGCCTTTCTACCTCATTTTTTTCTTCATATTGATTTGTCCTTCTCTTTTTTGTTTGTTTAGTTGACACCCCCTCTTTTTCAACAGAGGAGTACCAGTAGTTTATCAGCATATTTTTTTAAGTCATTAACATCAGAAAGTGTTAAGATCTTAAACCGAACAAGTCAATACCAGTGAAGCACAGTGGTCATGTGGATAAGACATCGCATCACAATACAGATGTACTGGGTTCGATTCCCGGCTATGCATTTCTACCTCGTTTTTTTTAATCATTTTTTTTCTTCATATTGATTTGTCCTTCTATTTTTTGTTTGTTTAGGGGACACCCCCTCCTCCTCAACAAAGGGGTACAAGTAGTTTATCAGCACATTTTTTAAAAGTCATTAACATCAGAAAGTGTTAACATCTTGAACCGAACAAGTTAATATCAGTGAAGCACAGTGGTCATGTGGATAAGACATCGCTTCACAAAACAGATGTACTCGGTTCGATTCCCGGCTATGACTTTCTACCTCGTTTTTTTTCAATCATTTTTTTTCTTCATATTGATTTGTCCTTCTCTTTTTTGTTTTTGTTTAGTTGACACCCCCTCTTTTTCAACAGAGGAGTACCAGTAGTTTATCAGCATTTTTTTTTAAAGTCATTCACATCAGAAAGTGTTAAGATCTTGAACCGAACAAGTCAATACCAGTGAAGCACAGTGGTCATGTGGATAAGACATCGCTTCACAATACAGATGTACTGGGTTCGATTCCCGGCTATGCCTTTCTAACTCGCGTTTTTTTTTTCATCTCTTTTTTGTTGTTGAGGGGACACCCCCTCCTCCTCAACAAAGGAGTACAAGTAGTTTATCAGCATATCTTTTTTAAGTCATTAACATCAGAAAATGTTAACATCTTGAACCGAACAAGTTAATATCAGTGAAGCACAGTGGTCATGTGGATATGACATCGCTTCACAATACAGATGTACTGGGTTCGATTCCCGGCTATGCCTTTCTACCTCGTTTTTTTTTAATCATTTTTTTTCTTCATATTGATTTGTCCTTCTATTTTTGTTTGTTTAGGGGACACCCCTCCTCCTCAACAAAGGGGTACAAGTAGTTTATCAGCACATTTTTTAAAAGTCATTAACATCAGAAAGTGTTAACATCTTGAACCGAACAAGTTAATATCAGTGAAGCACAGTGGTCATGTGGATAAGACATCGCTTCACAAAACAGATGTACTCGGTTCGATTCCCGGCTATGACTTTCTACCTCGTTTTTTTTCAATCATTTTTTTTCTTCATATTGATTTGTCCTTCTCTTTTTTGTTTTTGTTTAGTTGACACCCCCTCTTTTTCAACAGAGGAGTACCAGTAGTTTATCAGCATTTTTTTTTAAAGTCATTCACATCAGAAAGTGTTAACATCTTCAACCGAACAAGTTAATATCAGTGAAGCACAGTGGTCATGTGGATAAGACATCGGTTCACAATACAGATGTACTGGGTTCGATTCCCGGCTATGCCTTTCTACCTCGTTTTTTTTAATCATTTTTTTACTTTATATTGATTTGTCCTTCTATTTTTTTTTTTAGGGGACACCCCCTCCTCCTCAACAAAGGGGTACAAGTAGTTTATCAGCACATTCTTTAAAAGTCATTAACATCAGAAAGTGTTAACATCTTCAACCGAACAAGTTAATATCAGTGAAGCACAGTGGTCATGTGGATAAGACATCGGTTCACAATTCAGATGGGTTCGATTCCCGGCTATGCCTTTCTACCTCGTTTTTTTTTAATCATTTTTTTATCTTCATATTGATTTGTCCTTCTCTTTTTTGTTTTTGTTTAGTTGACACCCCCTCTTTTTCAACAGAGGAGTACCAGTAGTTTATCAGCATTTTTTTTTAAAGTCATTCACATCAGAAAGTGTTAAGATCTTGAACCGAACAAGTCAATACCAGTGAAGCACAGTGGTCATGTGGATAAGACATCGCTTCACAATACAGATGTACTGGGTTCGATTCCCGGCTATGCCTTTCTACCTCGTTTTTTTTTAATCATTTTTTTTCTTCATATTGATTTGTCCTTCTATTTTTTTTTGTTTAGGGGACACCCCCTCCTCCTCAACAAAGGGGTACAAGTAGTTTATCAGCACATTTTTTAAAGTCATTAACATCAGAAAGTGTTAACATCTTGAACCGAACAAGTTAATATCAGTGAAGCACAGTGGTCATGTGGATAAGACATCACTTCACAATACAGATGTACTGGGTTCGATTCCCGGCTATGCCTTTCTACCTCGTTTTTTTTTAATCATTTTTTTTCTTCATATTGATTTGTCCTTCTATTTTTTTTTTTAGGGGACACCCCCTCCTCCTCAACAAAGGGGTACAAGTAGTTTATCAGCACATTCTTTAAAAGTCATTAACATCAGAAAGTGTTAACATCTTCAACCGAACAAGTTAATATCAGTGAAGCACAGTGGTCATGTGGATAAGACATCGGTTCACAATTCAGATGGGTTCGATTCCCGGCTATGCCTTTCTACCTCGTTTTTTTTTAATCATTTTTTTATCTTCATATTGATTTGTCCTTCTATTTTCTTTTTTTTTAGTTGACACCCCCTATTTTTCAACAAAGGGGTACCAGTAGTTTATCAGCATATTTTTTTAAAGTCATTAACATCAGAAAGTGTTAACATCTTGAACCGAACAAGTTAGTATCAGTGAAGCACAGTGGTCATGTGGATAAGACATCGCTACACAATGCAGATGTACTCGGTTCGATTCCCGGCTATGCCTTTCTACCTCGTTTTTTTTTAATCATTTTTTTTCTTCATATTGATTTGTCCTTCTCTTTTTTTGTTTGTTTCGGGGACATCCCCTCCTCCTCAACAAAGGAGTACAAGTTGTTTATCAGCATATTTTTTTAAAGTCATTAACATCAGAAAGTGTTAACATCTTGAACCAAACAAGTTAATATTAGTGAAGCACAGTGGTCATGCGGACAAAACATCGCTTCACAATGCAGATGTACTCGGTTCGATTCACGGCTATGCCTTTCTACCTCATTTTTTTCTTCATATTCAATCAAGCAAGAAAAGTATTTATCTCATATACCAAATATAAATTTAAGAAAAAATATCACCAAACTACGTCTAAGCGCGCACAACTTACCCATAGAAACAGGAAGGTATAAAAGACCAGAAAAAACTCCCCCGAATCTACGATTCTGTGAAGACTGTAATATGAATCTTGTAGGAGATGAATTCCATATAATTATGAAATGTGACAAGTATAAAGATTTACGAGTAGATTTTATAGAAACAATTAGTAATCTGGAAGAAAATTTTTGTAATTTGGATAGTCAAGAAAAATTCATATTTATAATGAGATTAGATAATGAAGTTGTAATAGATAGTTTTTCTTTGTTCACCAAAAACATAATTGCAATGAGGGGTAATTTTTAGATACTATATGTTATAACAAAGTAGTCGTGTACAATCTTATGCTTTTGTTTTAGTTCTCATTTACATATTTCGTATTGCATGACTTATTGTTTATTTAGAAAGGTGTTGTAAATGTTTTATATTATGTTTTATATATCGATTGTTGCATTACATTGTAAAGTGATTATAACTATGTCTATGAACAGAATATTGATGTACATCAATGATGTTTAATAAATACAATACAATACATATTGATTTGTCCTTTTCTTTTTTTGTTTAGGAGACACCCCCTCTTCCTCAACAAAGGAGTACAAGTAGTTTATCAGCATTTTTTTAAAAAATCATTAACATCAGAAAGTGTTAAGATCTTGAACCGAATAAGTCAATACCAGTGAAGCACAGTAGTCATGTGGATAAGACATCGCTTCACAATACAGATGTACTGGGTTCGATTCCCGGCTATGCATTTCTACCTCGTTTTTTTTTAATCATTTTTTTTCTTCATATTGATTTGTCCTTCTATTTTTGTTTTGTTTAGGGGACACCCCCTCCTCCTCAACAAAGGGGTACAAGTAGTTTATCAGCACATTTTTTTTAAAGTCATTAACATCAGAAAGTGTTAACATCTTGAACCGAACAAGTTAATATCAGTAAAGCACAGTGGTCATGTGGATAAGACATCGCTTCACATTACAGATTTACTCGGT
This sequence comes from Strongylocentrotus purpuratus, assembly GCF_000002235.5. Classification (NCBI taxonomy): domain Eukaryota; kingdom Metazoa; phylum Echinodermata; class Echinoidea; order Camarodonta; family Strongylocentrotidae; genus Strongylocentrotus; species Strongylocentrotus purpuratus. The sequence goes on from NW_022145611.1 coordinate 4,625,760, forward strand.
TCGATTCCCGGCTATGCCTTTCTACCTCGTTTTTTTTCAATCATTTTTTTCTTCATATTGATTTGTCCTTCTCTTTTTTTTTTGTTTAGTTGACACCCCCTCTTTTTCAACAGAGGAGTACCAGTAGTTTATCAGCATATTTTTTTAAGTCATTAACATCAGAAAGTGTTAAGATCTTAAACCGAACAAGTCAATACCAGTGAAGCACAGTGGTCATGTGGATAAGACATCGCTTCACAATACAGATGTACTGGGTTCGATTCCCGGCTATGCCTTTCTACCTCGTTTTTTTTTAATCATTTTTTTTCTTCATATTGATTTGTCCTTCTATTTTTTTTTTGTTTAGGGGACACCCCCTCCTCCTCAACAAAGGGGTACAAGTAGTTTATCAGCACATTTTTTAAAAGTCATTAACATCAGAAAGTGTTAACATCTTGAACCGAACAAGTTAATATCAGTGAAGCACAGTGGTCATGTGGATAAGACATCGCTTCACAATACAGATGTACTCGGTTCGATTCCCGGCTATGCCTTTCTACCTCGTTTTTTTTAAATCATTTTTTTTCTTCATATTGATTTGTCCTTCTATTTGTTTTTGTTTAGGGGACACCCCCTCCTCCTCAACAAAGGGGTACAAGTAGTTTATCAGCACATTTTTTTTAAAGTCATTAACATCAGAAAGTGTTAACATCTTGAACCGAACAAGTTAATATCAGTGAAGCACAGTGGTCATGTGGATAAGACATCGCTTCACACTACAGATGTACTCGGTTCGATTCCCGGCTACGCCTTTCTATCTCGCGTTTTTTTTTTCCATCTCTTTTTTTTTGTTTAGGGGACACCCCCTCCTCCTTAACAAAGAATTACAAGTAGTTTATCAGCATATTTTTTTAAAGTCATTAACATCAGAAAGTGTTAACATCTTGAACCGAACAAGTTAGTATCAGTGAAGCACAGTGGTCATGTGGATAAGACATCGCTACACAATGCAGATGTACTCGGTTCGATTCCCGGCTATGCCTTTCTACCTCGATTTTTTTTAATCATTTTTTTTACTTTATATTGATTTGTCCTTCTATTTTTTTTTGTTTAGGGGACACCCCCTCCTCCTCAACAAAGGGGTACAAGTAGTTTATCAGCACATTTTTTAAAAGTCATTAACATCAGAAAGTGTTAACATCTTGAACCGAACAAGTTAATATCAGTGAAGCACAGTGGTCATGTGGATAAGACATCGCTTCCCAATACAGATGTACTGGGTTCGATTCCCGGCTATGCCTTTCTACCTCGTTTTTTTAAAATCATTTTTTTTCTTCATATTGATTTGTCCTTCTCTTTTTTTGTTTGTTTCGGGGACATCCCCTCCTCCTCAACAAAGGAGTACAAGTTGTTTATCAGCATATTTTTTTAAAGTCATTAACATCAGAAAGTGTTAACATCTTGAACCAAACAAGTTAATATTAGTGAAGCACAGTGGTCATGCGGACAAAACATCGCTTCACAATGCAGATGTACTCGGTTCGATTCCCGGCTATGCCTTTCTACCTCATTTTTTTCTTCATATTGATTTGTCCTTTTCTTTTTTTGTTTAGGAGACACCCCCTCTTCCTCAACAAAGGAGTACAAGTAGTTTATCAGCATTTTTTTTTAAATCATTAACATCAGAAAGTGTTAAGATCTTGAACCGAATAAGTCAATACCAGTGAAGCACAGTAGTCATGTGGATAAGACATCGCTTCACTATACAGATGTACTGGGTTCGATTCCCGGCTACGCCTTTCTATCTCGCGTTTTTTTTTCATCTCTTTTTTTGTTTAGGGGACACCCCCTCCTCATTAACAAAGAATTACAAGTAGTTTATCAGCATATTTTTTTTAAGTCATTAACATCAGAAAATGTTAACATCTTTAACCGAACAAGTTAATATCAGTGAAGCACAGTGGTCATGTGGATAAGACATCGCTTCACAATGCAGATGTACTCGGTTCGATTCCCGGCTATGCCTTTCCACCTCGTTTTTTTTTAATCATTTTTTTTCTTCATATTGATTTGTCCTTCTCTTTTTTGTTTGTTTAGGGGACATCCCCTCTTCCTCAACAAAGTAGTACAAGTAGTTTATCAGCACATTTTTTTAAAGTCATTAACATCAGAAAGTGTTTACATCTTGAACCGAACAAGTTAATATCAGTGAAGCACAGTGGTCATGTGGATAAGACATCGCTTCACAATACAGATGTACTCGGTTCGATTCCCGGCTACGCCTTTCTACCTCGCGTTTTTTTTTTCATCTCTTTTTTTTGTTTAGGGGACACCCCCTCCTCCTCAAGAAAGAAATACAAGTAGTTTATCAGCATATTTTTTAAAGTCATTAACATCAGAAAGTGTTAACATCTTGAACCGAACAAGTTAATATCAGTGAAGCACAGTGGTCATGTGGATAAGACATCGCTTCACAATACAGATGTACTCGGTTCGATTCCCGGCTACGCCTTTCTACCTCGCGTTTTTTTTTTTCATCTCTTTTTTTTGTTTAGGGGACACCCCCTCCTCCTCAAGAAAGAAATACAAGTAGTTTATCAGCATATTTTTTAAAGTCATTAACATCAGAAAGTGTTAACATCTTGAACCGAACAAGTTAATATCAGTGAAGCACAGTGGTCATGTGGATAAGACATCGATTCACAATACAGATGTACTCGGTTCGATTCCCGGCTATGCCTTTCTACCTCGTTTTTTTTTAATCATTTTTTTTCTTCATATTGATTTGTCCTTCTATTTTTTGGTGTTTAGGGGACATCCCCTCTTCCTCAACAAAGTAGTACAAGTAGTTTATCAGCACATTTTTTTAAAGTCATTAACATCAGAAAGTGTTTACATCTTGAACCGAACAAGTTAATATCAGTGAAGCACAGTGGTCATGTGGATAAGACATCGCTTCACAATACAGATGTACTCGGTTCGATTCCCGGCTACGCCTTTCTATCTCGCGTTTTTTTTCATCTCTTTTTTTTTGTTTAGGGGACACCCCCTCCTCATTAACAAAGAATTACAAGTAGTTTATCAGCATATTTTTTTAAAGTCATTAACATCAGAAAATGTTAACATCTTTAACCGAACAAGTTAATATCAGTGAAGCACAGTGGTCATGTGGATAAGACATCGCTTCACAATGCAGATGTACTCGGTTCGATTCCCGGCTATGCCTTTCTACCTCGTTTTTTTTCAATCATTTTTTTTCTTCATATTGATTTGTCCTTCTATTTTTTTTTTTTTTAGTTGACACCCCCTCTTTTTCAACAAAGGAGTACCAGTAGTTTATCAGCATTTTTTTAAAAGTCATTAACATCAGAAAGTGTTAAGATCTTTAACCGAACAAGTTAATATCAGTGAAGCACAGTGGTCATGTGGATAAGACATCGCTTCACAATGCAGATGTACTGGGTTCGATTCCCGGCTATGCCTTTCTATCTCGTTTTTTTTTAATCATTTTTTTACTTTATATTGATTTGTCCTTCTATTTTTTTTTTTTTAGGGGACACCCCCTCCTCCTCAACAAAGGGGTACAAGTAGTTTATCAGCACATTCTTTAAAAGTCATTAACATCAGAAAGTGTTAACATCTTGAACTGAACAAGTTTATATCAGTGAAGCACAGTGGTCATGTGGATAAGACATCGCTTCACAATACAGATGTACTCGGTTCGATTCCCGGCTATGCCTTTCTACCTCGTTTTTTTTTAATCATTTTTTTTCTTCATATTGAGTTGTCCTTCCCTTTTTTGTTTGTTTAGGGGACATCCCCTCTTCCTCAACAAAGTAGTACAAGTAGTTTATCAGCACATTTTTTTAAAGTCATTAACATCAGAAAGTGTTTACATCTTGAACCGAACAAGTTAATATCAGTGAAGCACAGTGGTCATGTGGATAAGATATCGCTTCACAATGCAGATGTTCTCGGTTCGATTCCCGGCTACGCCTTTCTACCTCGCGTTTTTTTTTAATCTCTTTTTGTTTGTTTAGGGGACACCCCCTCCTCCTCAACAAAGTAGTACAAGTAGTTTATCAGCACTTTTTGTTAAAGTCATTAACATCAGAAAGTGTTAACATCTTGAACCGAACAAGTTAATATCAGTGAAGCACAGTGGTCATGTGGATAAGACATCGCTTCACAATACAGATGTACTCGGTTCAATTCCCGGCTACACCTTTCTCCCTCGCGTTTTTTTTTTCATCTCTTTTTTTTTGTATAGGGGACACCCCCTCCTCCTCAACAAAGGGGTACAAGTAGTTTATCAGCACATTTTTTAAAAGTCATTAACATCAGAAAGTGTTAACATTTTGAACCGAACAAGTTAATATCAGTGAAGAACAGTGGTCATGTGGATAAGACATCGCTTCACAATGCAGATGTACTCGGTTCGATTCCCGGCTATGCCTTTCTACCTCGTTTTTTTTTAATCATTTTTTTTCTTCATATTGATTTGTCCTTCTCTTTTTTTTTTTGTTTCGGGGACATCCCCTCCTCCTCAACAAAGGAGTACAAGTTGTTTGTCAGCATATATTTTTTTAAAGTCATTAACATCAGAAAGTGTTAACATCTTGAACCAAACAAGTTAATATAAGTGAAGCAGAGTGGTCATGCGGACAAAACATCGCTTCACAATGCAGATGTACTCGGTTCGATTCCCGGCTATGCCTTTCTACCTCATTTTTTTCTTCATATTGATTTGTCCTTTTCTTTTTTTGTTTAGGAGACACCCCCTCTTCCTCAACAAAGGAGTACAAGTAGTTTATCAGCATTTTTTAAAAAAAATCATTAACATCAGAAAGTGTTAACATCTTGAACCGAACAAGTTGATATCAGTGAAGCACAGTGGTCATGTGGATAAGACATCGCTTCACAATGCAGATGTACTCGGTTCGATTCCCGGCTATGCCTTTCTACCTCGTTTTTTCAATCATTTTTTTTCTTCATATTGATTTGTCCTTCTCTTTTTTTGTTGTTTAGTTGACACCCCCTCTTTTTCAACAAAGGAGTACCAGTAGTTTATCAGCATTTTTTTTTAAAGTCATTAACATCAGAAAGTGTTAACATCTTGAACCGAACAAGTTGATATCAGTGAAGCATAGTGGTCATGTGGATAAGACATCGCTTCACAATGCAGATGTACTCGGTTCGATTCCCGGCTATGCCTTTCTACCTCGTTTTTTTTTAATCATTTTTTTTCTTCATATTGATTTGTCCTTCTATTTTTTTGTTTGTTTCGGGGACATCCCCTCCTCCTCAACAAAGGAGTACAAATTGTTTGTCAGCATATATTTTTTAAAGTCTTTAACATCAGAAAGTGTTAACATCTTGAACCAAACAAGTTAATATAAGTGAAGCAGAGTGGTCATGCGGACAAAACATCGCTTCACAATGCGGATGTACTCGGTTCGATTCCCGGCTATGCCTTTCTACCTCATTTTTTTCTTCATATTGATTTGTCTTTTTCCTTTTTTGTTTAGGGGACACCCCCTATTCCTCATCAAAGGAGTACAAGTAGTTTATCACCATATTTTTTAAAAGTCATTAACATCAGAAAGTGTTAACATCTTGAACCGAACAAGTTAATATCAGTGAAGCACAGTGGTCATGTGGATAAGACATCGCTTCAAAATGCAGATGTACTCGGTTCGATTCCCGGCGACGCCTTTCTACCTCGCGTTTTTTTTTCATCTCTTTTTTTTTGTTTAGGGGACACCCCCTCCTCCTCAACAAAGAATTACAAGTAGTTTATCAGCATATTTTTTAAAGTCATTAACATCAGAAAGTGTTAACATCTTGAACCGAACAAGTTAATATCAGTGAAGCACAGTGGTCATGTGGATAAGACATCGCTTCACAATGCAGATGTACTCGGTTCGATTCCCGGCTATGCCTTTCTACCTCGTTTTTTTTTAATCATTTTTTTCTTCATATTGATTTGTCCTTCTCTTTTTTTGTTTGTTTCGGGGACATCCCCTCCTCCTCAACAAAGGAGTACAAGTTGTTTGTCAGCATATTTTTTAAAGTCATTAACATCAGAAAGTGTTAACATCTTGAACCAAACAAGTTAATATTAGTGAAGCACAGTGGTCATGCGGACAAAACATCGCTTCACAATGCAGATGTACTCGGTTCGATTCCCGGCTATGCCTTTCTACCTCATTTTTTTCTTCATATTGATTTGTCCTTCTATTTTTGTTTGTTTAGGGGACACCCCCTCCTCCTCAACAAAGGAGTACAAGTAGTTTATAAGCATATTTTTTTTTAAGTCATTTACATCAGAAAGTGTTAAGATCTTGACCCGAACAAGTCAATACCAGTGAAGCACAGTGGTCATGTGGATAAGACATCGCTTCACAATGCAGATGTACTCGGTTCGATTCCCGGCTATGCCTTTCTACCTCATTTTTTTCTTCATATTGATTTGTCCTTTTCTTTTTTTGTTTAGGGGACACCCCCTCCTCCTCAACAAAGGGGTACAAGTAGTTTATCAGCACTTTTTTAGAGTCATTAACATCAGAAAGTGTTAACATCTTGAACCGAACAAGTTAATATCAGTGAAGCACAGTGGTCATGTGGATAAGACATCGCTTCACATTACAGATTTACTCGGTTCGATTCCCGGCTATGCCTTTCAACCTCGTTTTTTTTCAATCATTTTTTTTCTTCATATTGATTTGTCCTTCTATTTTTTTTTTGTTTAGTTGACACCCCCTCTTTTTCAACAAAGGAGTACCAGTAGTTTATCAGCATTTTTTTTTAAAGTCATTAACATCAGAAAGTGTTAAGATCTTGAACCGAACAAGTTGATATCAGTGAAGCACAGTGGTCATGTGGATAAGACATCGCTTCACAATGCAGATGTACTCGGTTCGATTCCCGGCTATGCCTTTCTACCTCGTTTTTTTTTAATCATTTTTTTTCTTCATATTGATTTGTCCTTCTATTTTTTTGTTTGTTTCGGGGACATCCCCTCCTCCTCAACAAAGGAGTACAAATTGTTTGTCAGCATATATTTTTTAAAGTCTTTAACATCAGAAAGTGTTAACATCTTGAACTAAACAAGTTAATATAAGTGAAGCAGAGTGGTCATGCGGACAAAACATCGCTTCACAATGCAGATGTACTCGGTTCGATTCCCGGCGACGCCTTTCTACCTCGCGTTTTTTTTTCATCTCTTTTTTTTTGTTTAGGGGACACCCCCTCCTCCTCAACAAAGAATTACAAGTAGTTTATCAGCATATTTTTTAAAGTCATTAACATCAGAAAGTGTTAACATCTTGAACCGAACAAGTTAATATCAGTGAAGCACAGTGGTCATGTGGATAAGACATCGCTTCAAAATGCAGATGTACTCGGTTCGATTCCCGGCGACGCCTTTCTACCTCGTTTTTTTTTAATCATTTTTTTTTTGTTTAGGGGACACCCCCTCCTCCTCAACAAAGAATTACAAGTAGTTTATCAGCATATTTTTTAAAGTCATTAACATCAGAAAGTGTTAACGTCTTGAACCGAACAAGTTAATATCAGTGAAGCACAGTGGTCATGTGGATAAGACATCGCTTCACAATGCAGATGTACTCGGTTCGATTCCCGGCTATGCCTTTCTACCTCGTTTTTTTTTAATCATTTTTTTCTTCATATTGATTTGTCCTTCTCTTTTTTTGTTTGTTTCGGGGACATCCCCTCCTCTTTAACAAAGGAGTACAAGTTGTTTATCAGCATATTTTTTTAAAGTCATTAACATCAGAAAGTGTTAACATCTTGAACCAAACAAGTTAATATTAGTGAAGCACAGTGGTCATGCGGACAAAACATCGCTTCACAATGCAGATGTACTCGGTTCGATTCCCGGCTATGCCTTTCTACCTCATTTTTTTCTTCATATTGATTTGTCCTTTTCTTTTTTGTTTAGGAGACACCCCCTCTTCCTCAACAAAGGAGTACAAGTAGTTTATCAGCATTTTAAAAAAAAAATCATTAACATCAGAAAGTGTTAAGATCTTGAACCGAATAAGTCAATACCAGTGAAGCACAGTAGTCATGTGGATAAGACATCGCTTCACAATACAGATGTTCTGGGTTCGATTCCCGGCTATGCATTTCTACCTCGTTTTTTTTTAATCATTTTTTTTCTTCATATTGATTTGTCCTTCTATTTTTTTGTTGTTTAGGGGACACCCCCTCCTCCTCAACAAAGGGGTACTAGTAGTTTATCAGCACATTTTTTAAAAGTCATTAACATCAGAAAGTGTTAACATCTTGAACCGAACAAGTTAATATCAGTGAAGCACAGTGGTCATGTGGATAAGACATCGCTTCACAATACAGATGTACTCGGTTCGATTCCCGGCTACGCCTTTCTATCTCGCGTTTTTTTTTCATCTCTTTTTTTTTGTTTAGGGGACACCCCCTCCTCATTAACAAAGAATTACAAGTAGTTTATCAGCACATTTTTTTAAAGTCATTAACATCAGAAAGTGTTTACATCTTGAACCGAACAAGTTAATATCAGTAAAGCACAGTGGTCATGTGGATAAGACATCGCTTCACAATGCAGATGTACTCGGTTCGATTCCCGGCTATGCCTTTCTACCTCATTTTTTTCTTCATATTGATTTGTCCTTTTCTTTTTTTGTTTAGGGGACACCCCCTATTCCTCGACATAGGAGTACAAGTAGTTTATCAGCATATTTTTTTAAAGTCATTTACATCAGAAAGTGTTAAGATCTTGAACCGAACAAGTCAATACCAGTGAAGCACAGTGGTCATGTGGATAAGACATCGCTTCACAATACAGATGTACTGGGTTCGATTCCCGGCTATGCCTTTCTACCTCGTTCTTTTTTAATCATTTTTTTCCTTCATATTGATTTGTCCTTCTATTTTTGTTTTGTTTAGGGGACACCCCCTCCTCCTCAACAAAGGGGTTCAAGTAGTTTATCAACACTTTTTGTTAAAGTCATTAACATCAGAAAGTGTTAACATCTTGAACCGAACAAGTTAATATCAGTGAAGCACAGTGGTCATGTGGATAAGACATCGCTTCACAATACAGATGTACTCGGTTCAATTCCCGGCTACACCTTTCTCCCTCGCGTTTTTTTTTTCATCTCTTTTTTTTTGTATAGGGGACACCCCCTCCTCCTCAACAAAGGGGTACAAGTAGTTTATCAGCACATTTTTTAAAAGTCATTAACATTAGAAAGTGGTATATTCTCATCCTTCATTACTCAGTTAATGACTCACAGATTACATCAATAACAATCTTTATGGAAAAGCCTGCCAGACCGACCAAGCCAGCTTTTATTCGAATTGTATCTTTTTGAACAATCATGAACAATCTTTGTTATTATATCATTTTGAACATCAAAATAATTTCAATTTTTTAAACTCATTCTTGATTTTGAAAATATCAAGTGTAAATATTGTTAACATTGCATAATTTCAATCTCAATCGTCAACGTTCACACCTCAATATATACTGACATTGTATAGAATAAAATATTAATTTTGATCCCTAACCTGCATGGGGCTTTGCCTTTTTTCCCCACGCCCGGACCGATTCCCTAGGTTGAAAAAACCAGAGATAAACTAAATAAGGCAAATGCTCTGGAAAAACCTAATGGCAAATCGTCCCAATAAAAATAATCTATTTGAATCTCTAAACCTCCTACAAAAACAAACACCCAACTATTGTTCTGTATTAAAATTTCCACTTGAAATTTGTGTCGTGTATCTAGTGTCTGACAAAGCTAGAATGGCTACCACGCCCATTTCCCTCTCTTATTATGCCTTTCTGAACATTCCTTTCCTTCTCAATACAATAACTTACACCTGCCTAAGTTATTCAAACCATCCCGCTTCGCGGAATCGTGGCGTCTCGCCACTCCCATTACGTAATCATTAAACGGATCCGCATATACAACATTTTCCTGCTATACGTTGTACCGCAGGAAAATACAAGTATATTCTCATCCTTCATTACTCAGTTAATGACTCACAGATTACATCAATAACAATCTTTATGGAAAAGCCTGCCAGACCGACCTAGATGTAAAAAAGAACGGATGCATTTCCTTGTAGCACACTGAACAATTTAACAAAAAATATTTAACCATCTATTCCAATTTAATCCGTCTCAAGATTTAAATGATCATCTTTCTTGAATATCCTTTTTGTCGAATATCCCTTTCTGATTATTTAACAAAACATAATCACTTAACCGTTATTTGCAGAAAAAATGTATTACATGAATTCATATAACGATTACTCTTTCCTTTCTTTCATTACTCTTCTTTAATAAAAAAAAAAACCTATTGTCGGACATTATATCTGTTTTTCCAAGACAATTCATACTCCACATTCAAAATAAACACGTTTCCTATGATGGAAAACATTCATAATATGCCTAAAGCATTAAGGATTTTGTCACCTCAAGTTTATTATCTAATGTATCTACAACATATCCATCCTTCGCCTTATCTGTCTTCCAACGACCATGTATTTTCCACAATCTGTCTTTAGTTGATGTATTAGCAACCATAGTGGCTCCACCTGCCCTCAGTGAATGCAATCCGAGATTTGCATCCCCACATACTTCTTTCAACAAAGAAATTACCCTCTCTCTAGCTGTCGTGTAACTTAAAGGTTTGTCTTTCCTTATAAGCGCACTAACTCCTTTAGACCTGTAAGCCGGTTTAAAGAAAAAATGATTGGAATCTAAAGAAATCCGAGCCACATTGATATACTTCTTTACCATTTTGACCGGACAAGCTTCAGTCACACCGGCACTAATGACTACACTATTACCTTGTCTATACTGATCTGTCTTACTCTTAGCAATATTAAGAGAAATATAATCATCACAAATTGACACATCATTACACTTCAAAGATCTTGCTTCATCATATCTAAGAAACCCCGTGAAACACAAAATCAATAATGTTAAGTCTCTGAGCAAAATTGCGTCCTCTGTATGAACATGCTTCTTACATAGCTCTTTAACTTGATCTGAAGTAACTGGATCTTTCTTGTTTACTTTTTTCTTGCATTGCCGTTTGGCAGATTCCAACAAATTCTTTACAAAACAATTGTCTGTGGGATCCCTGAACCCTCTACACCCCATTCACAGTGGCCTCAAACACCGCGACAGCAGCGGGACTGTCCCGCTGCTGTCGCGGTGTTGTCTTCAGTGTGAAGGCTCGGACCCGTTATAAACTATCGCGGGATAACGCCGCCTCGCGATAACGCCGCGACAAACTATCGCTAGGCTCGCCTAGCTACAGCAGCGGGACAGTCCCGCTGCTGTCGCGGTGTTTACTTAGTGTGAAGGCTCTCCGCTATAACACCGCGACAAACACGTGTGATTTGTTTACTTACCTATCACTGACCTCTTTTCTCCAGCAATGGGGAACATAAAGTGAAATAGAAATAAAGTAACCAGTGGATTCAAATTGATTTTATTATTATGTAGATTTATAATTATCCAAATAAAAATATTTCACACTTCAAAAAATTAAAATATTCTGACTGGAAGCAATAAAAATGCTAGTTTTTTTAAAAAGTAATATGATCGAGGATACAAAAAGCAACTTGACATGTTTACCCTAAAACCCCGCGCTGAAGTATCTCCGGTCATATCGGGGTCACTCGCGGGTCATGAGCCATGCATACACGTGTTTGTTACGGAGGTAATAAAAATCACCCGCTGCAGCGTGAATGGGTACATGATATTTATCCCGCTGCTGCAGCGGGATAATTTTTCTACTGTGAATGCATTTATAGCGGTGTTATGGCGGTGTCGCCGCTCCGCTACAACGCCGCTACAAATTTCAAAACCACTGTGAATGGGGTATCAGACTATGAGCCCACTTAATGGCGTATACAGCACCTTCTATGACACTCGATGAATGTCCTTTGTCAATAAGATGAGTCACATATAGGGCGACGTGAATAGATTCAGCTGGAAGAGAATTCCCTCCTTCTGCACTGATGAATAGATCCCATCGGTTAAATGCTGCGAAATACTTCTTGTTTGTGTTTTCGCTTCTCGATTTAATGATATGCGATGACATCTGTTCTGCTAGTTGGATGAACTTTGATGACGTAACTTGAGCTCGCTTCATCTCTTCCTTAACGGCGGTCCTTACCCCTAGTGCTGTATGTAAAAATTAAAAAACAAATCAAAATGCAATTTCCATTGCAACCATACCGAACCTGTATCTCTGATTACCAAAAATACCGTTATTTCCTCTTCCTTTCTTCGTTATGCCAGAATCAAAAAATTCAACATCCCTAATAAAGTGCACAAACTCCCCATTATGGCTTATTTTGGGCCAAAAAGGCGCAGATTTCCAAACTGGTACAATGAGAGTACCTTGCGCTTTTTCCTTCATTATTTTTTACTATAGTCTGTCCGACTAGTCTTGGTGGCGGCACCCACCAATTTCTGCCTTCCTTCCAACTTTGGCTGAAAGCATCAATACCGTTTGTTTGGCTACACCACCATCTGGAGTTGAATTTTGTACATTTAGCATTGTACTCGTTAGCAAATCTATCGATATCATATGGACCCCATTTCGAATCCAAGTATCCGAATATCTCATCTGTGACATACCAATCATCACTATCTCCTCTCCTACTTAAATTATCAGCTTTGCAATTTGTTTCTCTCCTTATCCATACTGGATCTACAGTAATATTGCTAGATTCACATTTATTATGAATACCGATAGCCTGTTCTTGCAATTCACTCTTCTTACTGCCCTTCTTTAGTATAGACACAACATTCTTATTGTCTGTGTTCAACTGAACATTCTGCCCCTTCAATTCTCTTTCAAATGAAAACAAAGTTCGTTTCATGGCTTCTAATTCTCTCCAAGTGGAGCTCTTAACGGCTTCTACGTTTGACCAACTGCCCACAAGCTCTAAATCTTCTTTCTCGGCTACAAATCCGCCGAAACCTGTTTCAGAAGCATCTGTAAACATGGTATATGCGACAAACGGCAACCTCTTTATCTCTATCCCATTTATTCTTTCAACATGATGCAACCAGAATTTCAATTCGTCTTTTGCTTCTCTTCCGACCTTTATCGGTGCCTGCCAACTGGCCTTCGTGTTCAGACTGTTACAAATATTCCTTGTTCTTATTTGAACTATTTGACCCATTGCGGTGTGCATTGAGCTAATTTGACCTGCTACTCTAGCCAATTCCTTCACATGCACTATGTCGTTATTACTTTGCATCCTGTCTAATAGATTCTCTATGTTCTTCTTCAACTTCCCCACTCTTCTCTGAGAGATATACACTTTGTTTTCTGAGGTTACCCAATCTAATCCCAACCACGTCTGTCTCGTTGTGGGATCCCAATTACATTTTTCCTCTGCTATTAGAAAACTCAACTGTTTTAACTCTTCCCTGATCTGTCTGCTTAGTGTAATAGCAGACATCCTATCTTTGCAAATTACCAAGCCATCATCCAAATACATAATCACATTATTTCCCTGCGATCTCCAATGAGCAATTACAGGTCTTGTCAATTTTGTGAAAATATAACCTGCTGTGGAAATACCAAATGGTAGAACATTGAATATGAAATATCTCTTTTGATCTTCGTAATCCCAAGAGAAACCTAGATAGGTTCTGTGTTCTCTGAATATCTCAACATGATGGTAAGCAGATTTCAAGTCAAAAGTGAACATATAATCATCTTCTTCTATCATTTCCTTTGCTATATCCTCACCTTCATATCTTACCTTTTGCTTAAAAAGATGTGGATTTATGTTTCTACAATCCAGAACTAATCTCGGTTTTTCTTTGTTTCCTGCAACTGTCAGTGGATTTATTACTTCAGGTTTTTGGAAAACTTCAGTAACACATCCTTTCCTTGTTAGATTCTGTATTTCCTTTCCTACAAATTCTGCGTTTTGAATAGCAGACCTATTATTCTTACTTTCGGTTTTCTTGGGGCGAGTTATGAATGGTATTTTATACCCTTCAGAAATGATATCCAATATGAATTCGTTAGTTCCGATTTCTTTCCATTTATCTTTTGCCGATTTAAGCCTTCCAACCGGAGTAACAACTTTGCAATTCTTTTCAGAATTTAGCCTTGACTCTGTGGAGTCATTCTTGTCTGCAAATGCATTCCTCTTATGAACCTTCATATCATTCAACTGAATATCAAATGAATTTTTACTTATCTTTTCATTTCCTGCTTCTCTGCTTGATGCCAGCTCCCTGCATTCGAACCTCCAATGCCCGAATTTACCACAGGCGAAGCATGCTCCCGTTTTCCTCTTGAAATCCCATCCCTCTGTCTTGGAGCTAGGATTTGACCATGGCCTTGAAGACTGCTGAGATGCTGGTTGACGATCTGTTGAATAGGGACGTATCTGATTGCGTGAAGCTATCTTCCTTCGAGGCGCTTGATTCATCTTGCGTTTCGCTCTGGCCTCCGCCTTCCAGATTCTTTTCTCGTCGTCCGAATCCCGAGCGAGGCTATTGGTTTCATATTCAGAAACTGTAAGCCATCCAAAAGGTGATTGATCAGCAAGCTTGATGATTTTCTGCCTATGCTCTAAAATGCCTTTACCTTCGGCGATTTTGTTCTGTGCTGCCGTAGAAGCTCTGCTCAAATCTGCGTCTTTCTTCAGCAAAGATTCTGCTTCAGACAACTTCTGATAAACCTTGGTATTGCTCTTGTACTGCTCCTCGTTTCCCTTCTTTTTAAACTTGTACGTCGTGTTGGTTATTTCCTCCATCTTTGATAGCTGTACTTCGCTCATAGCCATTTGTGAATCGTTTATGTCCTTCTGGAAATGATTAAGCTTATCTGAAACAAGCGTTTCTAATTTATCCAGTAATGTATTCTGTGAATCCCTCACTTCGCCGCGGACAAGCTCGGCAATGTCCATCGGCTCCATCGTATAGTAGCTGTCGCTCCTGGCTCAGTCCCCGTAGTCGTGTCGTGTATCTAGTGTCTGACAAAGCTAGAATGGCTACCACGCCCATTTCCCTCTCTTATTATGCCTTTCTGAACATTCCTTTCCTTCTCAATACACCATCCCGCTTCGCGGAATCGTGGCGTCTCGCCACTCCCATTACGTAATCATTAAACGGATCCGCATATACAACATTTTCCTGCTATACGTTGTACCGCAGGAAAATACAATTAACATCTTGAACCGAACAAGTTAATATCAGTGAAGCACAGTGGTCATGTGGATAAGACATCGCTTCACTATGCAGATGTACTCGGTTCGATTCCCGGCTATGCCTTTCTACCTCGTTTTTTTTTAATCATTTTTTTCTTCATATTGATTTGTCCTTCTATTTTTTGTTGTTTAGTTGACACCCCCTCTTTTTCAACAAAGGAGTACCAGTAGTTTATCAGCATTTTTTTTAAAAGTCATTAACATCAGAAAGTGTTAAGATCTTGAACCGAACAAGTTGATATCAGTGAAGCACAGTGGTCATGTGGATAAGACATCGCTTCACAATGCAGATGTACTCGGTTCGATTCCCGGCTATGCCTTTCTACCTCGTTTTTTTTTAATCATTTTTTTTCTTCATATTGATTTGTCCTTCTCTTTTTTTGTTTGTTTCGGGGACATCCCCTCCTCCTCAACAAAGGAGTACAAGTTGTTTGTCAGCATATATTTTTTTAAAGTCATTAACATCAGAAAGTGTTAACATCTTGAACCAAACAAGTTAATATAAGTGAAGCAGAGTGGTCATGTGGATAAGACATCGCTTCACAATACAGATGTACTGGGTTCGATTCCCGGCTATGCATTTCTACCTCGTTTTTTTTTAATCATTTTTTTTCTTCATATTGATTTGTCCTTTTCTTTTTTTGTTTAGGGGACACCCCCTATTCCTTATCAAAGGAGTACAAGTAGTTTATCAGCATATTTTTAAAAGTCATTAACATCAGAAAGTGTTTACATCTTGAACCGAACAAGTTAATATCAGTGAAGCACAGTGGTCATGTGGATAAGACATCGCTTCACAATACAGATGTACTCGGTTCGATTCCCGGCTCACCTTTCTACCTCGCGTTTTTTTTTTCATCTCTTTTTTTGTTTGTTTCGGGGACATCCCCTCCTCCTCAACAAAGGAGTACAAGTAGTTTATCAGCATATTTTTTAAAATCATTAACATCAGAAAGTGTAAACATCTTGAACCGAACAAGTTAATATCAGTGAAGCACAGTGGTCAATGTGGATAAGACATCGCTTCACAATGCAGATGTACTCGGTTCGATTCCCGGCTATGCCTTTCTACCTCGTTTTTTTTTAATCATTTTTTTTCTTCATATTGATTTGTCCTTCTCTTTTTTGTTTGTTTCGGGGACATCCCCTCCTCCTCAACAAAGGAGTACAAGTTGTTTGTCAGCATATTTTTTTTAAGTCATTAACATCAGAAAGTGTTAACATCTTGAACCAAACAAGTTAATATAAGTGAAGCACAGTGGTCATGCGGACAAAACATCGCTTCACAATGCAGATGTACTCGGTTCGATTCCCGGCTATGCCTTTCTACCTCGTTTTTTCAATCATTTTTTTTCTTCATATTGATTTGTCCTTCTCTTTTTTTTTTGTTTAGTTGACACCCCCTCTTTTTCAACAAAGGAGTACCAGTAGTTTATCAGCATTTTTTTTTAAAGTCATTAACATCAGAAAGTGTTAACATCTTGAACCAAACAAGTTAATATAAGTGAAGCAGAGTGGTCATGCGGACAAAACATCGCTTCACAATGCGGATGTACTCGGTTCGATTCCCGGCTATGCCTTTCTACCTCATTTTTTTCTTCATATTGATTTGTCCTTTTCCTTTTTTGTTTAGGGGACACCCCCTATTCCTCATCAAAGGAGTACAAGTAGTTTATCAGCATATTTTTTAAAAGTCATTAACATCAGAAAGTGTTAACATCTTGAACCGAACAAGTTAATATCAGTGAAGCACAGTGGTCATGTGGATAAGACATCGCTTCAAAATGCAGATGTACTCGGTTCGATTCCCGGCGACGCCTTTCTACCTCGCGTTTTTTTTTTCATCTCTTTTTGTTTGTCTAGGGGACACCCCCTCCTCCTCAACAAAGAATTACAAGTAGTTTATCAGCATAATTTTTAAAGTCATTAACATCAGAAAGTGTTAACATCTTGAACCGAACAAGTTAATATCAGTGAAGCACAGTGGTCATGTGGATAAGACATCGCTTCACAATGCAGATGTACTCGGTTCGATTCCCGGCTATGCCTTTCTACCTCATTTTTTTCTTCATATTGATTTGTACTTTTCTTTTTTTTGTTTAGGAGACACCCCCTCTTCCTCAACAAAGGAGTACAAGTAGTTTATCAGCATTTTTAAAAAAAAATCATTAACATCAGAAAGTGTTAAGATCTTGAACCCAATAAGTCAATACCAGTGAAGCACAGTAGTCATGTGGATAAGACATCGCTTCACAATACAGATGTACTGGGTTCGATTCCCGGCTATGCATTTCTACCTCGTTTTTTTTTAATCATTTTTTTTCTTCATATTGATTTGTCCTTCTATTTTTTTGTTGTTTAGGGGACACCCCCTCCTCCTCAACAAAGGGGTACTAGTAGTTTATCAGCACATTTTTTAAAAGTCATTAACATCAGAAAGTGTTAACATCTTGAACCGAACAAGTTAATATCAGTGAAGCTCAGTGGTCATGTGGATAAGACATCGCTTCACAATGCAGATGTACTCGGTTCGATTCCCGGCTATGCCTTTCTACCTCGTTTTTTTTTCAATCATTTTTTTTCTTCACATTGATTCTTCCTTCTCTTTTTTGTTTGTTTAGGGGACATCCCCTCTTCCTCAACAAAGTAGTACAAGTAGTTTATCAGCACATTTTTTTAAAAGTCATTAACATCAGAAAGTGTTAACATCTTGAACCGAACAAGTTAATATCAGTGAAGCACAGTGGTCATGTGGATAAGACATCGCTTCACAATACAGATGTACTCGGTTCGATTCCCGGCTACGCCTTTCTATCTCGCGTTTTTTTTTTTCATCTCTTTTTTTGTTTAGGGGACACCCCCTCCTCATTAACAAAGAATTACAAGTAGTTTATCAGCATATTTTTTTTAAGTCATTAACATCAGAAAATGTTAACATCTTTAACCGAACAAGTTAATATCAGTGAAGCACAGTGGTCATGTGGATAAGACATCGCTTCACAATGCAGATGTACTGGGTTCGATACCCGGCTATGCCTTTCTATCTCGTTTTTTTTTAATCATTTTTTTTACTTTATATTGATTTGTCCTTCTATTTTTTTTTTTTTAGGGGACACCCCCTCCTCCTCAACAAAGGGGTACAAGTAGTTTATCAGCACATTCTTTAAAAGTCATAAACATCAGAAAGTGTTAAGATTTTCAACCGAACAAGTTAATATCAGTGAAGCACAGTGGTCATGTGGATAAGACATCGGTTCACAATGCAGATGTACTGGGTTCGATTCCCGGCTATGCCTTTCAACCTCGTTTTTTTTTAATCATTTTTTTTCTTCATATTGATTTGTCCTTCTATTTTATTTTGTTTAGTTGACACCCCCTCTTTTTCAACAAAGGAGTACCAGTAGTTTATCAGCATTTTTTTTAAAAGTCATTAACATCAGAAAGTGTTTACATCTTGAACCGAACAAGTTAATATCAGTAAAGCACAGTGGTCATGTGGATAAGATATCGCTTCACAATGCAGATGTTCTCGGTTCGATTCCCGGCTACGCCTTTCTACCTCGCGTTTATTTTTAATCTCTTTTTTTTTGTTTAGGGGACACCCCCTCCTCCTCAACAAAGTAGTACAAGTAGTTTATCAGCACATTTTTTTAAAGTCATTAACATCAGAAAGTGTTTACATCTTGAACCGAACAAGTTAATATCAGTAAAGCACAGTGGTCATGTGGATAACACATCGCTTCACAATGCAGATGTACTCGGTTCGATTCCCGGCTATGCCTTTCTACCTCATTTTTTTCTTCATATTGATTTGTCCTTTTCTTTTTTTGTTTAGGGGACACCCCCTATTCCTCGACATAGGAGTACAAGTAGTTTATCAGCATATTTTTTTAAAGTCATTTACATCAGAAAGTGTTAAGATCTTGAACCGAACAAGTCAATACCAGTGAAGCACAGTGGTCATGTGGATAAGACATCGCTTCACAATACAGATGTACTGGGTTCGATTCCCGGCTATGCCTTTCTACCTCGTTCTTTTTTAATCATTTTTTTCCTTCATATTGATTTGTCCTTCTATTTTTGTTTTGTTTAGGGGACACCCCCTCCTCCTCAACAAAGGGGTTCAAGTAGTTTATCAACACTTTTTGTTAAAGTCATTAACATCAGAAAGTGTTAACATCTTGAACCGAACAAGTTAATATCAGTGAAGCACAGTGGTCATGTGGATAAGACATCGCTTCACAATACAGATGTACTCGGTTCAATTCCCGGCTACACCTTTCTCCCTCGCGTTTTTTTTTTTTTCATCTCTTTTTTTTTGTATAGGGGACACCCCCTCCTCCTCAACAAAGGGGTACAAGCAGTTTATCAGCACATTTTTTAAAAGTCATTAACATCAGAAAGTGTTAAGATCTTGAACCGAACAAGTTGATATAAGTGAAGCAGAGTGGTCATGCGGACAAAACATCGCTTCACAATGCAGATGTACTCGGTTCGATTCCCGGCTATGCCTTTCTACCTCATTTTTTTCTTCATATTGATTTGTCCTTTTCTTTTTTTGTTTAGGGGACACCCCCTATTCCTTATCAAAGGAGTACAAGTAGTTTATCAGCATATTATTTAAAAGTCATTAACATCAGAAAGTGTTTACATCTTGAACCGAACAAGTTAATATCAGTGAAGCACAGTGGTCATGTGGATAAGACATCGCTTCACAATACAGATGTACTCGGTTCGATTCCCGGCTACGCCTTTCTACCTCGCGTTTTTTTTTCATCTCTTTTTTTGTTTGTTTCGGGGACATCCCCTCCTCCTCAACAAAGGAGTACAAGTAGTTTATCAGCATATTTTTTAAAATCATTAACATCAGAAAGTGTAAACATCTTGAACCGAACAAGTTAATATCAGTGAAGCACAGTGGTCAATGTGGATAAGACATCGCTTCACAATGCAGATGTACTCGGTTCGATTCCCGGCTATGCCTTTCTACCTCGTTTTTTTTTAATCATTTTTTTTCTTCATATTGATTTGTCCTTCTCTTTTTTTGTTTGTTTCGGGGACATCCCCTCCTCCTCAACAAAGGAGTACAAGTTGTTTGTCAGCATATTTTTTTTAAGTCATTAACATCAGAAAGTGTTAACATCTTGAACCAAACAAGTTAATATAAGTGAAGCACAGTGGTCATGCGGACAAAACATCGCTTCACAATGCAGATGTACTCGGTTCGATTCCCGGCTATGCCTTTCTACCTCGTTTTTTCAATCATTTTTTTCCTTCATATTGATTTGTCCTTCTCTTTTTTGTTTGTTTAGTTGACACCCCCTCTTTTTCAACAAAGGAGTACCAGTAGTTTATCAGCATTTTTTTTTAAAGTCATTAACATCAGAAAGTGTTAACATCTTGAACCGAACAAGTTGATATCAGTGAAGCACAGTGGTCATGTGGATAAGACATCGCTTCACAATGCAGATGTACTCGGTTCGATTCCTGGCTATGCCTTTCTACCTCGTTTTTTTTTAATCATTTTTTTTCTTCATATTGATTTGTCCTTCTATTTTTTTGTTTGTTTCGGGGACATCCCCTCCTCCTCAACAAAGGAGTACAAATTGTTTGTCAGCATATATTTTTTAAAGTCTTTAACATCAGAAAGTGTTAACATCTTGAACCAAACAAGTTAATATAAGTGAAGCAGAGTGGTCATGCGGACAAAACATCGCTTCACAATGCGGATGTACTCGGTTCGATTCCCGGCTATGCCTTTCTACCTCATTTTTTTCTTCATATTGATTTGTCCTTTTCCTTTTTTGTTTAGGGGACACCCCCTATTCCTCATCAAAGGAGTACAAGTAGTTTATCAGCATATTTTTTAAAAGTCATTAACATCAGAAAGTGTTAACATCTTGAACCGAACAAGTTAATATCAGTGAAGCACAGTGGTCATGTGGATAAGACATCGCTTCAAAATGCAGATGTACTCGGTTCGATTCCCGGCGACGCCTTTCTACCTCGCGTTTTTTTTTCATCTCTTTTTTTTGTTTAGGGGACACCCCCTCCTGCTCAACAAAGAATTACAAGTAGTTTATCAGCATATTTTTTAAAGTCATTAACATCAGAAAATGTTAACATCTTTAACCGAACAAGTTAATATCAGTGAAGCACAGTGGTCATGTGGATAAGACATCGCTTCACAATGCAGATGTACTCGGTTCGATTCCCGGCTATGCCTTTCTACCTCGTTTTTTTTCAATCATTTTTTTTCTTCATATTGATTTGTCCTTCTATTTTTTTTTTTTTTAGTTGACACCCCCTCTTTTTCAACAAAGGAGTACCAGTAGTTTATCAGCATTTTTTTAAAAAGTCATTAACATCAGAAAGTGTTAAGATCTTGAACCGAACAAGTCAATACCAGTGAAGCACAGTAGTCATGTGGATAAGACATCGCTTCACAATACAGATGTACTGGGTTCGATTCCCGGCTATGCATTTCTACCTCGTTTTTTTTTAATCATTTTTTTTTCTTCATATTGATTTGTCCTTCTATTTTTTTTTTTAGGGGACACCCCCTCCTCCTCAACAAAGGGGTACAAGTAGTTTATCAGCACATTCTTTAAAAGTCATAAACATCAGAAAGTGTTAAGATTTTCAACCGAACAAGTTAATATCAGTGAAGCACAGTGGTCATGTGGATAAGACATCGGTTCACAATGCAGATGTACTGGGTTCGATTCCCGGCTATGCCTTTCTACCTCTTTTTTTTTAATCATTTTTTTTCTTCATATTGATTTGTCCTTCTATTTTATTTTGTTTAGTTGACACCCCCTCTTTTTCAACAAAGGAGTACCAGTAGTTTATCAGCATTTTTTTTAAAAGTCATTAACATCAGAAAGTGTTAACATCTTGAACTGAACAAGTTTATATCAGTGAAGCACAGTGGTCATGTGGATAAGACATCGCTTCACAATACAGATGTACTCGGTTCGATTCCCGGCTATGCCTTTCTACCTCGTTTTTTTTTAATCATTTTTTTCTTCATATTGATTTGTCCTTCTATTTTTTTGTTTGTTTCGGGGACATCCCCTCCTCCTCAACAAAGGAGTACAAATTGTTTGTCAGCATATATTTTTTAAAGTCTTTAACATCAGAAAGTGTTAACATCTTGAACCAAACAAGTTAATATAAGTGAAGCAGAGTGGTCATGCGGACAGAACATCGCTTCACAATGCGGATGTACTCGGTTCGATTCCCGGCTATGCCTTTCTACCTCATTTTTTTCTTCATATTGATTTGTCCTTTTCCTTTTTTGTTTAGGGGACACCCCCTATTCCTCATCAAAGGAGTACAAGTAGTTTATCAGCATATTTTTAAAAGTCATTAACATCAGAAAGTGTTAACATCTTGAACCGAACAAGTTAATATCAGTGAAGCACAGTGGTCATGTGGATAAGACATCGCTTCAAAATGCAGATGTACTCGGTTCGATTCCCGGCGACGCCTTTCTACCTCGCGTTCTTTTTTCATCTCTTTTTTTTTTGTTTAGGGGACACCCCCTCCTCCTCAACAAAGAATTACAAGTAGTTTATCAGCATATTTTTTAAAGTCATTAACATCAGAAAATGTTAACATCTTTAACCGAACAAGTTAATATCAGTGAAGCACAGTGGTCATGTGGATAAGACATCGCTTCACAATGCAGATGTACTCGGTTCGATTCCCGGCTATGCCTTTCTACCTCGTTTTTTTTCAATCATTTTTTTTCTTCATATTGATTTGTCCTTCTATTTTTTTTTTTTTTAGTTGACACCCCCTCTTTTTCAACAAAGGAGTACCAGTAGTTTATCAGCATTTTTTTAAAAAGTCATTAACATCAGAAAGTGTTAAGATCTTGAACCGAACAAGTCAATACCAGTGAAGCACAGTAGTCATGTGGATAAGACATCGCTTCACAATACAGATGTACTGGGTTCGATTCCCGGCTATGCATTTCTACCTCGTTTTTTTTTAATCATTTTTTTTTTTCATATTGATTTGTCCTTCTATTTTTTTGTTTTAGGGGACACCCCCTCCTCCTCAACAAAGGGGTACAAGTAGTTTATCAGCACATTCTTTAAAAGTCATAAACATCAGAAAGTGTTAAGATTTTCAACCGAACAAGTTAATATCAGTGAAGCACAGTGGTCATGTGGATAAGACATCGGTTCACAATGCAGATGTACTGGGTTCGATTCCCGGCTATGCCTTTCTACCTCTTTTTTTTTTAATCATTTTTTTTCTTCATATTGATTTGTCCTTCTATTTTATTTTGTTTAGTTGACACCCCCTCTTTTTCAACAAAGGAGTACCAGTAGTTTATCAGCATTTTTTTTAAAAGTCATTAACATCAGAAAGTGTTAACATCTTGAACTGAACAAGTTTATATCAGTGAAGCACAGTGGTCATGTGGATAAGACATCGCTTCACAATACAGATGTACTCGGTTCGATTCCCGGCTACACCTTTCTACCTCGCGTTTTTTTTTAATCTCTTTTTTTTTGTTTAGGGGACACCCCCTCCTCCTCAACAAAGTAGTACAAGTAGTTTATCAGCACATTTTTTTAAAGTCATTAACATCAGAAAGTGTTTACATCTTGAACCGAACAAGTTAATATCAGTAAAGCACAGTGGTCATGTGGATAAGACATCGCTTCACAATGCAGATGTACTCGGTTCGATTCCCGGCTATGCCTTTCTACCTCATTTTTTTCTTCATATTGATTTGTCCTTTTCTTTTTTTGTTTAGGGGACACCCCCTATTCCTCGACATAGGAGTACAAGTAGTTTATCAGCCTTTTTTTAAAGTCATTTACATCAGAAAGTGTTAAGATCTTGAACCGAACAAGTCAATACCAGTGAAGCACAGTGGTCATGCGGACAAAACATCGCTTCACAATGCAGATGTACTCGGTTCGATTCCCGGCTATGCCTTTCTACCTCATTTTTTTCTTCATATTGATTTGTCCTTTTCTTTTTTTGTTTAGGGGACACCCCCTCCTCCTCAACAAAGGGGTACAAGTAGTTTATCAGCACTTTTTTAGAGTCATTAACATCAGAAAGTGTTAACATCTTGAACCGAACAAGTTAATATCAGTGAAGCACAGTGGTCATGTGGATAAGACATCGCTTCACAATACAGATGTACTGGGTTCGATTCCCGGCTATGCCTTTCTACCTCGTTCTTTTTTAATCATTTTTTTCCTTCATATTGATTTGTCCTTCTATTTTTGTTTTGTTTAGGGGACACCCCTCTTCCTTAACAAAGGGTTCAAGTAGTTTATCAACACTTTTTGTTAAAGTCATTAACATCAGAAAGTGTTAACATCTTGAACCGAACAAGTTAATATCAGTGAAGCACAGTGGTCTTGTGGATAAGACATCGCTTCACAATACAGATGTACTCGGTTCAATTCCCGGCTACACCTTTCTCCCTCGCGTTTTTTTTTTTTTCATCTCTTTTTTTTTGTATAGGGGACACCCCCTCCTCCTCACCAAAGGGGTACAAGTAGTTTATCAGCACATTTTTTAAAAGTCATTAACATCAGAAAGTGTTAACATCTTGAACCGAACAAGTTAATATCAGTGAAGCACAGTGGTCATGTGGATAAGACATCGCTTCACAATGCAGATGTACTCGGTTCGATTCCCGGCTATGCCTTTCTACCTCGTTTTTTTTCAATCATTTTTTTTCTTCATATTGATTCTTCCTTCTCTTTTTTGTTTGTTTAGGGGACATCCCCTCTTCCTCAACAAAGTAGTACAAGTAGTTTATCAGCACATTTTTTTAAAAGTCATTAACATCAGAAAGTGTTAACATCTTGAACCGAACAAGTTAATATCAGTGAAGCACAGTGGTCATGTGGATAAGACATCGCTTCACAATACAGATGTACTCGGTTCGATTCCCGGCTATGCCTTTCTACCTCTTTTTTTTTAATCATTTTTTTCTTCATATTGATTTGTCCTTCTATTTTATTTTGTTTAGTTGACACCCCCTCTTTTTCAACAAAGGAGTACCAGTAGTTTATCAGCATTTTTTTTAAAAGTCATTAACATCAGAAAGTGTTAACATCTTGAACTGAACAAGTTTATATCAGTGAAGCACAGTGGTCATGTGGATAAGACATCGCTTCACAATACAGATGTACTCGGTTCGATTCCAGGCTATGCCTTTCTACCTCGTTTTTTTTTAATCATTTTTTTTCTTCATATTGATTTGTCCTTCCCTTTTTTGTTTGTTTAGGGGACATCCCCTCTTCCTCAACAAAGTAGTACAAGTAGTTTATCAACACATTTTTTTTAAGTCATTAACATCAGAAAGTGTTTACATCTTGAACCGAACAAGTTAATATCAGTGAAGCACAGTGGTCATGTGGATAAGATATCGCTTCACAATGCAGATGTTCTCGGTTCGATTCCCGGCTACGCCTTTCTACCTCGCGTTTTTTTTTAATCTCTTTTTTTTGTTTAGGGGACACCCCCTCCTCCTCAACAAAGTAGTACAAGTAGTTTATCAGCACATTTTTTTAAAGTCATTAACATCAGAAAGTGTTTACATCTTGAACCGAACAAGTTAATATCAGTAAAGCACAGTGGTCATGTGGATAAGACATCGCTTCACAATGCAGATGTACTCGGTTCGATTCCCGGCTATGCCTTTCTACCTCATTTTTTTCTTCATATTGATTTGTCCTTTTCTTTTTTTGTTTAGGGGACACCCCCTATTCCTCGACATAGGAGTACAAGTAGTTTATCAGCATATTTTTTTAAAGTCATTTACATCAGAAAGTGTTAAGATCTTGAACCGAACAAGTCAATACCAGTGAAGCACAGTGGTCATGCGGACAAAACATCGCTTCACAATGCAGATGTACTCGGTTCGATTCCCGGCTATGCCTTTCTACCTCATTTTTTTCTTCATATTGATTTGTCCTTTTCTTTTTTTGTTTAGGGGACACCCCCTCCTCCTCAACAAAGGGGTACAAGTAGTTTATCAGCACTTTTTTAGAGTCATTAACATCAGAAAGTGTTAACATCTTGAACCGAACAAGTTAATATCAGTGAAGCACAGTGGTCATGTGGATAAGACATCGCTTCACAATACAGATGTACTGGGTTCGATTCCCGGCTATGCCTTTCTACCTCGTTCTTTTTTAATCATTTTTTTCCTTCATATTGATTTGTCCTTCTATTTTTGTTTTGTTTAGGGGACACCCCCTCCTCCTTAACAAAGGGGTTCAAGTAGTTTATCAACACTTTTTGTTAAAGTCATTAACATCAGAAAGTGTTAACATCTTGAACCGAACAAGTTAATATCAGTGAAGCACAGTGGTCATGTGGATAAGACATCGCTTCACAATACAGATGTACTCGGTTCAATTCCCGGCTACACCTTTCTCCCTCGCGTTTTTTTTTTTTCATCTCTTTTTTTTGTATAGGGGACACCCCCTCCTCCTCAACAAAGGGGTACAAGTAGTTTATCAGCACATTTTTTAAAAGTCATTAACATCAGAAAGTGTTAACATCTTGAACCGAACAAGTTAATATCAGTGAAGCACAGTGGTCATGTGGATAAGACATCGCTTCACAATGCAGATGTACTCGGTTCGATTCCCGGCTATGCCTTTCTACCTCGTTTTTTTCAATCATTTTTTTTCTTCATATTGATTCTTCCTTCTCTTTTTGTTTGTTTAGGGGACATCCCCTCTTCCTCAACAAAGTAGTACAAGTAGTTTATCAGCACATTTTTTTAAAAGTCATTAACATCAGAAAGTGTTAACATCTTGAACCGAACAAGTTAATATCAGTGAAGCACAGTGGTCATGTGGATAAGACATCGCTTCAAAATGCAGATGTACTCGGTTCGATTCCCGGCGACGCCTTTCTACCTCGCGTTTTTTTTTCATCTCTTTTTTTTTGTTTAGGGGACACCCCCTCCTCCTCAACAAAGAATTACAAGTAGTTTATCAGCATATTTTTTAAAGTCATTAACATCAGAAAATGTTAACATCTTTAACCGAACAAGTTAATATCAGTGAAGCACAGTGGTCATGTGGATAAGACATCGCTTCACAATGCAGATGTACTCGGTTCGATTCCCGGCTATGCCTTTCTACCTCGTTTTTTTCAATCATTTTTTTTCTTCATATTGATTTGTCCTTCTATTTTTTTTTTTTTTAGTTGACACCCCCTCTTTTTCAACAAAGGAGTACCAGTAGTTTATCAGCATTTTTTTAAAAAGTCATTAACATCAGAAAGTGTTAAGATCTTGAACCGAACAAGTCAATACCAGTGAAGCACAGTAGTCATGTGGATAAGACATCGCTTCACAATACAGATGTACTGGGTTCGATTCCCGGCTATGCATTTCTACCTCGTTTTTTTTAATCATTTTTTTTTCATATTGATTTGTCCTTCTATTTTTTTTTTTTAGGGGACACCCCCTCCTCCTCAACAAAGGGGTACAAGTAGTTTATCAGCACATTCTTTAAAAGTCATAAACATCAGAAAGTGTTAAGATTTTCAACCGAACAAGTTAATATCAGTGAAGCACAGTGGTCATGTGGATAAGACATCGGTTCACAATGCAGATGTACTGGGTTCGATTCCCGGCTATGCCTTTCTACCTCTTTTTTTTTTAATCATTTTTTTTCTTCATATTGATTTGTCCTTCTATTTATTTTGTTTAGTTGACACCCCCTCTTTTTCAACAAAGGAGTACCAGTAGTTTATCAGCATTTTTTTTAAAAGTCATTAACATCAGAAAGTGTTAACATCTTGAACTGAACAAGTTATATCAGTGAAGCACAGTGGTCATGTGGATAAGACATCGCTTCACAATACAGATGTACTCGGTTCGATTCCCGGCTATGCCTTTCTACCTCGTTTTTTTTTAATCATTTTTTTTCTTCATATTGATTTGTCCTTCTATTTTTTTGTTTGTTTCGGGGACATCCCCTCCTCCTCAACAAAGGAGTACAAATGTTTGTCAGCATATATTTTTTAAAGTCTTTAACATCAGAAAGTGTTAACATCTTGAACCAAACAAGTTAATATAAGTGAAGCAGAGTGGTCATGCGGACAAAACATCGCTTCACAATGCGGATGTACTCGGTTCGATTCCCGGCTATGCCTTTCTACCTCATTTTTTTCTTCATATTGATTTGTCCTTTTCCTTTTTTGTTTAGGGGACACCCCCTATTCCTCATCAAAGGAGTACAAGTAGTTTATCAGCATATTTTTTAAAAGTCATTAACATCAGAAAGTGTTAACATCTTGAACCGAACAAGTTAATATCAGTGAAGCACAGTGGTCATGTGGATAAGACATCGCTTCAAAATGCAGATGTACTCGGTTCGATTCCCGGCGACGCCTTTCTACCTCGCGTTTTTTTTTCATCTCTTTTTTTTTGTTTAGGGGACACCCCCTCCTCCTCAACAAAGAATTACAAGTAGTTTATCAGCATATTTTTAAAGTCATTAACATCAGAAAATGTTAACATCTTTAACCGAACAAGTTAATATCAGTGAAGCACAGTGGTCATGTGGATAAGACATCGCTTCACAATGCAGATGTACTCGGTTCGATTCCCGGCTATGCCTTTCTACCTCGTTTTTTTTCAATCATTTTTTTTCTTCATATTGATTTGTCCTTCTATTTTTTTTTTTTTAGTTGACACCCCCTCTTTTTCAACAAAGGAGTACCAGTAGTTTATCAGCATTTTTTTAAAAGTCATTAACATCAGAAAGTGTTAAGATCTTGAACCGAACAAGTCAATACCAGTGAAGCACAGTAGTCATGTGGATAAGACATCGCTTCACAATACAGATGTACTGGGTTCGATTCCCGGCTATGCATTTCTACCTCGTTTTTTTTTAATCATTTTTTTTTCTTCATATTGATTTGTCCTTCTATTTTTTTTTTTTAGGGGACACCCCCTCCTCCTCAACAAAGGGGTACAAGTAGTTTATCAGCACATTCTTTAAAAGTCATAAACATCAGAAAGTGTTAAGATTTTCAACCGAACAAGTTAATATCAGTGAAGCACAGTGGTCATGTGGATAAGACATCGGTTCACAATGCAGATGTACTGGGTTCGATTCCCGGCTATGCCTTTCTACCTCTTTTTTTTTTAATCATTTTTTTTCTTCATATTGATTTGTCCTTCTATTTTATTTTGTTTAGTTGACACCCCCTCTTTTTCAACAAAGGAGTACCAGTAGTTTATCAGCATTTTTTTTAAAAGTCATTAACATCAGAAAGTGTTAACATCTTGAACTGAACAAGTTTATATCAGTGAAGCACAGTGGTCATGTGGATAAGACATCGCTTCACAATACAGATGTACTCGGTTCGATTCCCGGCTATGCCTTTCTACCTCGTTTTTTTTTAATCATTTTTTTTCTTCATATTGATTTGTCCTTCTATTTTTTTGTTTGTTTCGGGGACATCCCCTCCTCCTCAACAAAGGAGTACAAATTGTTTGTCAGCATATATTTTTTAAAGTCTTTAACATCAGAAAGTGTTAACATCTTGAACCAAACAAGTTAATATAAGTGAAGCAGAGTGGTCATGCGGACAGAACATCGCTTCACAATGCGGATGTACTCGGTTCGATTCCCGGCTATGCCTTTCTACCTCATTTTTTTCTTCATATTGATTTGTCCTTTTCCTTTTTTGTTTAGGGGACACCCCCTATTCCTCATCAAAGGAGTACAAGTAGTTTATCAGCATATTTTTTAAAAGTCATTAACATCAGAAAGTGTTAACATCTTGAACCGAACAAGTTAATATCAGTGAAGCACAGTGGTCATGTGGATAAGACATCGCTTCAAAATGCAGATGTACTCGGTTCGATTCCCGGCGACGCCTTTCTACCTCGCGTTCTTTTTTCATCTCTTTTTTTTTGTTTAGGGGACACCCCCTCCTCCTCAACAAAGAATTACAAGTAGTTTATCAGCATATTTTTTAAAGTCATTAACATCAGAAAATGTTAACATCTTTAACCGAACAAGTTAATATCAGTGAAGCACAGTGGTCATGTGGATAAGACATCGCTTCACAATGCAGATGTACTCGGTTCGATTCCCGGCTATGCCTTTCTACCTCGTTTTTTTTCAATCATTTTTTTTCTTCATATTGATTTGTCCTTCTATTTTTTTTTTTTTTAGTTGACACCCCCTCTTTTTCAACAAAGGAGTACCAGTAGTTTATCAGCATTTTTTAAAAAGTCATTAACATCAGAAAGTGTTAAGATCTTGAACCGAACAAGTCAATACCAGTGAAGCACAGTAGTCATGTGGATAAGACATCGCTTCACAATACAGATGTACTGGGTTCGATTCCCGGCTATGCATTTCTACCTCGTTTTTTTTTAATCATTTTTTTTTTTCATATTGATTTGTCCTTCTATTTTTTTGTTTTAGGGGACACCCCCTCCTCCTCAACAAAGGGTACAAGTAGTTTATCAGCACATTCTTTAAAAGTCATAAACATCAGAAAGTGTTAAGATTTTCAACCGAACAAGTTAATATCAGTGAAGCACAGTGGTCATGTGGATAAGACATCGGTTCACAATGCAGATGTACTGGGTTCGATTCCCGGCTATGCCTTTCTACCTCTTTTTTTTTAATCATTTTTTTTCTTCATATTGATTTGTCCTTCTATTTTATTTTGTTTAGTTGACACCCCCTCTTTTTCAACAAAGGAGTACCAGTAGTTTATCAGCATTTTTTTTAAAAGTCATTAACATCAGAAAGTGTTAACATCTTGAACTGAACAAGTTTATATCAGTGAAGCACAGTGGTCATGTGGATAAGACATCGCTTCACAATACAGATGTACTCGGTTCGATTCCCGGCTACGCCTTTCTACCTCGCGTTTTTTTTTAATCTCTTTTTTTTTGTTTAGGGGACACCCCCTCCTCCTCAACAAAGTAGTACAAGTAGTTTATCAGCACATTTTTTAAAGTCATTAACATCAGAAAGTGTTTACATCTTGAACCGAACAAGTTAATATCAGTAAAGCACAGTGGTCATGTGGATAAGACATCGCTTCACAATGCAGATGTACTCGGTTCGATTCCCGGCTATGCCTTTCTACCTCATTTTTTTCTTCATATTGATTTGTCCTTTTCTTTTTTTGTTTAGGGGACACCCCCTATTCCTCGACATAGGAGTACAAGTAGTTTATCAGCCTTTTTTTAAAGTCATTTACATCAGAAAGTGTTAAGATCTTGAACCGAACAAGTCAATACCAGTGAAGCACAGTGGTCATGCGGACAAAACATCGCTTCACAATGCAGATGTACTCGGTTCGATTCCCGGCTATGCCTTTCTACCTCATTTTTTTCTTCATATTGATTTGTCCTTTCTTTTTTTGTTTAGGGGACACCCCCTCCTCCTCAACAAAGGGGTACAAGTAGTTTATCAGCACTTTTTTTAGAGTCATTAACATCAGAAAGTGTTAACATCTTGAACCGAACAAGTTAATATCAGTGAAGCACAGTGGTCATGTGGATAAGACATCGCTTCACAATACAGATGTACTGGGTTCGATTCCCGGCTATGCCTTTCTACCTCGTTCTTTTTTAATCATTTTTTTCTTCATATTGATTTGTCCTTCTATTTTTGTTTTGTTTAGGGGACACCCCCTCTTCCTTAACAAAGGGGTTCAAGTAGTTTATCAACACTTTTTGTTAAAGTCATTAACATCAGAAAGTGTTAACATCTTGAACCGAACAAGTTAATATCAGTGAAGCACAGTGGTCATGTGGATAAGACATCGCTTCACAATACAGATGTACTCGGTTCAATTCCCGGCTACACCTTTCTCCCTCGCGTTTTTTTTTTTTCATCTCTTTTTTTTTGTATAGGGGACACCCCCTCCTCCTCACCAAAGGGGTACAAGTAGTTTATCAGCACATTTTTTAAAAGTCATTAACATCAGAAAGTGTTAACATCTTGAACCGAACAAGTTAATATCAGTGAAGCACAGTGGTCATGTGGATAAGACATCGCTTCACAATGCAGATGTACTCGGTTCGATTCCCGGCTATGCCTTTCTACCTCGTTTTTTTTCAATCATTTTTTTTCTTCATATTGATTCTTCCTTCTCTTTTTTGTTTGTTTAGGGGACATCCCCTCTTCCTCAACAAAGTAGTACAAGTAGTTTATCAGCACATTTTTTTAAAAGTCATTAACATCAGAAAGTGTTAACATCTTGAACCGAACAAGTTAATATCAGTGAAGCACAGTGGTCATGTGGATAAGACATCGCTTCACAATACAGATGTACTCGGTTCGATTCCCGGCTATGCCTTTCTACCTCTTTTTTTTTTAATCATTTTTTTTCTTCATATTGATTTGTCCTTCTATTTTATTTTGTTTAGTTGACACCCCCTCTTTTTCAACAAAGGAGTACCAGTAGTTTATCAGCATTTTTTTAAAAGTCATTAACATCAGAAAGTGTTAACATCTTGAACTGAACAAGTTTATATCAGTGAAGCACAGTGGTCATGTGGATAAGACATCGCTTCACAATACAGATGTACTCGGTTCGATTCCAGGCTATGCCTTTCTACCTCGTTTTTTTTTAATCATTTTTTTTCTTCATATTGATTTGTCCTTCCCTTTTTTGTTTGTTTAGGGGACATCCCCTCTTCCTCAACAAAGTAGTACAAGTAGTTTATCAACACATTTTTTTTAAGTCATTAACATCAGAAAGTGTTTACATCTTGAACCGAACAAGTTAATATCAGTGAAGCACAGTGGTCATGTGGATAAGATATCGCTTCACAATGCAGATGTTCTCGGTTCGATTCCCGGCTACGCCTTTCTACCTCGCGTTTTTTTTTAATCTCTTTTTTTTGTTTAGGGGACACCCCCTCCTCCTCAACAAAGTAGTACAAGTAGTTTATCAGCACATTTTTTTAAAGTCATTAACATCAGAAAGTGTTTACATCTTGAACCGAACAAGTTAATATCAGTAAAGCACAGTGGTCATGTGGATAAGACATCGCTTCACAATGCAGATGTACTCGGTTCGATTCCCGGCTATGCCTTTCTACCTCATTTTTTTCTTCATATTGATTTGTCCTTTTCTTTTTTTGTTTAGGGGACACCCCCTATTCCTCGACATAGGAGTACAAGTAGTTTATCAGCATATTTTTTTAAAGTCATTTACATCAGAAAGTGTTAAGATCTTGAACCGAACAAGTCAATACCAGTGAAGCACAGTGGTCATGTGGATAAAACATCGCTTCACAATGCAGATGTACTCGGTTCGATTCCCGGCTATGCCTTTCTACCTCATTTTTTTCTTCATATTGATTTGTCCTTTTCTTTTTTTGTTTAGGGGACACCCCCTCCTCCTCAACAAAGGGGTACAAGTAGTTTATCAGCACTTTTTTAAAGTCATTAACATCAGAAAGTGTTAACATCTTGAACCGAACAAGTTAATATCAGTGAAGCACAGTGGTCATGTGGATAAGACATCGCTTCACAATACAGATGTACTGGGTTCGATTCCCGGCTATGCCTTTCTACCTCGTTCTTTTTTAATCATTTTTTTCCTTCATATTGATTTGTCCTTCTATTTTTGTTTTGTTTAGGGGACACCCCCTCCTCCTTAACAAAGGGGTTCAAGTAGTTTATCAACACTTTTTGTTAAAGTCATTAACATCAGAAAGTGTTAACATCTTGAACCGAACAAGTTAATATCAGTGAAGCACAGTGGTCATGTGGATAAGACATCGCTTCACAATACAGATGTACTCGGTTCGATTCCCGGCTACACCTTTCTCCCTCGCGTTTTTTTTTTTTTTTCATCTCTTTTTTTTTGTATAGGGGACACCCCTCCTCCTCAACAAAGGGGTACAAGTAGTTTATCAGCACATTTTTTAAAAGTCATTAACATCAGAAAGTGTTAACATCTTGAACCGAACAAGTTAATATCAGTGAAGCACAGTGGTCATGTGGATAAGACATCGCTTCACAATGCAGATGTACTCGGTTCGATTCCCGGCTATGCCTTTCTACCTCGTTTTTTTTCAATCATTTTTTTTCTTCATATTGATTCTTCCTTCTCTTTTTTGTTTGTTTAGGGGACATCCCCTCTTCCTCAACAAAGTAGTACAAGTAGTTTATCAGCACATTTTTTTAAAAGTCATTAACATCAGAAAGTGTTAACATCTTGAACCGAACAAGTTAATATCAGTGAAGCACAGTGGTCATGTGGATAAGACATCGCTTCACAATACAGATGTACTCGGTTCGATTCCCGGCTATGCCTTTCTACCTCGTTTTTTTTTAATCATTTTTTTCTTCATATTGATTTGTCCTTCTATTTTTTTTTTTTAGAGGACACCCCCTCCTCCTCAACAAAGGGGTACCAGTAGTTTATCAGCATTTTTTTTAAAAGTCATTAACATCAGAAAGTGTTAAGATCTTGAACCGAACAAGTTGATATCAGTGAAGCACAGTGGTCATGTGGATAAGACATCGCTTCACAATGCAGATGTACTCGATTCGATTCCCGGCTATGCCTTTCTACCTCGTTTTTTTTAATCATTTTTTTTCTTCATATTGATTTGTCCTTCTCTTTTTTTGTTTGTTTCGGGGACATCCCCTCCTCCTCAACAAAGGAGTACAAGTTGTTTGTCAGCATATATTTTTTAAAGTCATTAACATCAGAAAGTGTTAACATCTTGAACCAAACAAGTTAATATAAGTGAAGCACAGTGGTCATGTGGATAAGACATCGCTTCACAATGCAGATGTACTCGGTTCGATTCCCGGCTATGCCTTTCTACCTCGTTTTTTTTCAATCATTTTTTTTCTTCATATTGATTTTCCTTCTCTTTTTTGTTTGTTTAGGGGACACCCCTCTTCCTCAACAAAGGAGTACAAGTAGTTTATCAGCACATTTTTTTAAAAGTCATTAACATCAGAAAGTGTTAACATCTTGAACCGAACAAGTTAATATCAGTGAAGCACAGTGGTCATGTGGATAAGACATCGCTTCACAATGCAGATGTACTCGGTTCGATTCCCGGCTATGCCTTTCTACCTCGTTTTTTTTTAATCATTTTTTTTCATATTGATTTGTCCTTCTCTTTTTTGTTTGTTTCGGGGACATCCCCTCCTCCTCAACAAAGGAGTACAAGTTGTTTATCAGCATATATTTTTTTAAAGTCATTAACATCAGAAAGTGTTAACATCTTGAACCAAACAAGTTAATATAAGTGAAGCACAGTGGTCATGTGGATAAGACATCGCTTCACAATGCAGATGTACTCGGTTCGATTCCCGGCTATGCCTTTCTACCTCGTTTTTTTTCAATCATTTTTTTTCTTCATATTGATTTTCCTTCTCTTTTTTTTTGTTTAGGGGACATCCCCTCTTCCTCAACAAAGTAGTACAAGTAGTTTATCAGCACATTTTTTAAAAGTCATTAACATCAGAAAGTGTTAACATCTTGAACCGAACAAGTTAATATCAGTGAAGCACAGTGGTCATGTGGATAAGACATCGCTTCACAATACAGATGTACTCGGTTCGATTCCCGGCTATGCCTTTCTACCTCTTTTTTTTTTAATCATTTTTTTCTTCATATTGATTTGTCCTTCTATTTTTTTTGTTTAGGGGACACCCCCTCTTTCAACAAAGGAGTACAAGTAGTTTATCAGCATTTTTTTAAAAGTCATTAACATCAGAAAGTGTTAACATCTTGAACCGAACAAGTTTATATCAGTGAAGCACAGTGGTCATGTGGATAAGACATCGCTTCACAATGCAGATGTACTCGGTTCGATTCCAGGCTATGCCTTTCTACCTCGTTTTTTTTTAATCATTTTTTTTCTTCATATTGATTTGTCCTTCCCTTTTTTGTTTGTTTAGGGGACACCCCCTCTTCCTCAACAAAGGAGTACAAGTAGTTTATCAGCACATTTTTTTAAGTCATTAACATCAGAAAGTGTTAACATCTTGAACCGAACAAGTTAATATCAGTGAAGCACAGTGGTCATGTGGATAAGACATCGCTTCACAATGCAGATGTACTCGGTTCGATTCCCGGCTACGCCTTTCTACCTCGCGTTTTTTTTTAATCTCTTTTTTTTTGTTTAGGGGACACCCCCTCCTCCTCAACAAAGGAGTACAAGTAGTTTATCAGCACATTTTTTTAAAGTCATTAACATCAGAAAGTGTTAACATCTTGAACCGAACAAGTTAATATCAGTGAAGCACAGTGGTCATGTGGATAAGACATCGCTTCACAATGCAGATGTACTCGGTTCGATTCCCGGCTATGCCTTTCTACCTCATTTTTTTCTTCATATTGATTTGTCCTTTTCTTTTTTTGTTTAGGGGACACCCCCTATTCCTCGACAAAGGAGTACAAGTAGTTTATCAGCATATTTTTTTAAAGTCATTAACATCAGAAAGTGTTAACATCTTGAACCGAACAAGTCAATATCAGTGAAGCACAGTGGTCATGTGGATAAGACATCGCTTCACAATGCAGATGTACTCGGTTCGATTCCCGGCTATGCCTTTCTACCTCATTTTTTTCTTCATATTGATTTGTCCTTTTCTTTTTTTGTTTAGGGGACACCCCCTCCTCCTCAACAAAGGGGTACAAGTAGTTTATCAGCACTTTTTTAAAGTCATTAACATCAGAAAGTGTTAACATCTTGAACCGAACAAGTTAATATCAGTGAAGCACAGTGGTCATGTGGATAAGACATCGCTTCACAATACAGATGTACTGGGTTCGATTCCCGGCTATGCCTTTCTACCTCGTTCTTTTTTAATCATTTTTTTCTTCATATTGATTTGTCCTTCTATTTTTGTTTTGTTTAGGGGACACCCCCTCCTCCTCAACAAAGGGGTTCAAGTAGTTTATCAGCACTTTTTTTAAAGTCATTAACATCAGAAAGTGTTAACATCTTGAACCGAACAAGTTAATATCAGTGAAGCACAGTGGTCATGTGGATAAGACATCGCTTCACAATACAGATGTACTCGGTTCGATTCCCGGCTACACCTTTCTACCTCGCGTTTTTTTTTTTTTCATCTCTTTTTTTTTGTTTAGGGGACACCCCCTCCTCCTCAACAAAGGGGTACAAGTAGTTTATCAGCACATTTTTTAAAAGTCATTAACATCAGAAAGTGTTAACATCTTGAACCGAACAAGTTAATATCAGTGAAGCACAGTGGTCATGTGGATAAGACATCGCTTCACAATGCAGATGTACTCGGTTCGATTCCCGGCTATGCCTTTCTACCTCGTTTTTTTTCAATCATTTTTTTTCTTCATATTGATTCTTCCTTCTCTTTTTGTTTGTTTAGGGGACACCCCCTCTTCCTCAACAAAGTAGTACAAGTAGTTTATCAGCACATTTTTTTAAAAGTCATTAACATCAGAAAGTGTTAACATCTTGAACCGAACAAGTTAATATCAGTGAAGCACAGTGGTCATGTGGATAAGACATCGCTTCACAATACAGATGTACTCGGTTCGATTCCCGGCTATGCCTTTCTACCTCGTTTTTTTTTAATCATTTTTTTTTCATATTGATTTGTCCTTCTATTTTTTTTTTTTTAGGGGACACCCCCTCCTCCTCAACAAAGGGGTACAAGTAGTTTATCAGCATTTTT
This sequence comes from Strongylocentrotus purpuratus, assembly GCF_000002235.5. Classification (NCBI taxonomy): domain Eukaryota; kingdom Metazoa; phylum Echinodermata; class Echinoidea; order Camarodonta; family Strongylocentrotidae; genus Strongylocentrotus; species Strongylocentrotus purpuratus. Next base: position 4,663,694 of record NW_022145611.1, read on the forward strand.
TTTAAAAGTCATTAACATCAGAAAGTGTTAACATCTTGAACCGAACAAGTTAATATCAGTGAAGCACAGTGGTCATGTGGATAAGACATCGCTTCACAATGCAGATGTACTCGGTTCGATTCCCGGCTATGCCTTTCTACCTCGTTTTTTTTTAATCATTTTTTTTCTTCATATTGATTTGTCCTTCTCTTTTTTTGTTTGTTTAGGGGACACCCCCTCCTCCTCAACAAAGGAGTACAAGTAGTTTATCAGCATATTTTTTTAAAGTCATTAACATCAGAAAGTGTTAACATCTTGAACCGAACAAGTTAATATCAGTGAAGCACAGTGGTCATGTGGATAAGACATCGCTTCACAATGCAGATGTACTCGGTTCGATTCCCGGCTATGCCTTTCTACCTCATTTTTTTCTTCATATTGATTTGTCCTTTTTTTTTTTTTGTTTAGGGGACACCCCCTCTTCCTCAACAAAGGAGTACAAGTAGTTTATCAGCATATTTTTTAAAAGTCATTAACATCAGAAAGTGTTACATCTTGAACCGAACAAGTTAATATCAGTGAAGCACAGTGGTCATGTGGATAAGACATCGCTTCACAATACAGATGTACTCGGTTCGATTCCCGGCTATGCCTTTCTACCTCGCGTTTTTTTTTCATCTCTTTTTTTGTTTGTTTAGGGGACACCCCTCCTCCTCAACAAAGGAGTACAAGTAGTTTATCAGCATATTTTTTAAAGTCATTAACATCAGAAAGTGTTAACATCTTGAACCGAACAAGTTAATATCAGTGAAGCACAGTGGTCATGTGGATAAGACATCGCTTCACAATGCAGATGTACTCGGTTCGATTCCCGGCTACGCCTTTCTACCTCGCGTTCTTTTTTCATCTCTTTTTTTTTTGTTTAGGGGACACCCCCTCCTCCTCAACAAAGAATTACAAGTAGTTTATCAGCATATTTTTTAAAGTCATTAACATCAGAAAATGTTAACATCTTGAACCGAACAAGTTAATATCAGTGAAGCACAGTGGTCATGTGGATAAGACATCGCTTCACAATGCAGATGTACTCGGTTCGATTCCCGGCTATGCCTTTCTACCTCGTTTTTTTTCAATCATTTTTTTTCTTCATATTGATTTGTCCTTCTATTTTTTTTTTTTTAGGGGACACCCCCTCTTCCTCAACAAAGGAGTACAAGTAGTTTATCAGCATTTTTTTAAAAAGTCATTAACATCAGAAAGTGTTAACATCTTGAACCGAACAAGTTAATATCAGTGAAGCACAGTGGTCATGTGGATAAGACATCGCTTCACAATACAGATGTACTCGGTTCGATTCCCGGCTATGCATTTCTACCTCGTTTTTTTTTAATCATTTTTTTTTTTCATATTGATTTGTCCTTCTATTTTTTGTTTTAGGGGACACCCCCTCCTCCTCAACAAAGGGGTACAAGTAGTTTATCAGCACATTTTTTAAAAGTCATAAACATCAGAAAGTGTTAAGATCTTGAACCGAACAAGTTAATATCAGTGAAGCACAGTGGTCATGTGGATAAGACATCGCTTCACAATGCAGATGTACTGGGTTCGATTCCCGGCTATGCCTTTCTACCTCTTTTTTTTTTAATCATTTTTTTTCTTCATATTGATTTGTCCTTCTATTTTATTTGTTTAGTTGACACCCCCTCTTTTTCAACAAAGGAGTACCAGTAGTTTATCAGCATTTTTTTTAAAAGTCATTAACATCAGAAAGTGTTAACATCTTGAACCGAACAAGTTTATATCAGTGAAGCACAGTGGTCATGTGGATAAGACATCGCTTCACAATACAGATGTACTCGGTTCGATTCCCGGCTACGCCTTTCTACCTCGCGTTTTTTTTAATCTCTTTTTTTTTGTTTAGGGGACACCCCCTCCTCCTCAACAAAGTAGTACAAGTAGTTTATCAGCACATTTTTTTAAAGTCATTAACATCAGAAAGTGTTTACATCTTGAACCGAACAAGTTAATATCAGTAAAGCACAGTGGTCATGTGGATAAGACATCGCTTCACAATGCAGATGTACTCGGTTCGATTCCCGGCTATGCCTTTCTACCTCATTTTTTTCTTCATATTGATTTGTCCTTTTCTTTTTTTGTTTAGGGGACACCCCCTATTCCTCGACATAGGAGTACAAGTAGTTTATCAGCATTTTTTTAAAGTCATTTACATCAGAAAGTGTTAAGATCTTGAACCGAACAAGTCAATACCAGTGAAGCACAGTGGTCATGCGGACAAAACATCGCTTCACAATGCAGATGTACTCGGTTCGATTCCCGGCTATGCCTTTCTACCTCGTTTTTTTTTAATCATTTTTTTTCTTCATATTGATTTGTCCTTCTCTTTTTTGTTTGTTTCGGGGACATCCCCTCCTCCTCAACAAAGGAGTACAAGTAGTTTGTCAGCATATTTTTTTTAAAGTCATTAACATCAGAAAGTGTTAACATCTTGAACCGAACAAGTTAATATCAGTGAAGCACAGTGGTCATGTGGATAAGACATCGCTTCACAATGCAGATGTACTCGGTTCGATTCCCGGCTATGCCTTTCTACCTCGTTTTTTTTCAATCATTTTTTTCTTCATATTGATTTTCCTTCTCTTTTTGTTTGTTTAGGGGACACCCCCTCTTCCTCAACAAAGTAGTACAAGTAGTTTATCAGCACATTTTTTTAAAAGTCATTAACATCAGAAAGTGTTAACATCTTGAACCGAACAAGTTAATATCAGTGAAGCACAGTGGTCATGTGGATAAGACATCGCTTCACAATGCAGATGTACTCGGTTCGATTCCCGGCTATGCCTTTCTACCTCGTTTTTTTTTAATCATTTTTTTCTTCATATTGATTTGTCCTTCTCTTTTTTGTTTGTTTCGGGGACACCCCCTCCTCCTCAACAAAGGAGTACAAGTAGTTTATCAGCATATTTTTTTTAAAGTCATTAACATCAGAAAGTGTTAACATCTTGAACCGAACAAGTTAATATCAGTGAAGCACAGTGGTCATGTGGATAAGACATCGCTTCACAATGCAGATGTACTCGGTTCGATTCCCGGCTATGCCTTTCTACCTCGTTTTTTTTCAATCATTTTTTTTCTTCATATTGATTCTTCCTTCTCTTTTTTGTTTGTTTAGGGGACATCCCCTCTTCCTCAACAAAGTAGTACAAGTAGTTTATCAGCACATTTTTTTAAAAGTCATTAACATCAGAAAGTGTTAACATCTTGAACCGAACAAGTTAATATCAGTGAAGCACAGTGGTCATGTGGATAAGACATCGCTTCACAATACAGATGTACTCGGTTCGATTCCCGGCTATGCCTTTCTACCTCTTTTTTTTTAATCATTTTTTTTCTTCATATTGATTTGTCCTTCTATTTTATTTTGTTTAGTTGACACCCCCTCTTTTTCAACAAAGGAGTACCAGTAGTTTATCAGCATTTTTTTTAAAAGTCATTAACATCAGAAAGTGTTAACATCTTGAACTGAACAAGTTTATATCAGTGAAGCACAGTGGTCATGTGGATAAGACATCGCTTCACAATACAGATGTACTCGGTTCGATTCCAGGCTATGCCTTTCTACCTCGTTTTTTTTTAATCATTTTTTTTCTTCATATTGATTTGTCCTTCCCTTTTTTGTTTGTTTAGGGGACATCCCCTCTTCCTCAACAAAGTAGTACAAGTAGTTTATCAACACATTTTTTTTAAGTCATTAACATCAGAAAGTGTTTACATCTTGAACCGAACAAGTTAATATCAGTGAAGCACAGTGGTCATGTGGATAAGACATCGCTTCACAATGCAGATGTTCTCGGTTCGATTCCCGGCTACGCCTTTCTACCTCGCGTTTTTTTTTAATCTCTTTTTTTTTGTTTAGGGGACACCCCCTCCTCCTCAACAAAGTAGTACAAGTAGTTTATCAGCACATTTTTTTAAAGTCATTAACATCAGAAAGTGTTTACATCTTGAACCGAACAAGTTAATATCAGTAAAGCACAGTGGTCATGTGGATAAGACATCGCTTCACAATGCAGATGTACTCGGTTCGATTCCCGGCTATGCCTTTCTACCTCATTTTTTTCTTCATATTGATTTGTCCTTTTCTTTTTTTGTTTAGGGGACACCCCTATTCCTCGACATAGGAGTACAAGTAGTTTATCAGCATATTTTTTTAAAGTCATTTACATCAGAAAGTGTTAAGATCTTGAACCGAACAAGTCAATACCAGTGAAGCACAGTGGTCATGCGGACAAAACATCGCTTCACAATGCAGATGTACTCGGTTCGATTCCCGGCTATGCCTTTCTACCTCATTTTTTTCTTCATATTGATTTGTCCTTTTCTTTTTTTGTTTAGGGGACACCCCCTCCTCCTCAACAAAGGGGTACAAGTAGTTTATCAGCACTTTTTTAAAGTCATTAACATCAGAAAGTGTTAACATCTTGAACCGAACAAGTTAATATCAGTGAAGCACAGTGGTCATGTGGATAAGACATCGCTTCACAATACAGATGTACTGGGTTCGATTCCCGGCTATGCCTTTCTACCTCGTTCTTTTTTAATCATTTTTTTCCTTCATATTGATTTGTCCTTCTATTTTTGTTTTGTTTAGGGGACACCCCCTCCTCCTTAACAAAGGGGTTCAAGTAGTTTATCAACACTTTTTGTTAAAGTCATTAACATCAGAAAGTGTTAACATCTTGAACCGAACAAGTTAATATCAGTGAAGCACAGTGGTCATGTGGATAAGACATCGCTTCACAATACAGATGTACTCGGTTCGATTCCCGGCTACACCTTTCTCCCTCGCGTTTTTTTTTTTTTCATCTCTTTTTTTTTGTTTAGGGGACACCCCCTCCTCCTCAACAAAGGGGTACAAGTAGTTTATCAGCACATTTTTTAAAAGTCATTAACATCAGAAAGTGTTAACATCTTGAACCGAACAAGTTAATATCAGTGAAGCACAGTGGTCATGTGGATAAGACATCGCTTCACAATGCAGATGTACTCGGTTCGATTCCCGGCTATGCCTTTCTACCTCGTTTTTTTTCAATCATTTTTTTTCTTCATATTGATTCTTCCTTCTCTTTTTTGTTTGTTTAGGGGACATCCCCTCTTCCTCAACAAAGGAGTACAAGTAGTTTATCAGCACATTTTTTTAAAAGTCATTAACATCAGAAAGTGTTAACATCTTGAACCGAACAAGTTAATATCAGTGAAGCACAGTGGTCATGTGGATAAGACATCGCTTCACAATACAGATGTACTCGGTTCGATTCCCGGCTATGCCTTTCTACCTCGTTTTTTTTTAATCATTTTTTTCTTCATATTGATTTGTCCTTCTATTTTTTTTTTTTTAGGGGACACCCCCTCCTCCTCAACAAAGGGGTACCAGTAGTTTATCAGCATTTTTTTAAAAGTCATTAACATCAGAAAGTGTTAAGATCTTGAACCGAACAAGTTGATATCAGTGAAGCACAGTGGTCATGTGGATAAGACATCGCTTCACAATGCAGATGTACTCGGTTCGATTCCCGGCTATGCCTTTCTACCTCGTTTTTTTTTAATCATTTTTTTTCTTCATATTGATTTGTCCTTCTCTTTTTTGTTTGTTTCGGGGACATCCCCTCCTCCTCAACAAAGGAGTACAAGTAGTTTGTCAGCATATATTTTTTAAAGTCATTAACATCAGAAAGTGTTAACATCTTGAACCAAACAAGTTAATATAAGTGAAGCACAGTGGTCATGTGGATAAAACATCGCTTCACAATGCAGATGTACTCGGTTCGATTCCCGGCTATGCCTTTCTACCTCATTTTTTTTCTTCATATTGATTTGTCCTTTTCTTTTTTTGTTTAGGGGACACCCCCTTCCTCAACAAAGGAGTACAAGTAGTTTATCAGCATATTTTTTAAAAGTCATTAACATCAGAAAGTGTTAACATCTTGAACCGAACAAGTTAATATCAGTGAAGCACAGTGGTCATGTGGATAAGACATCGCTTCACAATACAGATGTACTCGGTTCGATTCCCGGCTATGCCTTTCTACCTCGCGTTTTTTTTTTCATCTCTTTTTTTGTTTGTTTAGGGGACACCCCCTCCTCCTCAACAAAGGAGTACAAGTAGTTTATCAGCATATTTTTTAAAAGTCATTAACATCAGAAAGTGTTAACATCTTGAACCGAACAAGTTAATATCAGTGAAGCACAGTGGTCATGTGGATAAGACATCGCTTCACAATGCAGATGTACTCGGTTCGATTCCCGGCGACGCCTTTCTACCTCGCGTTTTTTTTTCATCTCTTTTTTTTTGTTTAGGGGACACCCCCTCCTCCTCAACAAAGAATTACAAGTAGTTTATCAGCATATTTTTTAAAGTCATTAACATCAGAAATGTTAACATCTTGAACCGAACAAGTTAATATCAGTGAAGCACAGTGGTCATGTGGATAAGACATCGCTTCACAATGCAGATGTACTCGGTTCGATTCCCGGCTATGCCTTTCTACCTCGTTTTTTTTCAATCATTTTTTTTCTTCATATTGATTTGTCCTTCTATTTTTTTTTTTTTAGTTGACACCCCCTCTTTTTCAACAAAGGAGTACCAGTAGTTTATCAGCATTTTTTTAAAAAGTCATTAACATCAGAAAGTGTTAAGATCTTGAACCGAACAAGTCAATACCAGTGAAGCACAGTAGTCATGTGGATAAGACATCGCTTCACAATACAGATGTACTGGGTTCGATTCCCGGCTATGCATTTCTACCTCGTTTTTTTTTAATCATTTTTTTTTTTCATATTGATTTGTCCTTCTATTTTTTTGTTTTAGGGGACACCCCCTCCTCCTCAACAAAGGGGTACAAGTAGTTTATCAGCACATTCTTTAAAAGTCATAAACATCAGAAAGTGTTAAGATTTTCAACCGAACAAGTTAATATCAGTGAAGCACAGTGGTCATGTGGATAAGACATCGGTTCACAATGCAGATGTACTGGGTTCGATTCCCGGCTATGCCTTTCTACCTCTTTTTTTTTTAATCATTTTTTTTCTTCATATTGATTTGTCCTTCTATTTTATTTTGTTTAGTTGACACCCCCTCTTTTTCAACAAAGGAGTACCAGTAGTTTATCAGCATTTTTTTTAAAAGTCATTAACATCAGAAAGTGTTAACATCTTGAACTGAACAAGTTTATATCAGTGAAGCACAGTGGTCATGTGGATAAGACATCGCTTCACAATACAGATGTACTCGGTTCGATTCCCGGCTACACCTTTCTACCTCGCGTTTTTTTTTAATCTCTTTTTTTTTGTTTAGGGGACACCCCCTCCTCCTCAACAAAGTAGTACAAGTAGTTTATCAGCACATTTTTTTAAAGTCATTAACATCAGAAAGTGTTTACATCTTGAACCGAACAAGTTAATATCAGTAAAGCACAGTGGTCATGTGGATAAGACATCGCTTCACAATGCAGATGTACTCGGTTCGATTCCCGGCTATGCCTTTCTACCTCATTTTTTTCTTCATATTGATTTGTCCTTTTCTTTTTTTGTTTAGGGGACACCCCCTATTCCTCGACATAGGAGTACAAGTAGTTTATCAGCCTTTTTTTAAAGTCATTTACATCAGAAAGTGTTAAGATCTTGAACCGAACAAGTCAATACCAGTGAAGCACAGTGGTCATGCGGACAAAACATCGCTTCACAATGCAGATGTACTCGGTTCGATTCCCGGCTATGCCTTTCTACCTCATTTTTTTCTTCATATTGATTTGTCCTTTTCTTTTTTTGTTTAGGGGACACCCCCTCCTCCTCAACAAAGGGGTACAAGTAGTTTATCAGCACTTTTTTAGAGTCATTAACATCAGAAAGTGTTAACATCTTGAACCGAACAAGTTAATATCAGTGAAGCACAGTGGTCATGTGGATAAGACATCGCTTCACAATACAGATGTACTGGGTTCGATTCCCGGCTATGCCTTTCTACCTCGTTCTTTTTTAATCATTTTTTTCTTCATATTGATTTGTCCTTCTATTTTTGTTTTGTTTAGGGGACACCCCCTCTTCCTTAACAAAGGGGTTCAAGTAGTTTATCAACACTTTTTTTAAAGTCATTAACATCAGAAAGTGTTAACATCTTGAACCGAACAAGTTAATATCAGTGAAGCACAGTGGTCATGTGGATAAGACATCGCTTCACAATACAGATGTACTCGGTTCAATTCCCGGCTACACCTTTCTCCCTCGCGTTTTTTTTTTTTTCATCTCTTTTTTTTTGTTTAGGGGACACCCCCTCCTCCTCACCAAAGGGGTACAAGTAGTTTATCAGCACATTTTTTAAAAGTCATTAACATCAGAAAGTGTTAACATCTTGAACCGAACAAGTTAATATCAGTGAAGCACAGTGGTCATGTGGATAAGACATCGCTTCACAATGCAGATGTACTCGGTTCGATTCCCGGCTATGCCTTTCTACCTCGTTTTTTTTCAATCATTTTTTTTCTTCATATTGATTCTTCCTTCTCTTTTTTGTTTGTTTAGGGGACATCCCCTCTTCCTCAACAAAGTAGTACAAGTAGTTTATCAGCACATTTTTTTAAAAGTCATTAACATCAGAAAGTGTTAACATCTTGAACCGAACAAGTTAATATCAGTGAAGCACAGTGGTCATGTGGATAAGACATCGCTTCACAATACAGATGTACTCGGTTCGATTCCCGGCTATGCCTTTCTACCTCTTTTTTTTTAATCATTTTTTTTCTTCATATTGATTTGTCCTTCTATTTTATTTTGTTTAGTTGACACCCCCTCTTTTTCAACAAAGGAGTACCAGTAGTTTATCAGCATTTTTTTTAAAAGTCATTAACATCAGAAAGTGTTAACATCTTGAACTGAACAAGTTTATATCAGTGAAGCACAGTGGTCATGTGGATAAGACATCGCTTCACAATACAGATGTACTCGGTTCGATTCCAGGCTATGCCTTTCTACCTCGTTTTTTTTTAATCATTTTTTTTCTTCATATTGATTTGTCCTTCCCTTTTTTGTTTGTTTAGGGGACATCCCCTCTTCCTCAACAAAGTAGTACAAGTAGTTTATCAACACATTTTTTTTAAGTCATTAACATCAGAAAGTGTTTACATCTTGAACCGAACAAGTTAATATCAGTGAAGCACAGTGGTCATGTGGATAAGATATCGCTTCACAATGCAGATGTTCTCGGTTCGATTCCCGGCTACGCCTTTCTACCTCGCGTTTTTTTTTAATCTCTTTTTTTTTGTTTAGGGGACACCCCCTCCTCCTCAACAAAGTAGTACAAGTAGTTTATCAGCACATTTTTTTAAAGTCATTAACATCAGAAAGTGTTTACATCTTGAACCGAACAAGTTAATATCAGTAAAGCACAGTGGTCATGTGGATAAGACATCGCTTCACAATGCAGATGTACTCGGTTCGATTCCCGGCTATGCCTTTCTACCTCATTTTTTTCTTCATATTGATTTGTCCTTTTCTTTTTTTGTTTAGGGGACACCCCCTATTCCTCGACATAGGAGTACAAGTAGTTTATCAGCATATTTTTTTAAAGTCATTTACATCAGAAAGTGTTAAGATCTTGAACCGAACAAGTCAATACCAGTGAAGCACAGTGGTCATGTGGATAAGACATCGCTTCACAATACAGATGTACTCGGTTCGATTCCCGGCTATGCCTTTCTACCTCGTTCTTTTTTAATCATTTTTTTCCTTCATATTGATTTGTCCTTCTATTTTTTTTTGTTTAGGGGACACCCCCTCCTCCTCAACAAAGGGGTACAAGTAGTTTATCAGCACTTTTTTTAAAGTCATTAACATCAGAAAGTGTTAACATCTTGAACCGAACAAGTTAATATCAGTGAAGCACAGTGGTCATGTGGATAAGACATCGCTTCACAATACAGATGTACTCGGTTCGATTCCCGGCTACACCTTTCTCCCTCGCGTTTTTTTTTTTTCATCTCTTTTTTTTTGTTTAGGGGACACCCCCTCCTCCTCAACAAAGGGGTACAAGTAGTTTATCAGCACATTTTTTAAAAGTCATTAACATCAGAAAGTGTTAACATCTTGAACCGAACAAGTTAATATCAGTGAAGCACAGTGGTCATGTGGATAAGACATCGCTTCACAATGCAGATGTACTCGGTTCGATTCCCGGCTATGCCTTTCTACCTCGTTTTTTTTTAATCATTTTTTTTCTTCATATTGATTTGTCCTTCTCTTTTTTTGTTTGTTTCGGGGACATCCCCTCCTCCTCAACAAAGGAGTACAAGTAGTTTATCAGCATATATTTTTTTAAAGTCATTAACATCAGAAAGTGTTAACATCTTGAACCAAACAAGTTAATATCAGTGAAGCACAGTGGTCATGTGGATAAAACATCGCTTCACAATGCAGATGTACTCGGTTCGATTCCCGGCTATGCCTTTCTACCTCATTTTTTTCTTCATATTGATTTGTCCTTTTCTTTTTTTGTTTAGGGGACACCCCCTATTCCTCAACAAAGGAGTACAAGTAGTTTATCAGCATATTTTTAAAAGTCATTAACATCAGAAAGTGTTTACATCTTGAACCGAACAAGTTAATATCAGTGAAGCACAGTGGTCATGTGGATAAGACATCGCTTCACAATACAGATGTACTCGGTTCGATTCCCGGCTACGCCTTTCTACCTCGCGTTTTTTTTTTCATCTCTTTTTTGTTTGTTTCGGGGACATCCCCTCCTCCTCAACAAAGGAGTACAAGTAGTTTATCAGCATATTTTTTAAAATCATTAACATCAGAAAGTGTTAACATCTTGAACCGAACAAGTTAATATCAGTGAAGCACAGTGGTCATGTGGATAAGACATCGCTTCACAATGCAGATGTACTCGGTTCGATTCCCGGCTATGCCTTTCTACCTCGTTTTTTTTTAATCATTTTTTTCTTCATATTGATTTGTCCTTCTCTTTTTTTGTTTGTTTCGGGGACATCCCCTCCTCCTCAACAAAGGAGTACAAGTTGTTTGTCAGCATATTTTTTTTAAGTCATTAACATCAGAAAGTGTTAACATCTTGAACCAAACAAGTTAATATAAGTGAAGCACAGTGGTCATGTGGATAAAACATCGCTTCACAATGCAGATGTACTCGGTTCGATTCCCGGCTATGCCTTTCTACCTCGTTTTTTTCAATCATTTTTTTTCTTCATATTGATTTGTCCTTCTCTTTTTTGTTTGTTTAGGGGACACCCCCTCTTTTTCAACAAAGGAGTACCAGTAGTTTATCAGCATTTTTTTTTAAAGTCATTAACATCAGAAAGTGTTAACATCTTGAACCGAACAAGTTAATATCAGTGAAGCACAGTGGTCATGTGGATAAGACATCGCTTCACAATGCAGATGTACTCGGTTCGATTCCCGGCTATGCCTTTCTACCTCGTTTTTTTTTAATCATTTTTTTTCTTCATATTGATTTGTCCTTCTATTTTTTGTTTGTTTCGGGGACATCCCCTCCTCCTCAACAAAGGAGTACAAGTTGTTTGTCAGCATATATTTTTTAAAGTCATTAACATCAGAAAGTGTTAACATCTTGAACCAAACAAGTTAATATAAGTGAAGCACAGTGGTCATGTGGACAAAACATCGCTTCACAATGCAGATGTACTCGGTTCGATTCCCGGCTATGCCTTTCTACCTCATTTTTTTCTTCATATTGATTTGTCCTTTTCCTTTTTTGTTTAGGGGACACCCCCTCTTCCTCAACAAAGGAGTACAAGTAGTTTATCAGCATATTTTTTAAAAGTCATTAACATCAGAAAGTGTTAACATCTTGAACCGAACAAGTTAATATCAGTGAAGCACAGTGGTCATGTGGATAAGACATCGCTTCAAATGCAGATGTACTCGGTTCGATTCCCGGCGACGCCTTTCTACCTCGCGTTTTTTTTTCATCTCTTTTTTTTTGTTTAGGGGACACCCCCTCCTCCTCAACAAAGAATTACAAGTAGTTTATCAGCATATTTTTTAAAGTCATTAACATCAGAAATGTTAACATCTTGAACCGAACAAGTTAATATCAGTGAAGCACAGTGGTCATGTGGATAAGACATCGCTTCACAATGCAGATGTACTCGGTTCGATTCCCGGCTATGCCTTTCTACCTCGTTTTTTTTCAATCATTTTTTTTCTTCATATTGATTTGTCCTTCTATTTTTTTTTTTTTTAGTTGACACCCCCTCTTTTTCAACAAAGGAGTACCAGTAGTTTATCAGCATTTTTTTAAAAAGTCATTAACATCAGAAAGTGTTAAGATCTTGAACCGAACAAGTCAATACCAGTGAAGCACAGTGGTCATGTGGATAAGACATCGCTTCACAATACAGATGTACTGGGTTCGATTCCCGGCTATGCATTTCTACCTCGTTTTTTTTTAATCATTTTTTTTTCTTCATATTGATTTGTCCTTCTATTTTTTTTTTTTAGGGGACACCCCCTCCTCCTCAACAAAGGGGTACAAGTAGTTTATCAGCACATTTTTTAAAAGTCATAAACATCAGAAAGTGTTAAGATTTTCAACCGAACAAGTTAATATCAGTGAAGCACAGTGGTCATGTGGATAAGACATCGGTTCACAATGCAGATGTACTGGGTTCGATTCCCGGCTATGCCTTTCTACCTCTTTTTTTTTTAATCATTTTTTTTCTTCATATTGATTTGTCCTTCTATTTTATTTGTTTAGTTGACACCCCCTCTTTTTCAACAAAGGAGTACCAGTAGTTTATCAGCATTTTTTTTAAAAGTCATTAACATCAGAAAGTGTTAACATCTTGAACTGAACAAGTTTATATCAGTGAAGCACAGTGGTCATGTGGATAAGACATCGCTTCACAATACAGATGTACTCGGTTCGATTCCCGGCTATGCCTTTCTACCTCGTTTTTTTTAATCATTTTTTTTCTTCATATTGATTTGTCCTTCTATTTTTTTGTTTGTTTCGGGGACATCCCCTCCTCCTCAACAAAGGAGTACAAATTGTTTGTCAGCATATATTTTTTAAAGTCTTTAACATCAGAAAGTGTTAACATCTTGAACCAAACAAGTTAATATAAGTGAAGCAGAGTGGTCATGCGGACAAAACATCGCTTCACAATGCGGATGTACTCGGTTCGATTCCCGGCTATGCCTTTCTACCTCATTTTTTTCTTCATATTGATTTGTCCTTTTCCTTTTTTGTTTAGGGGACACCCCCTATTCCTCATCAAAGGAGTACAAGTAGTTTATCAGCATATTTTTTAAAAGTCATTAACATCAGAAAGTGTTAACATCTTGAACCGAACAAGTTAATATCAGTGAAGCACAGTGGTCATGTGGATAAGACATCGCTTCAAAATGCAGATGTACTCGGTTCGATTCCCGGCGACGCCTTTCTACCTCGCGTTTTTTTTTCATCTCTTTTTTTTTGTTTAGGGGACACCCCCTCCTCCTCAACAAAGAATTACAAGTAGTTTATCAGCATATTTTTTAAAGTCATTAACATCAGAAAATGTTAACATCTTTAACCGAACAAGTTAATATCAGTGAAGCACAGTGGTCATGTGGATAAGACATCGCTTCACAATGCAGATGTACTCGGTTCGATTCCCGGCTATGCCTTTCTACCTCGTTTTTTTTCAATCATTTTTTTTCTTCATATTGATTTGTCCTTCTATTTTTTTTTTTTTAGTTGACACCCCCTCTTTTTCAACAAAGGAGTACCAGTAGTTTATCAGCATTTTTTTAAAAAGTCATTAACATCAGAAAGTGTTAAGATCTTGAACCGAACAAGTCAATACCAGTGAAGCACAGTAGTCATGTGGATAAGACATCGCTTCACAATACAGATGTACTGGGTTCGATTCCCGGCTATGCATTTCTACCTCGTTTTTTTTTAATCATTTTTTTTTCTTCATATTGATTTGTCCTTCTATTTTTTTTTTTTTAGGGGACACCCCCTCCTCCTCAACAAAGGGGTACAAGTAGTTTATCAGCACATTCTTTAAAAGTCATAAACATCAGAAAGTGTTAAGATTTTCAACCGAACAAGTTAATATCAGTGAAGCACAGTGGTCATGTGGATAAGACATCGCTTCACAATGCAGATGTACTGGGTTCGATTCCCGGCTATGCCTTTCTACCTCTTTTTTTTTTAATCATTTTTTTTCTTCATATTGATTTGTCCTTCTATTTTATTTTGTTTAGTTGACACCCCCTCTTTTTCAACAAAGGAGTACCAGTAGTTTATCAGCATTTTTTTTAAAAGTCATTAACATCAGAAAGTGTTAACATCTTGAACTGAACAAGTTTATATCAGTGAAGCACAGTGGTCATGTGGATAAGACATCGCTTCACAATACAGATGTACTCGGTTCGATTCCCGGCTATGCCTTTCTACCTCGTTTTTTTTTAATCATTTTTTTTCTTCATATTGATTTGTCCTTCTATTTTTTTGTTTGTTTCGGGGACATCCCCTCCTCCTCAACAAAGGAGTACAAATTGTTTGTCAGCATATATTTTTTAAAGTCTTTAACATCAGAAAGTGTTAACATCTTGAACCAAACAAGTTAATATAAGTGAAGCAGAGTGGTCATGCGGACAGAACATCGCTTCACAATGCGGATGTACTCGGTTCGATTCCCGGCTATGCCTTTCTACCTCATTTTTTTCTTCATATTGATTTGTCCTTTTCCTTTTTTGTTTAGGGGACACCCCCTATTCCTCATCAAAGGAGTACAAGTAGTTTATCAGCATATTTTTTAAAAGTCATTAACATCAGAAAGTGTTAACATCTTGAACCGAACAAGTTAATATCAGTGAAGCACAGTGGTCATGTGGATAAGACATCGCTTCAAAATGCAGATGTACTCGGTTCGATTCCCGGCGACGCCTTTCTACCTCGCGTTCTTTTTTCATCTCTTTTTTTTTGTTTAGGGGACACCCCCTCCTCCTCAACAAAGAATTACAAGTAGTTTATCAGCATATTTTTTAAAGTCATTAACATCAGAAAATGTTAACATCTTTAACCGAACAAGTTAATATCAGTGAAGCACAGTGGTCATGTGGATAAGACATCGCTTCACAATGCAGATGTACTCGGTTCGATTCCCGGCTATGCCTTTCTACCTCGTTTTTTTTCAATCATTTTTTTTCTTCATATTGATTTGTCCTTCTATTTTTTTTTTTTTTAGTTGACACCCCCTCTTTTTCAACAAAGGAGTACCAGTAGTTTATCAGCATTTTTTTAAAAAGTCATTAACATCAGAAAGTGTTAAGATCTTGAACCGAACAAGTCAATACCAGTGAAGCACAGTAGTCATGTGGATAAGACATCGCTTCACAATACAGATGTACTGGGTTCGATTCCCGGCTATGCATTTCTACCTCGTTTTTTTTTAATCATTTTTTTTTTTCATATTGATTTGTCCTTCTATTTTTTTGTTTTAGGGGACACCCCCTCCTCCTCAACAAAGGGGTACAAGTAGTTTATCAGCACATTCTTTAAAAGTCATAAACATCAGAAAGTGTTAAGATTTTCAACCGAACAAGTTAATATCAGTGAAGCACAGTGGTCATGTGGATAAGACATCGGTTCACAATGCAGATGTACTGGGTTCGATTCCCGGCTATGCCTTTCTACCTCTTTTTTTTTTAATCATTTTTTTTCTTCATATTGATTTGTCCTTCTATTTTATTTTGTTTAGTTGACACCCCCTCTTTTTCAACAAAGGAGTACCAGTAGTTTATCAGCATTTTTTTTAAAAGTCATTAACATCAGAAAGTGTTAACATCTTGAACTGAACAAGTTTATATCAGTGAAGCACAGTGGTCATGTGGATAAGACATCGCTTCACAATACAGATGTACTCGGTTCGATTCCCGGCTACGCCTTTCTACCTCGCGTTTTTTTTTAATCTCTTTTTTTTTGTTTAGGGGACACCCCCTCCTCCTCAACAAAGTAGTACAAGTAGTTTATCAGCACATTTTTTTAAAGTCATTAACATCAGAAAGTGTTTACATCTTGAACCGAACAAGTTAATATCAGTAAAGCACAGTGGTCATGTGGATAAGACATCGCTTCACAATGCAGATGTACTCGGTTCGATTCCCGGCTATGCCTTTCTACCTCATTTTTTTCTTCATATTGATTTGTCCTTTTCTTTTTTTGTTTAGGGGACACCCCCTATTCCTCGACATAGGAGTACAAGTAGTTTATCAGCCTTTTTTTAAAGTCATTTACATCAGAAAGTGTTAAGATCTTGAACCGAACAAGTCAATACCAGTGAAGCACAGTGGTCATGCGGACAAAACATCGCTTCACAATGCAGATGTACTCGGTTCGATTCCCGGCTATGCCTTTCTACCTCATTTTTTTCTTCATATTGATTTGTCCTTTTCTTTTTTTGTTTAGGGGACACCCCCTCCTCCTCAACAAAGGGGTACAAGTAGTTTATCAGCACTTTTTTTAGAGTCATTAACATCAGAAAGTGTTAACATCTTGAACCGAACAAGTTAATATCAGTGAAGCACAGTGGTCATGTGGATAAGACATCGCTTCACAATACAGATGTACTGGGTTCGATTCCCGGCTATGCCTTTCTACCTCGTTCTTTTTTAATCATTTTTTTCCTTCATATTGATTTGTCCTTCTATTTTTGTTTTGTTTAGGGGACACCCCCTCTTCCTTAACAAAGGGGTTCAAGTAGTTTATCAACACTTTTTGTTAAAGTCATTAACATCAGAAAGTGTTAACATCTTGAACCGAACAAGTTAATATCAGTGAAGCACAGTGGTCATGTGGATAAGACATCGCTTCACAATACAGATGTACTCGGTTCAATTCCCGGCTACACCTTTCTCCCTCGCGTTTTTTTTTTTTTCATCTCTTTTTTTTTGTATAGGGGACACCCCCTCCTCCTCACCAAAGGGGTACAAGTAGTTTATCAGCACATTTTTTAAAAGTCATTAACATCAGAAAGTGTTAACATCTTGAACCGAACAAGTTAATATCAGTGAAGCACAGTGGTCATGTGGATAAGACATCGCTTCACAATGCAGATGTACTCGGTTCGATTCCCGGCTATGCCTTTCTACCTCGTTTTTTTTCAATCATTTTTTTTCTTCATATTGATTCTTCCTTCTCTTTTTTGTTTGTTTAGGGGACATCCCCTCTTCCTCAACAAAGTAGTACAAGTAGTTTATCAGCACATTTTTTTAAAAGTCATTAACATCAGAAAGTGTTAACATCTTGAACCGAACAAGTTAATATCAGTGAAGCACAGTGGTCATGTGGATAAGACATCGCTTCACAATACAGATGTACTCGGTTCGATTCCCGGCTATGCCTTTCTACCTCTTTTTTTTTTAATCATTTTTTTTCTTCATATTGATTTGTCCTTCTATTTTATTTTGTTTAGTTGACACCCCCTCTTTTTCAACAAAGGAGTACCAGTAGTTTATCAGCATTTTTTTTAAAAGTCATTAACATCAGAAAGTGTTAACATCTTGAACTGAACAAGTTTATATCAGTGAAGCACAGTGGTCATGTGGATAAGACATCGCTTCACAATACAGATGTACTCGGTTCGATTCCAGGCTATGCCTTTCTACCTCGTTTTTTTTTAATCATTTTTTTTCTTCATATTGATTTGTCCTTCCCTTTTTTGTTTGTTTAGGGGACATCCCCTCTTCCTCAACAAAGTAGTACAAGTAGTTTATCAACACATTTTTTTTAAGTCATTAACATCAGAAAGTGTTTACATCTTGAACCGAACAAGTTAATATCAGTGAAGCACAGTGGTCATGTGGATAAGATATCGCTTCACAATGCAGATGTTCTCGGTTCGATTCCCGGCTACGCCTTTCTACCTCGCGTTTTTTTTTAATCTCTTTTTTTTTGTTTAGGGGACACCCCCTCCTCCTCAACAAAGTAGTACAAGTAGTTTATCAGCACATTTTTTTAAAGTCATTAACATCAGAAAGTGTTTACATCTTGAACCGAACAAGTTAATATCAGTAAAGCACAGTGGTCATGTGGATAAGACATCGCTTCACAATGCAGATGTACTCGGTTCGATTCCCGGCTATGCCTTTCTACCTCATTTTTTTCTTCATATTGATTTGTCCTTTTCTTTTTTTGTTTAGGGGACACCCCCTATTCCTCGACATAGGAGTACAAGTAGTTTATCAGCATATTTTTTTAAAGTCATTTACATCAGAAAGTGTTAAGATCTTGAACCGAACAAGTCAATACCAGTGAAGCACAGTGGTCATGCGGACAAAACATCGCTTCACAATGCAGATGTACTCGGTTCGATTCCCGGCTATGCCTTTCTACCTCATTTTTTTCTTCATATTGATTTGTCCTTTTCTTTTTTTGTTTAGGGGACACCCCCTCCTCCTCAACAAAGGGGTACAAGTAGTTTATCAGCACTTTTTTAGAGTCATTAACATCAGAAAGTGTTAACATCTTGAACCGAACAAGTTAATATCAGTGAAGCACAGTGGTCATGTGGATAAGACATCGCTTCACAATACAGATGTACTGGGTTCGATTCCCGGCTATGCCTTTCTACCTCGTTCTTTTTTAATCATTTTTTTCCTTCATATTGATTTGTCCTTCTATTTTTGTTTTGTTTAGGGGACACCCCCTCCTCCTTAACAAAGGGGTTCAAGTAGTTTATCAACACTTTTTGTTAAAGTCATTAACATCAGAAAGTGTTAACATCTTGAACCGAACAAGTTAATATCAGTGAAGCACAGTGGTCATGTGGATAAGACATCGCTTCACAATACAGATGTACTCGGTTCAATTCCCGGCTACACCTTTCTCCCTCGCGTTTTTTTTTTTTTCATCTCTTTTTTTTTGTATAGGGGACACCCCCTCCTCCTCAACAAAGGGGTACAAGTAGTTTATCAGCACATTTTTTAAAAGTCATTAACATCAGAAAGTGTTAACATCTTGAACCGAACAAGTTAATATCAGTGAAGCACAGTGGTCATGTGGATAAGACATCGCTTCACAATGCAGATGTACTCGGTTCGATTCCCGGCTATGCCTTTCTACCTCGTTTTTTTTCAATCATTTTTTTTCTTCATATTGATTCTTCCTTCTCTTTTTTGTTTGTTTAGGGGACATCCCCTCTTCCTCAACAAAGTAGTACAAGTAGTTTATCAGCACATTTTTTTAAAAGTCATTAACATCAGAAAGTGTTAACATCTTGAACCGAACAAGTTAATATCAGTGAAGCACAGTGGTCATGTGGATAAGACATCGCTTCACAATACAGATGTACTCGGTTCGATTCCCGGCTATGCCTTTCTACCTCGTTTTTTTTTAATCATTTTTTTCTTCATATTGATTTGTCCTTCTATTTTTTTTTTTTTAGAGGACACCCCCTCCTCCTCAACAAAGGGGTACCAGTAGTTTATCAGCATTTTTTTTAAAAGTCATTAACATCAGAAAGTGTTAAGATCTTGAACCGAACAAGTTGATATCAGTAAAGCACAGTGGTCATGTGGATAAGACATCGCTTCACAATGCAGATGTACTCGATTCGATTCCCGGCTATGCCTTTCTACCTCGTTTTTTTTTAATCATTTTTTTTCTTCATATTGATTTGTCCTTCTCTTTTTTTGTTTGTTTCGGGGACATCCCCTCCTCCTCAACAAAGGAGTACAAGTTGTTTGTCAGCATATATTTTTTTAAAGTCATTAACATCAGAAAGTGTTAACATCTTGAACCAAACAAGTTAATATAAGTGAAGCACAGTGGTCATGTGGATAAGACATCGCTTCACAATACAGATGTACTCGGTTCGATTCCCGGCTATGCCTTTCTACCTCTTTTTTTTTTAATCATTTTTTTTCTTCATATTGATTTGTCCTTCTATTTTATTTTGTTTAGTTGACACCCCCTCTTTTTCAACAAAGGAGTACCAGTAGTTTATCAGCATTTTTTTTAAAAGTCATTAACATCAGAAAGTGTTAACATCTTGAACTGAACAAGTTTATATCAGTGAAGCACAGTGGTCATGTGGATAAGACATCGCTTCACAATACAGATGTACTCGGTTCGATTCCAGGCTATGCCTTTCTACCTCGTTTTTTTTTAATCATTTTTTTTCTTCATATTGATTTGTCCTTCCCTTTTTTGTTTGTTTAGGGGACATCCCCTCTTCCTCAACAAAGTAGTACAAGTAGTTTATCAACACATTTTTTTTAAGTCATTAACATCAGAAAGTGTTTACATCTTGAACCGAACAAGTTAATATCAGTGAAGCACAGTGGTCATGTGGATAAGATATCGCTTCACAATGCAGATGTTCTCGGTTCGATTCCCGGCTACGCCTTTCTACCTCGCGTTTTTTTTTAATCTCTTTTTTTTTGTTTAGGGGACACCCCCTCCTCCTCAACAAAGTAGTACAAGTAGTTTATCAGCACATTTTTTTAAAGTCATTAACATCAGAAAGTGTTTACATCTTGAACCGAACAAGTTAATATCAGTAAAGCACAGTGGTCATGTGGATAAGACATCGCTTCACAATGCAGATGTACTCGGTTCGATTCCCGGCTATGCCTTTCTACCTCATTTTTTTCTTCATATTGATTTGTCCTTTTCTTTTTTTGTTTAGGGGACACCCCCTATTCCTCGACATAGGAGTACAAGTAGTTTATCAGCATATTTTTTTAAAGTCATTTACATCAGAAAGTGTTAAGATCTTGAACCGAACAAGTCAATACCAGTGAAGCACAGTGGTCATGCGGACAAAACATCGCTTCACAATGCAGATGTACTCGGTTCGATTCCCGGCTATGCCTTTCTACCTCATTTTTTTCTTCATATTGATTTGTCCTTTTCTTTTTTTGTTTAGGGGACACCCCCTCCTCCTCAACAAAGGGGTACAAGTAGTTTATCAGCACTTTTTTAGAGTCATTAACATCAGAAAGTGTTAACATCTTGAACCGAACAAGTTAATATCAGTGAAGCACAGTGGTCATGTGGATAAGACATCGCTTCACAATACAGATGTACTGGGTTCGATTCCCGGCTATGCCTTTCTACCTCGTTCTTTTTTAATCATTTTTTTCCTTCATATTGATTTGTCCTTCTATTTTTGTTTTGTTTAGGGGACACCCCCTCCTCCTTAACAAAGGGTTCAAGTAGTTTATCAACACTTTTTGTTAAAGTCATTAACATCAGAAAGTGTTAACATCTTGAACCGAACAAGTTAATATCAGTGAAGCACAGTGGTCATGTGGATAAGACATCGCTTCACAATACAGATGTACTCGGTTCAATTCCCGGCTACACCTTTCTCCCTCGCGTTTTTTTTTTTTTCATCTCTTTTTTTTTGTATAGGGGACACCCCCTCCTCCTCAACAAAGGGGTACAAGTAGTTTATCAGCACATTTTTTAAAAGTCATTAACATCAGAAAGTGTTAACATCTTGAACCGAACAAGTTAATATCAGTGAAGCACAGTGGTCATGTGGATAAGACATCGCTTCACAATGCAGATGTACTCGGTTCGATTCCGGGCTATGCCTTTTTACCTCATTTTTTTCTTCATATTGATTTGTCCTTTTCTTTTTTTGTTTAGGAGACACCCCCTCTTCCTCAACAAAGGAGTACAAGTAGTTTATCAGCATTTTTTTTTAAAATCATTAACATCAGAAAGTGTTAAGATCTTGAACCGAATAAGTCAATACCAGTGAAGCACAGTAGTCATGTGGATAAGACATCGCTTCACAATACAGATGTACTGGGTTCGATTCCCGGCTATGCATTTCTACCTCGTTTTTTTTTAATCATTTTTTTTCTTCATATTGATTTGTCCTTCTATTTTTTGTTTGTTTAGGGGACACCCCCTCCTCCTCAACAAAGGGGTACAAGTAGTTTATCAGCACATTTTTTAAAAGTCATTAACATCAGAAAGTGTTTACATCTTGAACCGAACAAGTTAATATCAGTGAAGCACAGTGGTCATGTGGATAAGACATCGCTTCACAATGCAGATGTACTCGGTTCGATTCCCGGCTATGCCTTTCTACCTCGTTTTTTTTTAATCATTTTTTTCTTCATATTGATTTGTCCTTCTCTTTTTTTGTTTGTTTCGGGGACATCCCCTCCTCTTTAACAAAGGAGTACAAGTTGTTTGTCAGCATATTTTTTTAAAGTCATTAACATCAGAAAGTGTTAACATCTTGAACCAAACAAGTTAATATTAGTGAAGCACAGTGGTCATGCGGACAAAACATCGCTTCACAATGCAGATGTACTCGGTTCGATTCCCGGCTATGCCTTTCTACCTCATTTTTTTCTTCATATTGATTTGTCCTTTTCTTTTTTTGTTTAGGAGACACCCCCTCTTCCTCAACAAAGGAGTACAAGTAGTTTATCAGCATTTTTTTTTAAAATCATTAACATCAGAAAGTGTTAAGATCTTGAACCGAATAAGTCAATACCAGTGAAGCACAGTAGTCATGTGGATAAGACATCGCTTCACAATACAGATGTACTGGGTTCGATTCCCGGCTATGCATTTCTACCTCGTTTTTTTTTAATCATTTTTTTTCTTCATATTGATTTGTCCTTCTATTTTTTGTTTGTTTAGGGGACACCCCCTCCTCCTCAACAAAGGGGTACAAGTAGTTTATCAGCACATTTTTTAAAAGTCATTCACATCAGAAAGTGTTAACATCTTGAACCGAACAAGTTAATATCAGTGAAGCACAGTGGTCATGTGGATAAGACATCGCTTCACAATGCAGATGTACTCGGTTCGATTCCCGGCTATGCCTTTCTACCTCGTTTTTTCAATCATTTTTTTTCTTCATATTGATTTGTCCTTCTCTTTTTGTTTTGTTTAGTTGACACCCCCTCTTTTTCAACAAAGGAGTACCAGTAGTTTATCAGCATTTTTTTTTAAAGTCATTAACATCAGAAAGTGTTAACATCTTGAACCGAACAAGTTGATATCAGTGAAGCACAGTGGTCATGTGGATAAGACATCGCTTCACAATGCAGATGTACTCGGTTCGATTCCTGGCTATGCCTTTCTACCTCGTTTTTTTTTAATCATTTTTTTCTTCATATTGATTTGTCCTTCTCTTTTTTTGTTTGTTTCGGGGACATCCCCTCCTCTTTAACAAAGGAGTACAAGTTGTTTGTCAGCATATTTTTTTAAAGTCATTAACATCAGAAAGTGTTAACATCTTGAACCAAACAAGTTAATATTAGTGAAGCACAGTGGTCATGCGGACAAACATCGCTTCACAATGCAGATGTACTCGGTTCGATTCCCGGCTATGCCTTTCTACCTCATTTTTTTCTTCATATTGATTTGTCCTTCTATTTTGTTTGTTTAGGGGACACCCCCTCCTCCTCAACAAAGGAGTACAAGTAGTTTATAAGCATATTTTTTTTAAAGTCATTACATCAGAAAGTGTTAAGATCTTGAACCGAACAAGTCAATACCAGTGAAGCACAGTAGTCATGTGGATAAGACATCGCTTCACAATGCAGATGTACTCGGTTCGATTCCCGGCTATGCCTTTCTACCTCGTTTTTTTTTAATCATTTTTTTCTTCATATTGATTTGTCCTTCTATTTTATTTTTTTTAGAGGACACCCCCTCCTCCTCAACAAAGGGTACAAGTTGTTTGTCAGCATATTTTTTTAAAGTCATTAACATCAGAAAGTGTTAACATCTTGAACCAAACAAGTTAATATTAGTGAAGCACAGTGGTCATGCGGACAAAACATCGCTTCACAATGCAGATGTACTCGGTTCGATTCCCGGCTATGCCTTTCTACCTCATTTTTTTCTTCATATTGATTTGTCCTTCTATTTTTGTTTGTTTAGGGGACACCCCCTCCTCCTCAACAAAGGAGTACAAGTAGTTTATCAGCATATTTTTTTTAGAGTCATTAACATCAGAAAATGTTAACATCTTGAACCAAACAAGTTAATATAAGTGAAGCACAGTGGTCATGCGGACAAAACATCGCTTCACAATGCAGATGTACTCGGTTCGATTCCCGGCTATGCCTTTCTACCTCATTTTTTTCTTCATATTGATTTGTCCTTTTCTTTTTTTGTTTAGGGGACACCCCCTCCTCCTCAACAAAGGGGTACAAGTAGTTTATCAGCACTTCTTTAGAGTCATTAACATCAGAAAGTGTTAACATCTTGAACCGAACAAGTTAATATCAGTGAAGCACAGTGGTCATGTGGATAAGACATCGCTTCACATTACAGATTTACTCGGTTCGATTCCCGGCTATGCCTTTCAACCTCGTTTTTTTTCAATCATTTTTTTTCTTCATATTGATTTGTCCTTCTATTTTTTTGTTGTTTAGTTGACACCCCCTCTTTTTCAACAAAGGAGTACCAGTAGTTTATCAGCATTTTTTTTTAAAGTCATTAACATCAGAAAGTGTTAAGATCTTGAACCGAACAAGTTGATATCAGTGAAGCACAGTGGTCATGTGGATAAGACATCGCTTCACAATGCAGATGTACTCGGTTCGATTCCCGGCTATGCCTTTCTACCTCGTTTTTTTTTAATCATTTTTTTTTCATATTGATTTGTCCTTCTATTTTTTTGTTTGTTTCGGGGACATCCCCTCCTCCTCAACAAAGGAGTACAAATTGTTTGTCAGCATATATTTTTTAAAGTCTTTAACATCAGAAAGTGTTAACATCTTGAACCAAACAAGTTAATATAAGTGAAGCAGAGTGGTCATGCGGACAAAACATCGCTTCACAATGCGGATGTACTCGGTTCGATTCCCGGCTATGCCTTTCTACCTCTTTTTTTTTTAATCATTTTTTTTCTTCATATTGATTTGTCCTTCTATTTTATTTTGTTTAGTTGACACCCCCTCTTTTTCAACAAAGGAGTACCAGTAGTTTATCAGCATTTTTTTTAAAAGTCATTAACATCAGAAAGTGTTAACATCTTGAACTGAACAAGTTTATATCAGTGAAGCACAGTGGTCATGTGGATAAGACATCGCTTCACAATACAGATGTACTCGGTTCGATTCCCGGCTACGCCTTTCTATCTCGCGTTTTTTTTTTTCATCTCTTTTTTTTGTTTAGGGGACACCCCCTCCTCATTAACAAAGAATTACAAGTAGTTTATCAGCATATTTTTTTTAAGTCATTAACATCAGAAAATGTTAACATCTTTAACCGAACAAGTTAATATCAGTGAAGCACAGTGGTCATGTGGATAAGACATCGCTTCACAATGCAGATGTACTGGGTTCGATACCCGGCTATGCCTTTCTATCTCGTTTTTTTTTAATCATTTTTTTTACTTTATATTGATTTGTCCTTCTATTTTTTTTTTTTAGGGGACACCCCCTCCTCCTCAACAAAGGGGTACAAGTAGTTTATCAGCACATTCTTTAAAAGTCATAAACATCAGAAAGTGTTAAGATTTTCAACCGAACAAGTTAATATCAGTGAAGCACAGTGGTCATGTGGATAAGACATCGGTTCACAATGCAGATGTACTGGGTTCGATTCCCGGCTATGCCTTTCAACCTCGTTTTTTTTTAATCATTTTTTTTCTTCATATTGATTTGTCCTTCTATTTTATTTTGTTTAGTTGACACCCCCTCTTTTTCAACAAAGGAGTACCAGTAGTTTATCAGCATTTTTTTTAAAAGTCATTAACATCAGAAAGTGTTTACATCTTGAACCGAACAAGTTAATATCAGTGAAGCACAGTGGTCATGTGGATAAGATATCGCTTCACAATGCAGATGTTCTCGGTTCGATTCCCGGCTACGCCTTTCTACCTCGCGTTTTTTTTTAATCTCTTTTTT
Organism: Strongylocentrotus purpuratus; assembly: GCF_000002235.5. NCBI lineage: Eukaryota > Metazoa > Echinodermata > Echinoidea > Camarodonta > Strongylocentrotidae > Strongylocentrotus > Strongylocentrotus purpuratus. Next base: position 4,689,617 of record NW_022145611.1, read on the forward strand.
TTTGTTTAGGGGACACCCCCTCCTCCTCAACAAAGTAGTACAAGTAGTTTATCAGCACATTTTTTTAAAGTCATTAACATCAGAAAGTGTTTACATCTTGAACCGAACAAGTTAATATCAGTAAAGCACAGTGGTCATGTGGATAACACATCGCTTCACAATGCAGATGTACTCGGTTCGATTCCCGGCTATGCCTTTCTACCTCATTTTTTTCTTCATATTGATTTGTCCTTTTCTTTTTTTGTTTAGGGGACACCCCCTATTCCTCGACATAGGAGTACAAGTAGTTTATCAGCATATTTTTTTAAAGTCATTTACATCAGAAAGTGTTAAGATCTTGAACCGAACAAGTCAATACCAGTGAAGCACAGTGGTCATGTGGATAAGACATCGCTTCACAATACAGATGTACTGGGTTCGATTCCCGGCTATGCCTTTCTACCTCGTTCTTTTTTAATCATTTTTTTCCTTCATATTGATTTGTCCTTCTATTTTTGTTTTGTTTAGGGGACACCCCCTCCTCCTCAACAAAGGGGTTCAAGTAGTTTATCAACACTTTTTGTTAAAGTCATTAACATCAGAAAGTGTTAACATCTTGAACCGAACAAGTTAATATCAGTGAAGCACAGTGGTCATGTGGATAAGACATCGCTTCACAATACAGATGTACTCGGTTCAATTCCCGGCTACACCTTTCTCCCTCGCGTTTTTTTTTTTTCATCTCTTTTTTTTTGTATAGGGGACACCCCCTCCTCCTCAACAAAGGGGTACAAGCAGTTTATCAGCACATTTTTTAAAAGTCATTAACATCAGAAAGTGTTAAGATCTTGAACCGAACAAGTTGATATCAGTAAAGCACAGTGGTCATGTGGATAAGACATCGCTTCACAATGCAGATGTACTCGGTTCGATTCCCGGCTATGCCTTTCTACCTCGTTTTTTTTTAATCATTTTTTTTCTTCATATTGATTTGTCCTTCTCTTTTTTTGTTTGTTTCGGGGACATCCCCTCCTCCTCAACAAAGGAGTACAAGTTGTTTGTCAGCATATATTTTTTTAAAGTCATTAACATCAGAAAGTGTTAACATCTTGAACCAAACAAGTTAATATAAGTGAAGCAGAGTGGTCATGCGGACAAAACATCGCTTCACAATGCAGATGTACTCGGTTCGATTCCCGGCTATGCCTTTCTACCTCATTTTTTTCTTCATATTGATTTGTCCTTTTCTTTTTTTGTTTAGGGGACACCCCCTATTCCTTATCAAAGGAGTACAAGTAGTTTATCAGCATATTATTTAAAAGTCATTAACATCAGAAAGTGTTTACATCTTGAACCGAACAAGTTAATATCAGTGAAGCACAGTGGTCATGTGGATAAGACATCGCTTCACAATACAGATGTACTCGGTTCGATTCCCGGCTACGCCTTTCTACCTCGCGTTTTTTTTTTTCATCTCTTTTTTTGTTTGTTTCGGGGACATCCCCTCCTCCTCAACAAAGGAGTACAAGTAGTTTATCAGCATATTTTTTAAAATCATTAACATCAGAAAGTGTAAACATCTTGAACCGAACAAGTTAATATCAGTGAAGCACAGTGGTCAATGTGGATAAGACATCGCTTCACAATGCAGATGTACTCGGTTCGATTCCCGGCTATGCCTTTCTACCTCGTTTTTTTTTAATCATTTTTTTTCTTCATATTGATTTGTCCTTCTCTTTTTTTGTTTGTTTCGGGGACATCCCCTCCTCCTCAACAAAGGAGTACAAGTTGTTTGTCAGCATATTTTTTTTAAGTCATTAACATCAGAAAGTGTTAACATCTTGAACCAAACAAGTTAATATAAGTGAAGCACAGTGGTCATGCGGACAAAACATCGCTTCACAATGCAGATGTACTCGGTTCGATTCCCGGCTATGCCTTTCTACCTCGTTTTTTCAATCATTTTTTTTCTTCATATTGATTTGTCCTTCTCTTTTTTGTTTGTTTAGTTGACACCCCCTCTTTTTCAACAAAGGAGTACCAGTAGTTTATCAGCATTTTTTTTTAAAGTCATTAACATCAGAAAGTGTTAACATCTTGAACCGAACAAGTTGATATCAGTGAAGCACAGTGGTCATGTGGATAAGACATCGCTTCACAATGCAGATGTACTCGGTTCGATTCCTGGCTATGCCTTTCTACCTCGTTTTTTTTTAATCATTTTTTTTCTTCATATTGATTTGTCCTTCTATTTTTTTGTTTGTTTCGGGGACATCCCCTCCTCCTCAACAAAGGAGTACAAATTGTTTGTCAGCATATATTTTTTAAAGTCTTTAACATCAGAAAGTGTTAACATCTTGAACCAAACAAGTTAATATAAGTGAAGCAGAGTGGTCATGCGGACAAAACATCGCTTCACAATGCGGATGTACTCGGTTCGATTCCCGGCTATGCCTTTCTACCTCATTTTTTTCTTCATATTGATTTGTCCTTTTCCTTTTTTGTTTAGGGGACACCCCCTATTCCTCATCAAAGGAGTACAAGTAGTTTATCAGCATATTTTTTAAAAGTCATTAACATCAGAAAGTGTTAACATCTTGAACCGAACAAGTTAATATCAGTGAAGCACAGTGGTCATGTGGATAAGACATCGCTTCAAAATGCAGATGTACTCGGTTCGATTCCCGGCGACGCCTTTCTACCTCGCGTTTTTTTTTCATCTCTTTTTTTTTGTTTAGGGGACACCCCCTCCTCCTCAACAAAGAATTACAAGTAGTTTATCAGCATATTTTTTAAAGTCATTAACATCAGAAAATGTTAACATCTTTAACCGAACAAGTTAATATCAGTGAAGCACAGTGGTCATGTGGATAAGACATCGCTTCACAATGCAGATGTACTCGGTTCGATTCCCGGCTATGCCTTTCTACCTCGTTTTTTTTCAATCATTTTTTTTCTTCATATTGATTTGTCCTTCTATTTTTTTTTTTTTTAGTTGACACCCCCTCTTTTTCAACAAAGGAGTACCAGTAGTTTATCAGCATTTTTTTAAAAAGTCATTAACATCAGAAAGTGTTAAGATCTTGAACCGAACAAGTCAATACCAGTGAAGCACAGTAGTCATGTGGATAAGACATCGCTTCACAATACAGATGTACTGGGTTCGATTCCCGGCTATGCATTTCTACCTCGTTTTTTTTTAATCATTTTTTTTTCTTCATATTGATTTGTCCTTCTATTTTATTTTTTTTAGGGGACACCCCCTCCTCCTCAACAAAGGGGTACAAGTAGTTTATCAGCACATTTTTTTAAAGTCATTAACATCAGAAAGTGTTAACATCTTGAACCGAACAAGTTAATATCAGTGAAGCACAGTGGTCATGTGGATAAGACATCGCTTCAAAATGCAGATGTACTCGGTTCGATTCCCGGCGACGCCTTTCTACCTCGCGTTTTTTTTTCATCTCTTTTGTTTTGTTTAGGGGACACCCCCTCCTCCTCAACAAAGAATTACAAGTAGTTTATCAGCATATTTTTTAAAGTCATTAACATCAGAAAGTGTTAACATCTTGAACCGAACAAGTTAATATCAGTGAAGCACAGTGGTCATGCGGATAAGACATAGCTTCACATTACAGATTTACTCGGTTCGATTCCCGGCTATGCCTTTCTACCTCGTTTTTTTTTTCAATCATTTTTTTTCTTCATATTGATTTGTCCTTCTCTTTTTTTTTTTTTGGTTTAGTTGACACCCCCTCTTTTTCAACAAAGGAGTACCAGTAGTTTATCAGCATTTTTTTTTAAAGTCATTAACATCAGAAAGTGTTAAGATCTTGAACCGAAGAAGTCAATACCAGTGAAGCACAGTGGTCATGTGGATAAGACATCGCTTCACAATGCAGATGTACATGTACTCGGTTCGATTCCCGGCTATGCCTTTCTACCTCGTTTTTTTTTAATCATTTTTTTTCTTCATATTGATTTGTCCTTCTATTTTTTTTTGTTTAGGGGACACCCCCTCCTCCTCAACAAAGTAGTACAAGTTGTTTGTCAGCATATTTTTTTTAAGTCATTAACATCAGAAAGTGTTAACATCTTGAACCAAACAAGTTAATATAAGTGAAGCACAGTGGTCATGCGGACAAAACATCGCTTCACAATGCAGATGTACTCGGTTCGATTCCCGGCTATGCCTTTCTACCTCATTTTTTTCTTCATATTGATTTGTCCTTTTCTTTTTTTGTTTAGGGGACACCCCCTATTCCTCAACAAAGGAGTACAAGTAGTTTATCAGCATATTTTTTAAAAGTCATTAACATCAGAAAGTGTTCACATCTTGAACCGAACAAGTTAATATCAGTGAAGCACAGTGGTCATGTGGATAAGACATCGCTTCACAATGCAGATGTACTCGGTTCGATTCCCGGCTATGCCTTTCTACCTCGTTTTTTTTTAATCATTTTTTTTCTTCATATTTATTTGTCCTTCTCTTTTTTGTTTGTTTAGTTGACACCCCCTCTTTTTCAACGAAGGAGTACCAGTAGTTTATCAGCATTTTTTTTTAAAAGTCATTAACATCAGAAAGTGTTAAGATCTTGAACCGAACAAGTCAATACCAGTGAAGCACAGTGGTCATGTGGATAAGACATCGCTTCACAATGCAGATGTACTCGGTTCGATTCCCGGCTATGCCTTTCTACCTCGTTTTTTTTTAATCATTTTTTTTTCTTCATATTGATTTGTCCTTCTATTTTTTTTTGTTTAGGGGACACCCCCTCCTCCTCAACAAAGGGGTACAAGTAGTTTATCAGCCCTTTTTTAGAGTCATTAACCTCAGAAAGTGTTAACATCTTGAACCGAACAAGTTAATATCAGTGAAGCACAGTGGTCATGTGGATAAGACATCGCTTCACAATACAGATGTTCTCGGTTCGATTCCCGGCTATGCCTTTCTACCTCGTTTTTTTTTAATCATTTTTTTTCTTCATATTGATTTGTCCTTCTCTTTTTTGTTTGTTTAGCGGACATCCCCTCTTCCTCAACAAAGTAGTACAAGTAGTTTATCAGCACATTTTTTTAAAGTCATTAACATCAGAAAGTGTTTACATCTTGAACCGAACAAGTTAATATCAGTGAAGCACAGTGGTCATGTGGATAAGACATCGCTTCACAATGCAGATGTACTCGGTTCGATTCCCGGCTATGCCTTTCTACCTCATTTTTTTCTTCATATTGATTTGTCCTTTTCTTTTTTTGTTTAGGGGACACCCCCTATTCCTCAACAAAGGAGTACAAGTTGTTTGTCAGCATATTTTTTAAAAGTCATTAACATCAGAAAGTGTTAACATCTTGAACCGAACAAGTTAATATCAGTGAAGCACAGTGGTCATGTGGATAAGACATCGCTTCACATTACAGATTTACTCGGTTCGATTCCCGGCTATGCCTTTCAACCTCGTTTTTTTTCAATCATTTTTTTTCTTCATATTTATTTGTCCTTCTCTTTTTTGTTTGTTTAGTTGACACCCCCTCTTTTTCAACGAAGGAGTACCAGTAGTTTATCAGCATTTTTTTAAAAAGTCATTAACATCAGAAAGTGTTAAGATCTTGAACCGAACAAGTCAATACCAGTGAAGCACAGTGGTCATGTGGATAAGACATCGCTTCACAATGCAGATGTACTCGGTTCGATTCCAGGCTATGCCTTTCTACCTCGTTTTTTTTTAATCATTTTTTTTCTCCATATTGATTTGTCCTTCTATTTTTTTTTGTTTAGGGGACATCCCCTCTTCCTCAACAAAGTATTACAAGTAGTTTATCAGCATTTTTTTTAAAATCATTAACATCAGAAAGTGTTAACATCTTGAACCAAACAAGTTAATATCAGTGAAGCACAGTGGTCATGCGGACAAAACATCGCTTCACAATGCAGATGTACTCGGTTCGATTCCCGGCTATGCCTTTCTACCTCATTTTTTTCTTCATATTGATTTGTCCTTTTCTTTTTTTGTTTAGGGGACACCCCCTATTCCTCAACAAAGGAGTACAAGTAGTTTATCAGCATATTTTTTAAAAGTCATTAACATCAGAAAGTGTTCACATCTTGAACCGAACAAGTTAATATCAGTGAAGCACAGTGGTCATGTGGAAAAGACATCGCTTCACATTACAGATTTACTCGGTTCGATTCCCGGCTATGCCTTTCAACCTCGTTTTTTTTCAATCATTTTTTTTCTTCATATTGATTTGTCCTTCTATTTTTTTTTTGTTTAGTTGACACCCCCTCTTTTTCAACAAAGGAGTACCAGTAGTTTATCAGTATTTTTTTTAAAAGTCATTAACATCAGAAAGTGTTTAGATCTTGAACCGAACAAGTTAATATCAGTGAAGCACAGTGGTCATGTGGATAAGACATCGCTTCACAATGCAGATGTACTCGGTTCGATTCCCGGCTATGCCTTTCTACCTCGTTTTTTTTTAATCATTTTTTTTCTTCATATTTATTTGTCCTTCTCTTTTTTGTTTGTTTAGTTGACACCCCCTCTTTTTCAACGAAGGAGTACCAGTAGTTTATCAGCATTTTTTTTTAAAAGTCATTAACATCAGAAAGTGTTAAGATCTTGAACCGAACAAGTCAATACCAGTGAAGCACAGTGGTCATGTGGATAAGACATCGCTTCACAATGCAGATGTACTCGGTTCGATTCCCGGCTATGCCTTTCTACCTCGTTTTTTTTTAATCATTTTTTTTTCTTCATATTGATTTGTCCTTCTATTTTTTTTGTTTAGGGGACACCCCCTCCTCCTCAACAAAGGGGTACAAGTAGTTTATCAGCCCTTTTTTAGAGTCATTAACCTCAGAAAGTGTTAACATCTTGAACTGAACAAGTTAATATCAGTGAAGCACAGTGGTCATGTGGATAAGACATCGCTTCACAATACAGATGTTCTCGGTTCGATTCCCGGCTATGCCTTTCTACCTCGTTTTTTTTTAATCCTTTTTTTTCTTCATATTGATTTGTCCTTCTCTTTTTTGTTTGTTTAGCGGACATCCCCTCTTCCTCAACAAAGTAGTACAAGTAGTTTATCAGCACATTTTTTTAAAGTCATTAACATCAGAAAGTGTTTACATCTTGAACCGAACAAGTTAATATCAGTGAAGCACAGTGGTCATGTGGATAAGACATCGCTTCACAATGCAGATGTACTCGGTTCGATTCCCGGCTATGCCTTTCTACCTCATTTTTTTCTTCATATTGATTTGTCCTTTTCTTTTTTTGTTTAGGGGACACCCCCTATTCCTCAACAAAGGAGTACAAGTTGTTTGTCAGCATATTTTTTAAAAGTCATTAACATCAGAAAGTGTTAACATCTTGAACCGAACAAGTTAATATCAGTGAAGCACAGTGGTCATGTGGATAAGACATCGCTTCACATTACAGATTTACTCGGTTCGATTCCCGGCTATGCCTTTCAACCTCGTTTTTTTTCAATCATTTTTTTTCTTCATATTTATTTGTCCTTCTCTTTTTTGTTTGTTTAGTTGACACCCCCTCTTTTTCAACGAAGGAGTACCAGTAGTTTATCAGCATTTTTTTTAAAAGTCATTAACATCAGAAAGTGTTAAGATCTTGAACCGAACAAGTCAATACCAGTGAAGCACAGTGGTCATGTGGATAAGACATCGCTTCACAATGCAGATGTACTCGGTTCGATTCCAGGCTATGCCTTTCTACCTCGTTTTTTTTTAATCATTTTTTTTCTTCATATTGATTTGTCCTTCTATTTTTTTTTGTTTAGGGGACATCCCCTCTTCCTCAACAAAGTATTACAAGTAGTTTATCAGCATTTTTTTTAAAAATCATTAACATCAGAAAGTGTTAACAGCAAATAGCGAGTTTCAATCACACTTTGTCCGCTCTCGCAAGCTCCCACTCGTTTCACTGTGGTCAAGAGACTTTGGGGGCAAGCGGTTAATAAAAATACTAATCGTTAGCTTTCTTCTGGTATCAAACTTATTTTGATTGATTGTATAATTTTGTCGGAATAAAGGAAACAAAAAGGCTCGACCAATAACTTAACAGCGTCTGAATTGACATTTTGACCTTGAATTCCCTGATGCAAGCGCACTAATGACGTCATCTTCGCTAAATCGGTGTCTTTTATCGTAAAATGCGACACTTTCACAATGTTTATACATCTTTTTTTAATTATTAGTAAGATATAACATATTTTTTCTGATATCACTGAAGTTTTGGGTTTTGTTTAATGAGTAATTTTAAAATAAGACCCATTTTACTGTTTTAATTTACTGGATCGTACCATTAAAGTCGCAGGGTACAAAGATGCATTTTCCAACCGCGCCAAATTTAATTAACGTTCCGACATTCTGTTAAATGGGTTCGTGTTGTTAAGAATCCACTGCTTTCTGCTCCAACAAACGTCCACATGCGGAGTCGTTTATCAACTAAATTATTCAAATTTATGGATGCTTCCTAGCTTCCCATGTGTTTGTGTTGCTGTTGAAGCATTTCATTCACCTACTATCATGCTTTGTACTCCAATTGCCAGAACGCTAATTTCATTTTGGTTTTATAGTTTCATTTTATAGTTTCATCGTATTCAAATTTATGAATGCTTCCTCCCCAGGTGTTTGTGGTGTTTATGCATTTCATTCACCTGTTATTATTCTTTGTACTCCAATTGTTAGAATACAAAATGCATTTTGGTTTTATAGTTCCATGCAATAAGTTAGTCAATAAAAGAGTATGTTCTGCACAATAAAAACAATGTGTGTCCCTATTGTACAATGTAATGTGTCCCCTTATTTTGTAATAGTTAATTTACCCATTCACATAATGGAAATACCTGCCCGATGAAGCCAGTGGCCTATGACCCCTGAGCACTCAACACCGAGTGGGAGTCAGTTCGTGATCAAATTCTTTTATGAGACAAATACAAGCAAACGTTTCCATGTTCCTTTCCCTTACTCTCCGCTTTACCTTCTCTCTCTCTCTTTCTCTCTTCATTTTTTTGTTGGCGGTTGGGGGTCAAGGCCCTCTCGCCCCCCCCCCCTCCCGGATCCGCGCCAGTGTCATCCCTAGCTAGTATATAGCTGGCAAAGCTGAATATGGGTTATCCAGTCGTTTCATTCATTAAAGGAAATTATATACCTCACTTAAGAAATCCAGCCATCTGATTGGTCGAATTGCATTCATAAACTTCAACTGTTCCTGTAAAATTCTCGGTAACCATGCATAAAACATTTCAATATTTTTAATAACCATGGTTATTAAAAACAGTTGGTCAGCCTCCATGGTTACCCCATAGGTTTACATGTTAAAAAATGGTTTGAGCGATGGAGGATGCCGTATGTGTGCGAAGGATTGGTCGGTAATTTCAATACAATTGAATCTCGATCGATCTTACCGACAATTTTATCTTGCATTGTTGACATGAAGACGAAAATAAACTTCCAAAAACAAAAAAACAACATCTGCCGATAGATCTTGATCTAAGTTCGTGCCAATATGCATTGCAAAAGTAAAAGAAGAGTCCGTATATGGAGCTTTTGCGAAGCATTCATCACACGCGAAGCCGGTTTCAATCCATTTTAATGTATATATTGGAGAAAACTGCCAAGCATGTTAACGGCGGGCCATAGCCGAGTGGTCTAAGCGTTGGTTTTCGGTACACCTCTTGTTGTACGCAAGGGTTCGAATCCCGTCTTCGACATAATGAAAAATATTTTTAATTTTTCATTTTTTAGTCTATTTTTTTTCGGCATATAAAAGTATTAATGACTGCTTTAATATTCGAGAAATAGTTGTTTTCATACGCTCTCGGGAAGGTTACAATTGGGCTATTCCCCTCGGCAAGCCTCGGGGAATAGCACAATTCTAACCTTCCCTTGAGCGTAATAAAACAACTATTTCTCTCAAAGCAGTCATTAATACTATACCAAAACCTTCATACTAAGTTACTTTTATTGTAAAGTTTAAAAGATTTGAATAAAATCAGTGAAAATTTGAACAAAATCGGGCAAGGAAATAAGAAAGTTAGAGCTTTTTGAAATGACTAGTCACTAGAGGGCGGTATTCAATTTGATGACATCATCTGTGAACAACTCTCCATGCCTTTTGTACATAAAATTTTACAATTTTGTTGTTTTCTTCGTATTTATTTGTGTTCTAGATCCGACTTCATAACATGTGAAGTAGAATATCATTTTGCATTCTATATTTTGCTATTAGGGGAGTACATTATCTCAATCACAAGAAAGAAGGAAAAACATTAAATTTGATGTACAAAAGGCATGGAGAGTTGTCCACAGATGATGTCATCAAATTGAATACCGCCCTCTAGTGACTAGTAATTTCAAAAAGCTCTTACTTCCTTATTCCTTGACCGATTTTGTTCAAATTTTCACCGGTATTTTTCAAATATCTTAAACTTTACAATAAAAGTAACTTAGTATGAAGGTTTTGGTTTCCTTTAAGTATAATTATACTTGTATATTGACTATGTATACGTGTGGACTAGAGTACGGACATTCGGTGCGGCAGGCGGACTATTTAGTGTGCAGGCACAGACCCTAATTTGACACTTTATCAAAAAATCATTGTGCCTTGAGAGAAGTCTAGCCCAGCTACCTACTGGTTGTGTACAGTACATGGCCTATGGTAGTCTTATAGTGCAGACTCACTTTTACGACTGACCAGGGTTTGTGCTTGCAGACTACGGACTATTGGTGCGAGACCTTTTCCGCACAGATTGTCCGTCAGAAATTTGAGACGCGCACGGAAAGTATGATTTTTGTATACATATCAAAGTAATATTTAGCACATTTAAGCTCAGTGTGTGTAATATCGAGGATGGGAAGTGCAAGAATGTCTCGTGATTCAGCTTTGATGGCAGCCAATAATTTATTTTAATAATCATTCTATCTGGTTATCTTTAAAAATTAAAAATAAATTTCTCTGCGAATATCAAATCGTCACTAAAGTTATGTTCGGTCATTTTGGGGGTGTGATATGATTCGAGTCTTCGATTGCGTATTGTCATTCAATTCAATTCAATTCAAATAATTTTATTTCATAACTCGATCAAAACATGTTGGCATAACCCTGAACATCCGGTGGCTTTGCCCCCTGGACCCCATCTAGGGCCCTAAGGCGGTCCTCTGGATGCTAATCTGATGGAAATTTAATGCCGAAAACCTCCAAGCTTCTGGGGGCTCTTTTGTCCTCTTTGTGCATGGCTGATTGTCAACGAAACGGAGTTAAGTCTTTTGTCAAGTCTGTTCGTTGCTATGGCAGGCAACCAGTAAAAACCAATTCGTTTCATCAAATTATGGAAATGCAAGCATTAATTTAAACAAACAGAACTTTGTTATTCCTGATTGAGGTGTCGTATTAAAGGGCAGAAAATAAACTTTCTAGAAATGTGATTTTCTCTTTGAAATTCAGATAACGCCCGCCAAATGACTTTTTGGTACGTACCCTCTCTTCAATTTGTTTTTAATCACTCGTGCGTGAAATATGCATCATATGAGTAACCTCAAATGAAAGAGGAGGATCTAAGCTTTACAAATATGTGTCATTTATTAATTATAATTGTGATTAATTCTCGGTTTCGCTTTTTCTGGGACGCACTGTATAGTAGGCCTACTTGCGATATGGGCACTTGGTCATTTTCCTCGACAACATAAATATATTACGATTTATTTCGTGAACTTATAGTCAGCATCGTAGCTACCAGAGGCGGTTCTCCCGGGGGGCAGGGGGGGCACAGTGCCCCCCCACTTTTTCAGATAGCCCAAAAGTGCCCCTTTTTACATAGGAAAAGTGCCCCTTTTATTTTGTAAGAAGTGCCCCTTTTACATAGGAAAAGTGCCCCTTTTACTTTGACAAGTGCCCCTATTACTAAATAAAAGTGCCCCTTCCCCCCTTTTCACCTCTGACGAGTGCCCTTTTTATTTTTGACACGTGCCCCTTTTCCTTCGACATGTTCCCATTTTCCTTTGCAATAAGTGTCCATTTTCCATTCTCATAAATCTTGAAATTATCTTTAATAAGTGCCCTTTTTAATCTCTAGTAAGTGCCTCTTTTCAGGTACGAGAAGTGCCTCTTTTCAGGTACGAGAAGTGCCCCTTTTCACTTTTGATAAGTGCCCCCTTCACCTCTCTGATAATTGCCCTATTCAAAACTGAGAGGTGCTCCTTTTACTTTGACAACTGCCCCTTTTTTCCTTTGTAACCTTTTAACATGTGCCCCTTTTATTTTCTAATAAGTGCCCCTTTTCCTTATGATAAGTGCCCCCATTAAAAAGAGAGAGCTCCTTCCCCTTCTCATAACTACCGCTTTCCCTTTCTAATAAGTGCCCCTTTTCCTTATGATAAGTGCCCCCATTAAAAAGAGAGAGCTCCTTCCCCTTCTCATAACTACCGCTTTCCCTTTCTAATAAGTGCCCCTTTTCCTTATGATAAGTGCCCCCATTAAAAAGAAAAAGCTCCCTCCCCTTCTCATAACGGCCCTTTTTTAAAATTTGAACGGTGCCCCCTTTTCATTCAACAAATGCACATTTTCCTTTATTATAAGTGCCCCTTTTACATTTTCATAAGTGCCCCTTTTCATATCTGGTCAGTGCCTCTTTTCACCTCTGATAATTCCCTTTTTAATAATGATACGTGCCCCTTTTCCTTTCTAATAAGGGACCTGTCCCCTTTTCACCTCTTATAAATGCCCCTATCAAAATCTGATGGGTGCCCTTTTTCCGTCAACAAATGCCTATTTCCCATTTTCGTAAACGCCTCTTTTTCATCAGGTGAGTGCCTCTTTTCAGGTGAAAAAAATGCCTCATGTTCACCTCTTATAATTATCCTTTGTACTTTGACACGTGCTCCTTTTCTTTTCTAATAAGTGTCTTATCCCTTTCGATAATTGTCCCCTTTTCATGAAATCATTAAACATGCCCCTTATTTAAAGCGACTAAGAGCAATTTCCCCCAAAGTTCGCTCGCTGCGCTCGCTCGCATTTAAAGATGATATAATTATGTTAGTTATCAAAGGTCTTTTCAGTCTTCCGTTATGAGAATGTGCTTATAACCCCATCACGATTGGCTTTTTTCCTCTTTATAAGATGTAATTTTTCGCACTGCGACCTCGCAGATCTTTAAAATTTTTCTCGCTCGCTTCGCTCGCTCGTAAATGCATATTCAGACATCCCACCCAACTGTAAAGTATGATGCTTAAGCGATATCTTGTATGATGTATGAAGAGAAACAAATATTGAAATCATCCCTGATAATGTAATCACAATGCAGGGGTATGTACCAATGTCTAAAAAATTGTATATTTTCGCTTTGAGATTTCCCACTGTAGGTGCCCTTTTTTCTTCAGAAAGTGCCCTTTTTTGTTGGTGCCCCCCCACTTTGGAAGTCGCTCGACCGCCCCTGGTAGCTACACCCGTACAAATTAGTGCTCACCACCCACCTCCCCCACCCCCCCCCCACTTATTCGCCGGCTAATTCGCGGATAAACTTTTTCTCACGAAAAAAATTTAAGTGCTCATTACACCCCTCGCAATGACTCACTCTCACCTCTGGCTCAAAAGTGGCAACCCTTGACCCACCGGGTCTTGCCCTATAGACCCCATGCAATTTTAAGCTCGATACGCTCTACCTGATCATTAATAATATACTTTAGCCCCCCCCCCCCTACTACGCGAATATGAGATACCAGAGCAGCTCTCCTTCTGCTCCCGCCCCCCCCCCCAAAAAAAAATGTTTTTGCTCACATTGTCCTTCGCATCAGTTGCCCCCCCCCCTCCCCCGGTCATGAAAAGAAATCGCCTCCCATGATTATAATAATTATTGACATTGTTATTATTGTTATTATTATTATTAATTCTATTATTAATATAATTATTTTTGTTTGTTTTTTGTGTGAGTATTTTTGTTCTTAATTGTTGGTAATAAATCCATACTCTAGATAACACTTTAAGAGTGTTATCTAGAGTATGGATTTATTCGTTTAAAAAAATCACACATTACTATGTTTATTTATTTTTTCATTATTATCATCATCATCATCATCATCATCCTCATGACCTCATCATCATCATCATCATCATCGGGAGAGAGGGGGTACGTGTACACCCCCACCGATCGTTCAGTGTCCCTCCCCCTGGCCTGAACTTCAAAGAAGCTCCTCCATTGATCTATGTAGTATACTGTCTTTGCATGCAATACCCGCTGGTTCTGTGTCGCGTTGCGCTGGCTCGGCGCGCGCGCGCTGCGCTGAATGCATGCTTCGTATATACTGGTACTCGTAAATAAACAAGAAACTTCGCTCCAGCATTGGAAAACGCAATTCAAGGACTGGAGTCTAGCATTGAGTGAAATTCTTTGTAAGACAAGCTGAGTAGTACCTACAGGACTTAATTCTCTCCTACTTACTGAGAAGTAAGGAAATAATGGAGGGATTTAACAAACACATCCTCAATGGAAAGGTGCCAGAGTTGCCACGAATGATATCTCATCGACAGCAGAATGGCTACACCAGTTTGCCGAGAATTATGTTAAATAGGCGCATCAATACATTGCACAGAAAAGAGCCCTTCTACCGACTGGATTTGTTGGGGCACTATGGCTGTGTCAATGCCATTGAGTTCAGCAACAGGGGTGGAGATTATTTAGCATCAGGTTAGAAAATTACAGTAGTAGTCAAAATAAGTCGTGGTATTGATAATTGTATGAAGGGGTGACCAAAGTTCGCGCACATTTTAGAACATATTACAAAATGTGATATTCGATCTATGATTTCTCACATTCTACACAACTTTATTTATTTCAAGTATTACCAAATGGACGGCAAAGTTTTTTACTACAGATTGGTTCAAAAAGAAAAATTTACCGTCGAAGGATTTCGGAGATATCGCGATCTAAAAATTCGATGTCCGATCGTGCGTGCGCGCTGCATCTAAAAAAGTCGTAAAAACAATGAGACCTAACTTCACGCACGGTGGTTTACAGTTGATTTATCAAAAAATGTGATCCATCAAAAATAAGGTAATAGGTCTATCATAATTTGCAAGACAAGATATCGTACAATCAGTTAGTACCACTCTTTACTTACAATTTTGAGGATTTCTGATCTCAAAATGAAGATTTCCAGACCCTTAATCGGTAAGTTGATAATTTTTCGGAATGGACGCAAATAACTGCAAAATTTGCCGATCTTTTGTCAATATTTTCACAATTTCGCAACCAATTCTAAAGAAAATTTCGTTTCTGGGTAATTTTATGACCCTCTTTCCATTGGTGATATCAGATTTTCGAAATCTTACCGACTTTTTGAGAAAGCGAACTTTGGTCACGCGCGAACTTTGGTCACACCGCCATACCCATTTCATGAATATAAATGTGGAGGTGTAGATCTACATACAGTAGTATTCCGATTGTAGATAGGATTTCCTAAACTAATGTCAACAATGAATAGGTCTAGGTAGTCTAGTTGAACTTGAAGTTTTGCTGAGACGAAAGAATGCAATGAATTGAGATGTCACAGTTGAGTTGTGTGATGTGTGGTACTGAATGAAATGGGGAGGTAATCGTATTATCTGTTAAAAACAGTATTATCTGTTAGAAACACTAACAAATACTTGCTTGAAAGACCACATTTAGAATACTGTTCATGTGTATGGAAAGAACTCTCAAAGAGAGATGCAAGAAAGTTTGAGTCTGTTCAAAGAACAGCTAGCTACCAATTCCAAGTTTTTGAAGTGAGGTCATTTCCATATTCTGAAAGACTTTGAAAGCATATTATAGGAATTCCATCACTGGAGTATAGGCATGAATGAGCAGATATACCGTAGTTCAGGTTTTTAAGTTGTTGAATGATTTGGGAGACTACGATCCAGCTGCACTCTTTGTTCTTAACGATCAAATCACTCAAGTACACAAGTTTAAGTTCTATAAGAGGAGATGTCGCACAAGCAAAAATGTTCCATTCTTTTAGTTTTAGTCAAAGGGCAGTTGTTTCTTAGAATGTCCTTCTGTTGAGGCATCATCAGTCAATGTTTTCAAGTCCAAGCTCAATGACCAAGTACTGGAAGCAGAACTCTAGAAGTGAAATAAGTTTGAAATAAATTTTTGCAAAAAATATGCATGTCTATTTTAGTAAGTCAGATGCTTGGTGCTTGGGATCACCTTTGTGGCACTGCATTGAATACTCTCAACCATTCTCTGTTCTCCAAGTGTATGGGGTGACCATACTGCTCAAATGGCAGATTGGTCAAATTAGACCTTCGTATAGTAGGTTGAACGTTACTATGTCTAGGTATGAGAATGACCTTCAAATAACTCCAAGCAGTCTGTTTGTCGTGGAGATAGTTTGTGAGATGTGTTCATTAATATTCAGATGATAGTATACAAGTACAAATATATCCTTAACAACCTTTGTATCTGTCAGTGAAATATGTTCATCTTGTTTTCTAATGACACATTTATGGTTTGAGGCCGAGAGTGAACGCCTAGCTTTAAGTAATGTGCACGTGTACGGGTGGAACTTCTTAGATCATCTGCCATTTATAACCCAGTCTTGCAAATTGTCTAGGTCTTGTCTGTGCACCTTGTTTTCTCAGTCACGACGGATTTATGGTTCGAGGCCTAGAGTGAAGGCCTAACTATAAGTACTATGCACTTGTACGGGTGGAACTTCAACGATCATCTGCCATTAGCCCAGTCTTGCAAATTGTCTAGGTCTTGTCTGAGTCTGTCTCATCATCATTTTGAGTATTAGTTAAAGAACTAAATATGTACACAAGTTGATAGTGATTGCTTTATGTAACCTCCATATTAAAAAAGAAAAGAAGATGGAAAGAAAAAAAGATGGAAAGAAAATGAGGAAAAGAAGAAGACAGGGACGAGGAAACTATGAGTTAATTTTACTCGGCTTAGTCTCACCAGATTCAAGATGAAATGTAAATAATTTAAATTGAATCATACACCAGTGTGTCTTTTCTTTCGATTAGCAAACATAATTTTATTATTAGACTTTCTAAAGTAAAGAAGAGCCACCGGATGATTAAGTGTTATCCATGTTGAAATAATTTGAAAAATTGAACTTCACAACTTGATATCAAAACAAACTCATCCCTACTAATTCTTGCTCCTTGAACGTAACTCTCACTAAAATCCAGATTTCTAACAACTTGGTGGGTAGATAATGCATGCAAGAACTGAAATAGTGTGTTTACTACTGCTTAAAGGAATCGTTTAACAATGTTAAATCTGAGATACACGGTCCTACATGTTACCAGTGTATGTGATATGGTGTAATATTGAAGCCCTAAAAAAATTGCGCTTCAAAATGATCAAGAAGTGCCTCAAAAAAGTAAAAATCTTTGAGTGACCGGTTTTACCATACTCGTTTTCCCCAATAGAATGTAGTGTTATGAAAACCGTTCAGTGAACAGTTTTCAAAATTTGTAATTCCAATCATTAATATCTTGATAATCAGACAGGCAATCGGCTTGTAAAAGAGTTCCTGGCTGACCTAAAGGTTTATAATTATCATTGCAGCATGAGCTAAATCAAGGATTATTTCTAAAGGATCTAAGACTAAGTTACTGGATCCCTTTAATGTGTATAGTGATCTTTAAATTAGTTTGAATTTATGAATGTTATTTATGCTGTATATGATAATTTTTTTCTCAGGTGGTGATGACAGACGTATTCTTCTGTGGAATGTGGACGAAGCTCTCCATTCTAAATATGAACCAAGAATCATGAAAGGCGAGCACCATTCAAACATATTCTGCTTGGCTTTTGATAATGAAAATGGGAAGATTTACTCAGGAGGCAATGATGATCAAGTCATAGTCCATGATGCCAGACGGTAAGCTCTCCATTTTTTTTTTTTTTTTGGGGGGGGGGATGGGATGAGGGGATACGTCGCCAGACTGTCGATCACAAGGTCAAGTCACGCCACAGCACTAATGATCTTTGGCAAGACATTGACCTACATTTGCCACACTCAACCCAGGTGATGTACTTGGGTACCTGGCAGGAATTAATTCCTTGAAATGCTGGAGTGCCGGAATGGCAGCTAGGCTCAAGCCGGGGTAACAATAAATTCGCCTCAGAATAGAATTTCTAGATAGACAGCGCTATAGAAATGCCTATTATTATTATAATGTGACACTGGTCGACTCTGGCAGCCCAGTGTTTGTTCCATTAGTTGACTGGACCAGGTAAAGAGTGCAGTACACTAGCAGTAAATATTGGTTATTTTTTCTAGCATTACATGATGCTCTGGGGAAGAAGAAATGTAAAAACAGGCAGTTGTTGGACACATGCTCTGGTGATGCGTGCTCTGGTGATGCGTGCTCTGGCAACAATTGCTCCTCATTAATGGTGTACATGTACACCAAATTCTAAATCAATCCTGAACCTACAGTCAACACTACGGCATACCTAATTCTAGCCCATCCCTAACTGTAAATCTAACCTAACACCCAGTTATAACCCTAATCCCTCCCTAACCTTTGAACCCCTAACCCTTACCCTAAATGTGTATGTTTGATGAAATAAAGTCAGGAGCAATTGTTACTGGAGCATATTGCCTGTTGAAGGCCAGAAGGGTGTTAAGGCCTGCTCCTATACTTCTAGTAACCAAGTAAATGAGTAAATTTGATTGGATTGTTTTTTATTTTCTCTCTCTCAGAGGAGATGCATTAGATGTGTTCTTACATGAGGATGCTGTGTATGGATTAGCAGTAGATCCAAGGAATGATAATATCTATGCCAGCGCCTGTGCAGATGGAAGGGTTCTTCTCTGGGACATTCGAGCACCAAGTCATCAAGGTAATATATTTTAGAGTTATCAAACTTAATATAGAAAAGGTTAGCGTCTGGTAAAGATGAACATCTGTGAGTTTCTTCATTTTTCTGTGTCCTTTTGGAAGACAGTAGATATGTCTCCTTAAAACTCAAAAGGATTGATTACTCTCAAAAATGTTTGGACCAGACACTTCTGTGAAGTCCCATATACCCAATTCTGTGTGCTGTATTGTCCAAGAGATCTTCAGCAGTCGAGTTCCTTTCATTTCAACATTTCAAAATTGTATCTGAAATACATGATCAACCTTTTCCAATCATGGCTTCCAGATGGTTTCTTTTACAATGTAATCACACGATCAGTACTAAACTTTTATGTTTAATCGCAATTTGCTGTGAAATCAATAATACAAATCAGAGTAAGAGATTGATGAAAGTGAACAAAATCAGACAAACAACAAGCAGAAAACAGGACAGTAAGGCCAGACTGTAATCTCTGTTGTTTTCTTGCTCCTATTTATACTTGGGATGTTTGGACTGAAATTGCATCTATAAAAAGCAAAAAGGTAACAAATGCAAGTTTGAATATTTTAATTTCGATGCTCAAACGCTGTAATGGCAGCCATGTTAATACCAGGGTATTAATGATAGAGCTTCAAAAGTGGCAATGTGCCAGACATGACGGCTATACAAAACTCCACTATTATTATAGTGGTAGTAATATCATATTTTTTGTTTTTGTTGTGTCTATTTTTGTTCTTCACCCATTACCGTTTGTTATTACAGAACCATTTGTGCTAGCCAACTATGTGACAGCATTCCATGCAGTTGTGTATCACCCTCAAGAGCCTAGGTTTCTAGCTACGGCCAATGCCAAAGAAGGCATTGCTCTGTGGGATGTCAGAGCACCTAAAAGGTAATCATTTTCCCGTAAAGCCAGATTTTGAAATGTCATATTTTGATTATATTAGGGTCAACGATGTCGTCATAACAAACTCAAATAAGAAAGACACAGAATTAACACTACTCATCGATGCTTGCACAGATGTCTCTTAGCTAAAGCTTTATGTGAATGCAGCCGGATTCTTATAGACATTCAAGCAATGGGTTGTCCTAAGTTTTATTTGTTATGACAATTAACATTGTTTTACTAACATAAAAGATTAAATCCATAATACCACCCCTGGACATTAGGGCTCTGCATGATTAAAAAGTTGTGATTGATTCTAATTGATAGCCACTTTAAATCAATAGCAACTATTTTCCAAAGAGATATGAGATACAGTAGTAAATTGTTACTGGTAATTGAATTGAGGACTTGCAATCGCAACTCTTTATAAGACAGGGCCCAAGTTTTCAATAATCTGGAATCTGGCATCAGACAAGTACACTTGTACATTACATGCTGGACAATTGCTCTGTAGTCATTTTCTAATACCATCTGAACTCTCAAGTTCAAATCTGGACACAACGCTATACATTAAGCTAACCCTAAAGTTGAAGGTCAAGACCAGTATTGGAAACGCCCCAATTTCAAAAAATGAAATGGAAGCTCTTATTACCAATCATGTGAAAGAATATGTTTTGAATATTACATGATGATAAAAATTTTGACGGAAAACCGCCTACTAATTGATATATTTGGTAAATTAGTGTATCTCTCGCCTGTTGAGAGATATGAAATGCATGTGTCGCGCACGTGTGTGTAGTCCCATATACATCTTTCTGTGTACAGTGCTTCTAACTTTATGAAGACTTGGCCAAATTTCTTATCATTTTGATGATTCCAGAACCTTGCAGTACATCTATGCTAGATGATCAACCTTTTCTGATCGATTTCACAACGTTTCTTTCACAATGCAATCGCTTGACCAGAATTCAACTTCATCTTTAACCTAACCCTAAACTTAAAGGCTCATAGTAGTGGGTTCTCTAGGGATTGGACACCATTCATTCAGGTGTTTACCCATTAAAAGGCGTTGTCAATCACCGAGAATGGACTTCACTTTTACGACGAAAACAGGTCTTGTGTAATGCATTGTGCCCTGAACCTACCGCCATTAGGAATTCTCATCATGATAAAACTTCTCTCACACTTGAGATGTGAAGGCAAGCTGGAGTACTTTCTAGTGGGACAATGGGTTTGCTGCCTGGGAGACAGGTTCACACATGAATTTTTAATTCAACCAAATCTGGTGTCAGCAAATATTTATGCAGTACACATGGACACTGACTACTATGTGGCTTAAATCCAATCATATCCTTATCTAAAGTCATATCTTTGATCAAATAAAGCTGGGAGCAAATGTTGTTGGAGCCTATGTTGGGTCACCAGGTCACACCTGAATTTGCATGTTTTCCCCTCTTAAAGGTAAAGACCAGTTATGGTCATGCGATTGCGTTGTGAAAGAAACGTTGTGGAATCGATCAGAAAAGGTTGATCATCTAGCATATAAGTATTGGTGTTACTGCAAGGTTCTGGAATCATCAAAATGATAAGAAATATGGCCCAGTCTTCGTAAAGTTACAAGCACTGTACACAGAAAGATGTATATGGGACTATATGCACACGTGCACGACACATGCGTTTATCTCTCACAGACCATGTAGATAAACTAATTTACCAAATATATAAATTAGTAGGCGGTTTCCCGGCAAAATTGTTATCATCATGTATTAGTCAAAACATATTCTTTCACATGATTGGTAATAAGAGCTTCCATTTCATTTTTTGAAATTGGGGCGTTTCCAATACTGGTCTTTACCTCTAAACTCGAATATTCAACTATGTGATCATAGTAACCCTATCTTGAATCATTAACTATTGATTACTTGAGGTATTCACTTTAAATCATATCAGCCTTAACACTTAAAGCCACACTGTCCTACTTGTAGCTACTTGCTCCCTGTATATAGAAACCAATGCCTAATCAGTGACCATTGGTCCCCCATGATCCTCTTTTTCTTATGTCATTTGAGAGCTGAGTTGATGAGATGATCACCTGCACAGTGACCTTGCAGGGTGCTCTAATCCCTCCTTTAAACTAGTACCGGTAAGCTTTAAGTCAGTATAACTATAAACTATGTTATATTTTATGTTAGTAAAAGTATATTATTTGTCATGACAATGATAGCTGTCTATTCTGCACAGTTTCAATTTGTTTTGACAACTATTAAACATACTTTTACTAACATAAAAGCTAAGACATTTTATAGAACAGCCTTTGGATTCAGAATGATAAATTGTCTTCTCTTCTTTTAATTTATTTATATTCTCAGTTGCCTTTTAAGATACGGAAGTGCCTACACCCAGATGAACGCAATGAGTGTGCGTTTCAATCAAAGTGGTAGCCAGCTACTTGCGTTGCGTAGAAGGTTACCAGCAGTTCTTTATGATATCCATAGTTCCGTGCCATCTGTAGAGTTCAACCATGATGGTTATTATAACTCTTGTACTATGAAGAGCTGTTGCTTTGGAGGTGACAAGGATCAGGTTAGTTTCCGCACGTAGGTGTTACACGTGTGTCACTACAAGTGCAGGTCACCGTTGTTAGAATTAACATTGCAGTTATTCTTTTAATATTATTTTCTACTTGACATTTGTTTAATATTTCACTTGGGAATAACAAAATTCACAACAGCTTAGTATTACTAGTATCTTTCTTTTTATCATCTAAAATCAAAGAAAGTTGACAATTTTTTTTGAGGGCTTACCAAAACTGTACATGACCTTTAAGCTTTTGTTCAAAATCAGGTTTAACAACAAAGGAAGTCAGTGTGACGTCTAAGCTTTCCGTTCTTAAATGTGATCTTAGACGTAGGGTCAGGTTCAACAGAATTAGTATGGACCAAAGTATTTTTTTTTAATGTGGGCAAGTACAAGCTATTTTGTCCCATGTGTTACAGACCACATCTAAGTTTTCAGTATAACAGATACCTGTGTAAGGCTAACAGCCTTTCTAGAGCTTGAATCAGACAAAACATCACATGAAATGATATTGTTATGTCCATTTATGTTCACATTTCCTTGGACTTGCCTTTATAAGGGTTTTCCTGCAAATTTCATGTGAAATTGAACCATCTATCATATTTCAGATTATTTTTGTTTTGCTTTTACTTGGCTTCATTTGTTTTGGCTTTTGGGTTTCTTTAAAAAAAAATGATACTGGACAATTTTGTGCCAAATGCTTTGTATTTGATATGATTATAGAGGGTAGTGCGCTCTTGATGTTTTCTATGTCTGCGTGGCAGAATGAACAGCATCAGACTCATGTTTTGTTTTTCTCTTACCCATAAAAATTTAATTTTAATATTAATTTGATTTCTGTGATTTATCTATTTGTAGCATTATGGTGTTATGGATTATTATTATTATTATTTTTGTTTTGTTTTGTTTTTTGTTTTGTTTGGGTGGGGTGGGGGGGTTGAAAGACTGACCATTCTAATTGATGAACTACAATCAGGATTGAGTTTTCTTCAACTAGGTTGTTCATCATTAAAGTGTGATTGTAACTACCGGTATGATGATTTTAGATAATTGACCAAAACATAGACCAAGGTACTTGTTATATTTAACAGGGATATTTTGTTTTGTGTTTTTCAGTTTGTCTTATCTGGTTCAGATGATTTCAACCTTTATATTTGGAGGGTTCCAGATCCATGTGAAGGAAGTAAGTTTTATTCATTTATTTATTCATATATATATATTTTTACAGGATACACAAGATTAGTATGTTACTTGAAAATGAGACATTGATTTCATGATGACATGATTTGTATTTGTACATTAGATATTGATATGATATTGATATGATATGATATGATATGATATGATATTTTACAGGATGAGAGGTTGACACTTTGCTCTCCATAAATCAATAAATATATAAACTGACTCAACTTTGTCACGACCTTTGCATGTTAAGAACCCACTAGACTATTCATATAAGAGTAAGGGGAAACCCGAGTGCAGTGGCCCACCTGCACATCCCCAATCAGTTCTACCGGGAGGAGAGACCCGAGGGTGATTCAGTTCGCCTTTCCCCTCCCAGGCACAGGCGATACCAAATACTTAATTATAAGAGTTTATGCCTGATTACAGTTAGTTTGATTTTGAGAATACTGGCCTTTGCATATAATTTGTGAAAATTATCATTCACTGAAAATATAAAATACTCACAATATCACCATGAAATGTGTCTCTCACTTCAAGTCTCTTGAAGTGCCATTGTCACCATCTCAAATAAATAATACCTATGGCTATGTCCATATTGAGCTATGAATCTTTAATTTTTTTTCTTACAATGTTGATCTTTGATCCCCTCTCACAGTTCAACAAGTGAATCAAGCATTTCAGGTTTTGAAAGGACATCGTCAGATCGTCAATCAAGTCAGGTTTAGCTCACGAAGTTTCCTCATTGCATCATCTGGAGTGGAAAAGGTCATCAAGGTATGTATCTATCAAACTTACCAGGAAAAAAAACTTATCTTGAAAACAGAATATATAATCAAAGTTTGCGCAGTAATAACTTTGGATAAAAAGTCCTGTCCTCTTCATGTCATGCCGCAAGAAAGATATGAAATTCAATTAATAGATATGATGAATACTTGATAAGATGATATTTCATATATTGTACATTGTGTGCCATTAATTTATAGGCATCTATTGTGATGTTCATAATATTCTTATTTCCAAATGGAAATTTCTTCTAGAAGGTCATTCCGTAAGAACTAATGTTTCCGATGTGTTGCAAATAATATGCTACCGGGTACTTATTTTTTTACTTCAATTGCCCACTCTTTGACAATTTATGAATGAAGTCTTTTGCCTTAAGAGCTTTGTTTCCACACAATGCTAAAAGAATAAACTGCCTGGAAGAGAAATACCGCAGGGTGCCCTCACTTGTCATTTAGTTACATATAAAGTATTTTTATTTTCCTGGTTTTTTTCTTCCAGTTTATGTCATGCCTGCATGAGGCTTTAATCCAGTGTTATTTCTTTATATTGGCAGCTTTGGAGTGCAACTAAGTTGCCTGGGATGTCTGACGGCAATGAATCTCCAAGAAAGATGTTCACCCGTCAGCAATACTTCAACCTGATGATTAGCTCAGGATCAGCTCTCTCACATGACTACTCGGACAAATCTAAAGATGAGGATCCAAGGATGCTGGCGTTCTTTGATTCCTTTATTCAGCGGGAGGTGGACCACAGTTTTAGTAGCGATTCCTCGGACAATAGTGCATTGAGCCCAGACAGCTTGTATCTCCACTTTGTACGTGATCATAGCGATGATGCAAACAGCTCTGACAGAGATGGCTTCGTCATGCCTTCATTGTTGCCTCCGGAACTTGGGATGATCAGTGACAGTGACAGTACTCACAATGCCCATCCTAGAAACGGTCGGTCAAATGCTGTCAAGGTGAAACCAAAGACTAATGGTGATGAGAGGAATGTGAGTACTAGTAGTGATACGGCTGGACTCAGTGTGGAAGGGGCATCGGTACAAAAGAGTGATAATCAAGAAAAGAGTAGGATAAGTACATCAGATGCTGTAGAGAAAGGTAGCACAAGTCAGGCTAGTCATGAATCCAGTGAGAGCAGAAGAAGAGGAAGACAAAGCAGGAGCTCTAGTGATTCCTCTAGTAGTAGTGATGAATCAGAGGACTTCTTGGTGATGAGATACCGCAGTCGTCTTCTGCGACGCATAATGCGTCAGAAGGGTAAGAAAGGGAAGGACGGTTCTTCGTCAGGTCAATCCATGGGCAATTCCCCATCACAGGTGGAAAAAGATAGACTATCCAGCTTACATCAGCGCTTGGCCTTCAGTCGTGTTATGAAAGAACGGATTACATTAGTGAGCGATAGTGATTCTAGCATGTCGGATGATAACGAACAGTTTCTTGCAATTGTTGGTCAGCTTAGACAAAGGACAGACTCTGCCCGGCAGCGAGCTGCCTCACTGCGCCGCCATAGGATGAGAGCTCTAGAGGAGATCTCTAGTTTAACAGGTGGTTTCAATAGATCAACAGCTTCCTCATCTCTGCCTTCATCCAGGAGTCCTCAGAGGGATTCTTCTACAGCTTCAAGCACAGTAATGAATAGATTAGCACCGTCCACCGCCTCCTCTCCTTCAAACTCACCCAAGAGAGTCACCAAGGGACGTGCTACCACCACAGGCTCCGTTGCATCCCGTGTTTCAAAAACCAATCCCAAACCAGCTTCCACTTCACAAAAAACCAAGAATAAACCACCAAAGTCAAAATCGAGTAAAAACTTAACAAACACAAACTTAGCAAGCACATCCAATGGAAGTAATCACTCTAATAATGTAGAAGCAGCTGGATGTAGCAAAGACAATGAAGCATCAAGTCATGCCAAAGATGGAAGTAAGAATGGTTTCAAGAAGTTCAAAGTGAACAGTTCTGGTAAAAAGAGACATTATCGCAGCACAAACTGTTACTCAAGACAGAAGGACAGTGATTCTGATTAGAAAGTCATCAAAGTATTACTGTAAGGTTCTTCATGATATTAGATACTTCATCCATTCTTGTATCTTTTGATAAACTGCTGGTCTTTTTTTGTTTTTGTTGGAGGAAATTATTAACGTGCCTTCATGGTCCTATTCCTATTACAAGCCATTGCAATTATATTGCACATGCAGGCTTCTTGAAAGCTGATTGAAATTTAGCCTTTGCAGCATCAATGAGACAGGGTTTGATTGTGAGGGGGGGGGGGGTCAATTTTTGTACAGCTTCGAAGTGAAACCCAATGCCTATTGGGGGTAAATATTTTCGAGGTCGATTTGATACATTCTAGCTGTACACATTTTTTTTTTTTTTTTTTTTTATGATTGGTACTCTTTAAAGCTAATCTCAAGCTCTGGTATGGGAATCATAATTATGTCGAGGGAACATGGCTATAATTCATTCTGGATTGTTTATCCTGCAGTAGATTGATTGTTTGAACCAATAAAATAAAAACAACCTCATGAAAGCTTGCTAGAAATCAACTTCAATAAAAACCACAACTCTCATTTGCACATAGCACATGGTGTCGGGCCTACTTACCTTGATTTCCTTATCCTTCTATGCTCATTACTCAGCCCCTATACATTTTATACCAAAATCGTTTGGCACATGTCATTTATTTGTAACCTGAACATTCAGTATAACTTTTGCTGGATTCTGTAAGAAAATTTGTTTATATCATTAGCAGAACTCAAGCTTATCTTTAAACATGAAGTGCAGTCTAGCCCCTAGTGCATACCTGCCAACCCTTCCAAATAATCCGGAATATTCTGATTTTCTGGATTTTTAGGACCTAAAAATTTGGAATATTCCGATTTAAAAAAATATATATATTTTTGGGGCGCTAAAGCCAAACTAAGCTTTTTTATCATGTGCCGCAATTTGAGAGTTCACATACTGCGTGCGTTTAATGGCTGCATTATCGAGTGCTAGCGAATTTGTATTCGCTTTTTTTGTACAGCTTTACTGCGTATTGCCAATTACACTGCTGCTGCATGTGCGAACGCGTACTAAGGGTACAGATTTCTAATTTTCTAAGGCATTCCGTGCTAGAAATTCCTAATTCTTATTTTCAAATGTTGGCATTTAAGTTAGTGTTCTAACTGATATACGCTGGCTGGTCTTATTGTTTTGTGTACAAACACCTACCATTTTTTGTTGTTATTTTTTTTCTCAAATGTCCAGAACATTATAGAGTCAAAGGTCATTGTGTAGGGATATCCATACAAATGTTGTCCAGTGTACTAATTAGATAAGGAAATATAATTTTTTGTACACAACAACTTACCACTACTCAATTTTTTTTATACAGATTCTTTCAAATTTTGTATTGGAAATATGACAGACGTAAAAATGAAAATTAAAGATTGTATTTTTATTGTAGGGAGGGTTATGCTTTCAATGTTAATAATCATCTGGATTTATATAGCACTTAATACTAAATACTGTCTCTAAGCACTTTACAGGTATTATTACACTGGTCATCGGATTATTCATGCACAATGTGCACCATCTCCACTCCGTGGGGAGTATTCCTACCATATGGTCACCGTGAGGGCATATGGCAATTACTAACACAAAGGCTTTCATCATCCTACCAGGTCCCCATTTCTCTCTTGGGTATGGAGTGGCAAATGTAGATAAATGCCTTGCCAAAGGACATAATGCTGTGTCGAGATCGAACCTCCGACCTTTGCATTTCAAGTCAAGTGCTTAAACCACTCTACTGTTACACCTCTGGTGTTATGTTAAAGATAAAGTTGAATGCTGGTCACAGAATTACATTGGGGAAAAACTGTGGAAACAATTGGAATAGGTTGCTTATGTAGTACATAGGGATCTTTGGTTACTGTTAGGTTTTGGAATCATCAAATTAATATTAGAGATTTATTCTTTCTTGCTGAAATGAAAATCACATGCACTGTACCCATAAATGGGTATGTGGGACTATGCACATGTACCATAAATGTTTGGTCTAAACCTTTCAGCTATTTCTTGTCATATTTCGAAGGGCAGTCTTTCTTTTTAAAGGCATCGTTTAACAATGTTAAATCTGAAATGCACGGCCCTACGAGTTATCAGTGTCTGTGATATGGTGTAATATTGAAGCCCTAAAAAAATTGTGCTCCAAAATGATCATGAAGTGCCTCAAAAAAGTAAAATTCTTTGAGTGACCGGTTTTACCATACCATACTCATTTTTCCCCAATAGACTGTAGTGTTATGAAAACAGTTAGGAAAACGCAAAATTTTGTTTAGATTTCCAATCATAAATATCTTGATAATCAGACAGGCTTGTAAAAGTCATGGGGTTCCTGACTGATATAAAAGTTTATAATTATCATTGCAGCATGTGCTAAGTCCAGGATTTTGTTTCAGAATCTGAGACAAAGTTACTGGATCCCTTTAAAGGTCCTTTTTCTACGATGTTCTTCCATACTGACATTAAAAGTCTGAGTTAGCTCACAACTTATCTTTCATCTTTACTAGAATTTCACCATCTCTTTAAATATTTTTATGATTCTTGTTCATTTCTCCTCTACAGGAGCATTTTTTTTTTTGAAATATATTTGTACTGCATAGACAGCATAGTAATGAATTCTTACTTTTTATTATGAGTAATGAGATTTAAATGGGGTTTCTCTGCCCAAAACTTAACACTGAAATATCAAAATACAAAATAGTTGTTTTCTACTTAATATAGTGAGGTTACGGTACACAGATACCTCTAACAAGGAAATGGTGTTCACCTTTTTCAAAATGCAGATTTCTAAGTAAAATGTCATGCTAAAAATGATGCCATTGAGTGATTTTTGAACATTGGCACCCAAGCTGCTCAAGTTTTATGTTTTAGGGACTCACCAGTGGTATGCATTTCAGAACAAATATTTTGGCTGAAAATGTTCCTTAAGTGTAGCAAACCCACTATGAACAATACAATGAAATATGGTATACGTTAAGGCCCACACTATTAAGATATTGTTAATGTAATATTTGTTTGATATGATTTGTGCAGGAACAACTTTTTATAATTTGTTAGTTCAAAATAATTTTCACTTTAATACAGTGACCAATAGGCCATTTTCATAATTTAATCATTTTAAAAACATGTCTTTGTTCAGTACCACATTACGAATTATTTCATTCACTTGTTACTAACAATCGTATTCAATATTTAGAATGCATATCGCATACATTACATGTTGCTAGGTAGGGTAATCCATAATTTTTGTTCGACCTAGCAACAATTTGCAATTTGCGTTCTGGCTGTTGACATATATGATGTATATAGATGAATGCCATAACCCCTCGCTAGGCAGAACCTTAGCACAACATACTCAAATTTGTTTCACTTATTATATTGTCCATTTATATTATGATTATATTGATTAGCCATCAAGTTGGTTTTTTACCAATTACCAATGCAATATAATTTTTAATTTTTTATTTGGGGATTGTGTTCTTTTGTATGACTGCTCTGTTTTTTTTTCTTTGAAAATGATGAGAACTTTGGAATTTATCATACATGTTGCTTGCCCTGTGGTCTACTTAAAACTGCACATGTTGGTATCTTACGTTTGCAGTCAACTCCGCCATGGTTCGGGGGTAGTTCCGATGTCTTAAAAGAATGATGTAAAGATGAGCAATTTAAATGCTGGTCACAATATTGAGTGGTTTATTAAATACAATGGTTGAAATACAGAGAAAATGATGTCCACCTTTCCTGTTCAAGACTTTTTTGAACATTCTAATTTGTTACTCTTATCTCAAAATCCAGTTTCGTTATCCATGATGTACCATGAAGAAAAAAAAAACACCTGTTTCATTATGAAAATAGGGAAATGATATTAATGTTTGCATTCTCCCAGTTTGATGTATCCGAATTGCCAAGATGAGTAATTCCCCCTATTAAAATGTCTACTTTTTAAATTCTTACATGTAGCTGTCTCTTCTTTATCGTTTTCCTTATTTTCTGATTATATTTGTGCCGATAGTCTAAATTGACAATTAATAAAGAGAAAGTGCAGAGAATAGGTATTATCAGGCACGTAGCCACACGGGGGGGGGGGCACGTGCCCCCCAATTTTTGTCTCGCCTGCGTAGCAAAAAGCGAGACATAGGCGCCGCTTTTCCGGTGACGGCGGCGGCGACGGCGACGGCGACGGCGACGGCGTCAACATCAAAAACTTAACCTAAGGTTAAGTTTTTGAATTTTTGGTATAATTTTTAAAGTATAAGTTCTTAGTCAATGAAACTTTGACTATAGGGTAATCAAGTATCCCCAATCATGTGAGTAGAATTTCAGATCACAAAGTCAAGGTCAAAGGTCATTTCAGGTCAACAGACTTGGACTATGTTGTAGCATCATCATCGAAAACTTAACCTAAGGTTAAGTTTTTGAATTTTTGATATAATTTTGAAAGTATAAGTTCTTAGTCAATGAAACTTGAACTATAGGGTTATCAAGTCTCCCCAATCATGTGAGTAGAATTTCAGGTCACTAAGTTAAGGTCAAAGGCCATTTAAGGTCAACAAACTTAGACTTTGTTGTGGCATCAACATTAAGATTTTCAAAATGCTTCTTCTTCGTTATTTTTCAACCGATTTTGATTCTGATTGTTTCATATGATAGGGCTAGGAGGGGATTTAAAATTTCTACACAGAATCGTGAAATTCATTATCTATGCTAATTTATGCAAATTTATTCGAAATCACAAAAAAGGCTTCTTCTCCTTCATTTCTCAACAGATTTTGATTTGGTTTGCTTTATATCGTAGAGCTAACTTTGGTACACTAAACTTTTACACAGAATTTTGAAATTGTTCTCCATTAATTAATTATGGTAATTTATGCAAATTTATTCCAAAAATAACAAAAATTGCTTCTTTTCCCTCATTTCTTGACCGATTTTGCCTTATCTGGTAGATTTAAATTTGGAACAATAAACTTCTACACAGAATTGTGAGATTTTGCTCCATTGATTATTTATGGTACTTTATGCAAATGAAATGGAATTACAGTGTATGTCCCTTCCAGGGCATCAAATTTCTATTTTTTGACCAGTTCAAAAGTGTACCACATAAAATTTACGATATTTGTTGTTGTGAGATGCGGATGAGCGCTACGTCATTGACGTTCTGGTTTATCATATTGAATTGCGTTATGCAGGCGAGACCGCCGAGAGCGTTTCCCTTGTTTTCCAAGATTGGTTGAACTTTTTTAGCCCTTTTTTTTTACCTTGATCGATTACATGTATGTGCCCCCCCCCCCCGCAAAAAAAACAAAAAAAACATCAAACTCTGGCTACGTGCCTGGGTATTATTAAAGGGGAAGTCCACCTTAATAACTGGTACTGAATTTTGTCATCAGTGAAACACAAATTGGGAACCCTGTGACCAGGCGCGGATCCGGGGGGGGGGGCCGAGCGGGCCTTGGCCCCCCCCCCCCCCAACCCCCGCGAAAAAAAAAAAAGGAGAGAGAGAGAAGGAAAGAAGGGAAAGGGAAAGAGGAAGAAGAAAAGAAAAGAGGGAAAGATCGGGGGGGGGGCAAAAGGACTTGCCTCCCAGGCTGTTGCCCCCCCCCCCCCCCCCCCCCATTCAAAAAATAAAAGAGAAGGAAGGAAAGGGAAAGAAAAAAGGAAAAGAGGAGATACAGGGAAGGAAAAAAGAGGAAGAAGAAAAAAAAAGAAGTGGGATATCAGTTGCAATTTTCCCGCCAACAACTTGTGGATCGGGGGCGGGGGGGGGGGGGCAAAAGGAAGGAAGAGAACGTAGGAAAAAAAACTGAATTTAGACAAAGATTAAGAGTCGATAACGACACAACAAATCGTCTTCTTTCTCTAATGATTTAATGAAACGTAAGCTTCCGCTTAGCGCGGGAGGGGGGAAACTAAATTCAGACGATTATTATTATTGGGAACGGTACAACAAATCGTCTTTTTTCTCTAATAATTTATTGAAATGTCAAAGCTTCCGCGTTTCGCTGAGGAGGGAGGGGGAAACTCGCCTCTCCCTGCACCCACCAACCCCCAATTACGTCACTGCTGGTCACCATTACGAACCAATATTTGGCTCGCATAATTTCAAATTTTGCCCCCCCCCCCCCTAAGAAAACCCTGGATCCGCGCCTGATGTATATACAACGGCAACAGTTTAAATATAAAATGTAAGTTCTTCTTACATAAATCATTGGTCTGGAAACAATTATTTGCCCATTGTTGTGTATTGTATTACATTTTCACTGACAATGAATTCACATTGTAATGCAATTTTCAAGTTTCCCAGGCTTATTTAGGAGAACAGAAGATTGATATTGTTAAGTTGTACGATAACATCACTCAGTTTGATTTGATTGGAGATATTATCTCATTAAAAACAGAGTAAAGGCTATACAGTATCAAACAAACCTACACCATTAAACTTCAAGCTCACTCACACATGATTTATTGCGATACTTTCAAGGCTAGTTATTATTTCAAGTTCGTGTACAAAGGGCAACAGCTTCAATATTAAACGTAATTAAATCATTGGTCTGGAAAATGTCATGCCCATTGTTGTATATTATACAACATTTTCCATAACGATGAATATACATTGTATAATCATAATGCAATTTTCAGGAAAACCATACTTGTCATTATTGTTATATTTGTTAAATATGATACTAAAGCAAATCGTTTCGCTTATCGATAAGATAAATAAATGTGAAGTACGTGTCAAATAATGAAATCATTACGTGCTATTTTTAACCGGACTAGACATTTGAAATGTATAAAAAAAATGTATACACTATTGACAGCAAGTAAGTTGTTTAAACAAAAAATTCAGAAATTGAACAACATTGCACATTTTAGTCTACACGGCATGCTCTACACCCTTAGTTGGACTGTAAACAGTTGTCTTCTTAAGTCTTCCATATAAATATAAATTTTAAGGAGGTCAATAATCATTATGAAAACACCACTTTCGTATTTGACACATCAATATATATTGTGCACACATGTAACAATGTGATAATATTTTTTCTTGGGGGGGGGGGGGCGGGAGGAGGGCAATCCAAAAAGGGACTGATATGTGAACATTAATATTGATAGGTCGCTTCACAAAAGTCATATTATCCATGTTTTCAGGCTTCCTAAACTAAGATTAGCAACATTATTAGGCCTACAAATTGCACATAATATGTGCTAATTGGATTGTAATGCTAATTTGGCAAATTATACTATACCCACATGAAATTAATGTGTCGTCTTTCAAAAGTGATTAACAATGATGCATTGCACCATTTTCAGGCTTTATAGATAAACAATGACAATGAAGTCCATAATTGAACATATCCTAATTAGCTCATTATGCTAATTATGATATTTAAGACAATTGCATTACTTAAAAATAAAAACTGGTGTCATAAATGAATTCCTCGTCATAGAAAACCCTTGAAAAGTCGTATTATCCATGTTTTCAGGCTTTCTGGATTGAGATTAGCAACATTATTACATATTGCACATATGATAATTAGATGATTATGCTAATTAGGCTATACAAAAAAGTTGCTCAAGGTTGCCCAAGGTTGCCAAGCTGGCAACCAAGCTGAATTTACTTCAATACCCATCTAGAACACGAATCAACAAAAAAACCTTGTACTTATAAACTTTTCCAGGTCAGGTACCGTCTACTGGACTATTTAATGAAACGTCATAGCTTCCGCGCTTTGCGGAGGAGGGAGGGGAAACTCGCCCCTCCCTACATCCCCCTGCATTATGTCACTGCTGGTCACCATTACGTACCAATATTTGGCTCGCATAATTTCAAATTTGGGCCCCCCCCCCCCTAAGAAATCCTGGATCCGCGCCTGCCTGTGACAGTTCTTGCGAGGTCCTCTTCAATTTGTTCTCTACAGAAATTGCATAATATTTCATTTTCTTATTAATTGGTGATGGAATAAATGTTTCATACAAGGGTAGCATAAAAAAATATTTGCAATAATTATGTATAGGGTGCATGAATGATCGAACATTTTCTTTCGGGAAAATAGACATGTCTGCATTTTTAGTACATGTACAAAGCAAATGGGAGGGAACCTCGCAAAATACATCACAGAGTTACCAATTTGTGTTTGATTGATCGCAACTCAACAATTCATAGCTTTCTAATGTTTATTCGAATTTTGCTCAAACTTTGACTGGTCTGTTCCTCTAATTTTCCAGCTTCTATTTAAATTTACTTAGTATCAGGGTGTACTTCAAGTGTAATGTTTAAAAGGAACGAAAAGAAGAAGGGAAAGGGTGATTTGCCTATTCTATACGATCGTTTTCGGTGTAAGATTCTGTCCGACTTTGCTGACATCTATCCCCGACAAGTAGGGAAAGATCACGTAAAGTTTCATACTATGTTAATTATTAAATATAGACTAGTTTAGGGACAACGCTACAACTTCTTTCATGTATTTTGAATTGCAAAATGCCCACATTTTATGTTTTAGGGCAGAGTTGTTCAATCTTTTATTTATAGTCACCGCACCCTTTTAAGAAATAAACAGATTCGCGTCATCTCAATCCCAAATTCATCACTGAAGATTCATTTTGCATCATTCTGGCACTCGCGTATATACGTCCACATTTTGCCTCTAAAAATTAAAAAAATATATGAGTGTAATGCACTTTTTTTTACAGAGGAAAAGTGCCCCTTTTACTTAGACATATGCCCCTATTAATTTGTAAAAGTGCCCCTTCCCCCTGCTTTTCACCTCTGTTAAGCGCACCTTCTATTTTGACATGTGCCCCTTTTCAAGTTTGATAAGTGCCCCTTCACCTCTGATAATGGTCCTATTCAAATCTGAGAGGTGCCCATCTTAATTTGTAAGAAGTGCCTCTTCCCCTTTAAATAACTACCCCCTTTTAAACTCGGATTATGTTTTCACATGTGCACCTTTCCCTTTACATGTAGGCCTATAATAAGTGCCCCTTTCCCTAATGATAAGTGCCCCCATTAAAAAAGAGCCCCTTACCCTTCTCATAAATGCCCTTTTTTTCTCTGTTGAGTGCCTTGTTTTGTAGGAGTCAGAAGTGTCCCATTTTCACCTCTGATAATTACACTTTGTCCTTTAATTGACACGTGCTCCTTTTCTCCTTTTCTAATAAGATTGTTATTCCTTCCGATCAGTGTCCCCTTTTCCTTTAAACGCTACCTTAATGTCAAGCAACTAAGAACAAGTTCCTCCAAAGCTCGCTTGTTCGCATTTATAGATGATATAGATCATATAATTATGTTACTTATCAAACGTCTTTCAGTCTTCCGTTATGAGAATATGCTTATAATCCCATCAGGATTGGGCTTTTTCCTCTTTATAAGTTGCAATTTTCGCATTGTGCGACCTCACAAATCTCGCTCGCAAATGAATTTTCAGACCATCACTCCCAACTGCAAAGTATGATGCTTAAGCAATATCTTGTATGTTATATAAAGAGAAACAATTATTGAAATCACCCCTGATGTTCGCAATGTAGGGGTAGATACCAATGTCTAAAAAAAAAAGAAGGTGTATTTTCGCTTTGAGATTTCCCTTTGTATAGGTGCCCTTTTTTGTTGGTGCCCCCCCCCCCCTCAACAAGTCACTCCGCCGCCCATGTATGTATTATAATAGCAAGAATAAAGCTATATTTACAGTAAATTTCAATAAATAAGATTTCTCTCAAAAACGTATAGATAATTGATAATAATAATTATGATAACTATAGGCATTTCTATAGCGCCGTCTATCTAGAAATTCTATTCAGAAGCGCACTTATTGTCCCGTCTTTAGCCTATAGCTGCCATTACAGCGCTCCAGCATTTCAATTTCATTTCATTTCAAGGAATTAATTCCTGCCAGGTACCCTTTTTCCTCACCTGGGCCGAGTGTGGCAAATGAAGATTAATGTCTTGCCAAAGGATATTAGTGCATTATCGGGGATCGAACCACGACCTTTAAATTTCAAGTCAAGTGCTAAAACCACTCGACTAAGACACTTCTACATGTCTTCTATATCTAATATAAGTTTAATAAAACAACCAACCCCTCCACCACGTTAATCTCTCCTATGCTTAAAAATACACACCGTTGAAGATTCCATTCATTATCACTAATTAAACCAGGATTCAGAAAGAACAATAATGAGATGCAAGGGTGGCTGAAAGAAGAAATAACTATTTCAATATTTTAAGGTTTTCTTAAGTTATCAAGTTATCCTGTAATGCCCTCAATGAATCAAGTTGAATATTTTCAATACCTTCACGGTAAAAATTTGCCGTTTACACAAACTGAACCAGATATTAAACATTTACTAAGAACAAATAACAATCAACAGCACAAAAATATATGTATAAGGGTGGGGGGGGGGGAATACCCAGTTTTCAAGTAGAACAAAGATTGAAACAGAAATGATTATTCAAATGAAGAGAACAAGGTCAGGATAAGGTCAGGAGTAGTTTAGATAATATTATAGTGCAACCAAGTTACACATTAGTATCTACTTTTGAGGCAACAATCAATGCAATTAAACATTACATTTTTTCATGACTGCTTCTTTTTCCACTGTCTTCTTCTTCGTTCGTTACAATTTGGGCTACAGATTTCCCCTCGGCTGAAGGTGTGAGAACATGAACACTCGCAAGACCAGACTTGACAATGCATCTTCATATTATTTGCGAGCTTTTGGAAGAATTTGATTTCTTACAGTTAAATCTTCTGCAATGGAGATTCATGACTCATTCATTTGTTTTTCTGTTTTGAATATTCTCTTTCATTTCGTGGTAAGATGTGAGTTTCACTATAATAATAATGATCTATGATTTGACTTCCTAACAGGTTGGTTCCCGGCTGTATGTAGATGATTCTTTCTGTTGTTAGGGATGTTTCCCGGTGCGATGCGATCGGTCAATATCCTTCTCTGGGTCCAGGGCAACACATCATTCATCTCTAATAATTTCTGTCATAATTTTGTTTGTGTTTTCTCCTTTCTTTCCTTCTTTTCCAAACGTTCTGATGCATGATCTACGAGAATACTGTTCCAGGCCGTTGAGGGCATTATCCAAGGCGGATATTTCCTTTGGTATGGCGCTTCCCGGGGGGCGTTATTTTTTTATGCGGCACAGATTGGGGTTAGTTGCGTGTTGAGCCTATGGGAAAATTTAGGGTTAGGGTTAGGGTTAAATCAAGACCTCTTTAAAAAAAAAAAACCCAATCTGTGCCGCAGAAGAAAATGACGCTTCCCGGGGGTATGTTATTGTAGGCTGAAGCTTCTAAATTTCCCCATACAATTGTATTCCTTTGTTGCTTTGCAGGCCAAAGACATCATCTTGCAATAATCTAGATAAAGGTCATTTGTACCAAAAAGGTAAAACCCACAGAGATGAATACTGGATAATTATGCGCTCATGAAAGTTATGTTACATCATGCACCAACGGTACACTCTATGATACGCAAGTGGAAGTATTCTTTTCAAGAGGGCAAACAAAAGGTATTCATGAAGCACATCTAGGACTTTGGCAGTTATTATTCTAAGATGCTCAAAGTGGAACTTCTCCATGTGTAAAAAATCTGTAGATATTTGGGGTCATTTTGTACCATACTCCCTTATGTTGCTAGCTGCTGTAGCTTTTCGGGTTTCTTTTCAATTGCATTGTTAACTGTATTGAATCAAGTAGACTTATCATTTCAGAATTCATCAGCAAGTCTTTCATCACCTGACTAGTTATGGCTGCTGTTTGTAATGTGTTTAACGAGGCGTCAGATCTAGAGATCTGTCATTTTAATTTGAATCACAAACGTTAAATTTGAATCACAATGATGTAAATTGGTTACACCAGAAATAGAGATTCTGTTCATAATAGTGGAAGAGCAACACAATCATGAACATGAACTTTATTGGAATCCCTTATGGCCCCGTAGGGGCAAATAGAGGCTTTAACGAACAAACAAACAAAAATAGAAAAACATGAATATAAAATCTAATTTTACAACATAATTAGTTATTATACATACGATTGTCGATAAGTTTGTTAACACTTTTTCCTTATATCTAGTTCAAAAAGATAGAGAAGGAAAAAATAGGAGTGATAAGAAAGTGAGATATCCTTTAAAAATATATAAATAGATCATATAGGCCTAAGTCAATAATACCCAAAAGATATTTTTCTTACCCTAGACAATGACTGTATAATAACTTCTTTATCATTCTATTAACATTAGTTTTGGAGGAAGGGGGCTGAGGGGAGAGCTAAGACTTAAATTCCACAATGATCATAGAGTAACCCACCAAAGTATTCGGCCGATCATAATAGTAACGAGGTAGAATTCAGCCCCGTGACTGAGTCTTAAAAAAGATGCATTCAAAGAGAGCATGAAAGGCATCACAAATCCTTTCACTTTTAAAGGGACTTTGTAACAATGTTAAGATGAGAGATAGGGGTGCTAAGGTAGTGACTTCAATGCTAGATGTACAATTAAAGATAATCTGAAAATTTGAGTGAAAACAGATAATTATTCATGGTACAAATTGGGAAAAACTGTTCTGATTGATTCCTTAATTCTCCCAACTATATTATTCTACTTCTATTCTGCTACTTGTCAAAGCCTGTTCAGCATCAAGACAAGGACAATTTAATTACATTTTAGGTGAATGTAAATTGTCACAAAGCAATAAAATGGCTCTACATTCCATTCCAGACAGTTAAGTGTTGACAGATTTTTATAGCCTGTTTTATGTATTTTTCTCATGGAAAAACGGTTGGGAAAATTCAAAAATGGTTGGGAGAATTTACTGTTAATCACTGTTAGAGGGTGCCTCACATCGACGCCTTCAAAGAAAACCATAGATATCTTTGTGGTTTGAGAATTTGTTCAGGATTTTTTTTCATGTCAGAGGGTTAGTATAGTAGAAGGAATATAGTAAGTAACATTTTATACAAAAATTAAGCAATTTTTTTCATCAACCTTCAACAATGTTACCGAGTCACTTTAAAACGTCGTGTACGAAATCTTTCATCTTTCTTTCTTTCATCTTTCATCTTTGGGGACCCCATTGGAAATAATCTCTCGAGCTTTCGTGGGTTATCCTGTTCAAGCTGACTTATTTTTGATCTGTTATTATTGTATATTGTTTTATGTTGGAAGTTTGTCGATTAAAAGTCAATCAATCAATCAATCAAAACTTAAATAACAAAATCTTCCTAGCCTCATCGGGAAAAGAGTATTGCCCAGTCTAAATTTTGTCAGAGTCGCCTGACCCAGTGTGGATAGGCACAGACAGAGAACTGACCACTGAGTGAACGTGTCTCTAGAGTCGCCAGTTCACATCTCACAGCACTCTCAAAATAAGTATTAATAATTCATGATGCAGGCAGCAACAACACCTGATTTATGACTACAACCACTCATTGCATAAAGCAGCGAATTATTGTTTAAAGGAAAATCACTATGTTTAATCGACAGACAACATTGCCAGTTTTGAGATAATGATCTCGCATTTCAAGCATTCATAACTTTCTCATTATTGGTCCGATTTTTTTCAAACTTTCGCCATTCGAATCTGTTTCTCTGATAAATGTATGCTTTCATTCACTTAAACTTATTACAAGGGTTAGAATGCCCTTTAATACTCGAGCATCCATTTTTGTTTCCCTCAAATGTACGGGTAGAACTCTGGAGAAGTTCGATTAGCTGCGAAAGCAGAATGGATCGAATCGGCGGGTAAATATTCCGTCGATTGGTTCCGGGTAACTAATCGTTCGTGACACCGGTAATCTTCACTACAGAACCTCATTAGCATACGGATTTTGATTGGCTTTTATAGCACAGGGGCGCGGTTGACTTATAATTATGCGCACTAGTACTACTACATGTAAACCGTACCCACCTGTTAATTTACTATACTAGAACAGTTCCAGTGACCGCCGTTGCGCGCGCAAAGAAGGTGGTACCGTGGTAGTATAAGGAAGCTAACAAGCTGTCTAGTATAGTACATACATTGGATTTGGATGTCGATGTTGTTCTGGTTACGGTTAACGAATTAACCAACCAATTTTCCGTAATCGTAGCCCGGTGGGGCGAAAATTACACACATTACGTGCAAAATGGCGGAATACGACAACGGCGAAAATAATGATGGTCGAGAATATATGAAGCAGGAAGAGGAGTGGGACCATAAAGGTCTTCTGGATCCGGATTGGGAAAGACAGCAAAAAAAGGTATGGTAATTGGTAGGCGTTTTCTTAATCCGCGCACAGCCACTGATTGTAACATAACACCGAACCGTGCCGGTGAACTCACCTATCGTGATCGTGGCGTGGGTAGAAAAGTTACTTCTGTTTTGATAGAATTGCAAGTTACGTATTGCTGATAAGATACCCTCCTACACGCCTATTTACCGTACCGGTAGCCTTATTTTAGACCTCTACATGTGTAATTAAGTAACAAATATACGGATACAGTAGACAGTCTAGTTTCAATTATTAATTAAGTTTAGATCTAGGCCTAGATACAAGTTTGACCCTTTTTTTTTTTTACTCTGGTAGGTCTAGATTCTAGCTACCGCTTTGGTCAGGGAGCTCAGCTCCTCCTTTGCCAAAATCGGCACTTGATCTTGACCGTCTCGACGGCAAGCGGTGTCGGGGGATTTCCCCGGAGTGAAGATCTAGGCAGTGCAGTGTCAGTAGAAAACTAATACACTCGCACGTATCCAAGGTTAATCTAGGCCTATATAGGTCTAGTCAACAGTCTTCAATTTTGGAGTTTTGTGAACTGCTCACAAACTTCTCAATCTAGGTAACTTCTTCCTTCTTCACTTTATCTGCTCTTATCAGAGATCTGCGGCTACCATGAGTGACTATGACTGTTACATGAGTTCTCGTTCAGACATTATGCATCAAAACTGCAGCATTTTTTTTAATGATGATGTGAAATGTAATACACTTCACATTTTTGTATCTTTTAACACAGAGCTCAGTGAATATTAGACAGAAATAACCGTCTGATATGGGTCATTTCTTTAATAAAACTGACATTTGTTGACATTCCCCTCTATAATCGGAGGTCTAGTGGAGCCAGACGTAGTCTCAGTGGAACAACCGACGATATAGCGAGACTGAAGCTTTTGGTCTAAGTGAATATGTGCAAGTCCGTTGTATGCTGTTACCATTCATTTACACATTTTTAAAAAAAATGCAACAATGTCTTTTTGCCATTTCTTTTGCTTTTAATCTCGCCATATTCAAGATTCAAGATAATTTATTTTCTGATTTAAAATACAGAAATTCTTCCTCCACTGGCGAGTGACGTACATATACAAGCAACATAAACGATATATGCACTCGAGGATACAAAGAACATACAACAATAATAGTAACAATAATAGCAATAACAAAACTGGCATTAAAAATTGAATCCCAACAATTGCAACCATGCACAGAATGCATGAAATAAATGAGCATGAGGAAAAAATGAGACAAGAACAAATAAGAGAGAGAGAGATGAGTCAAATGGAGTAGAGAAGAAAGAGGAAATGTGAGGGAGAGAGAGAAGGTGAAAGAAAACGAAGAGCTCTTGGAGGGAAGAGGTAAAATAGAGTACATGCTTTAACAGTGACTGTTCATGGTAAATAAAGACAAACAACGAGTCATGGACATTGCAAGCTAGAGATGGACCTTGTGATGTTGAATATTGTATAATTTATTCTCTCGTTTATTATGTGACCAAGGCTTAGGATGTGCAAGTTGTGTAGGTGTTGATGTCTCCCTCCTTCAGCTATATTGGTAATTTTGTTTCAAGAAACTGGCATGTGTTCAGTTTGCGACATCCCATTAAAACACTTTTTAGTAAATGCGTTTCAATGAGATGTCGGTGAACTTGTACTTTTGAGGGTTTCGTAAAATGATGCCCAAGATCCCACCCGCAAGCCCGTCCATATGTGGGGCTGTGTTAAAGAATCATAATAATACAATATTTTGTAGACATATATTTACACAATTTCTTTATGAAATAAATAATAGATCATTTCATCAGCAACCAAGAAACAAAGAAATTTATGAAAATGTCAAGGAGAGATAAAACTGAAAGGTTACATCTCAGATTTGCTAATTTGATTGATTACAAATTTAAAATTTCATAACTTTATTAATTTTTGTCAGATATTCCACAAACTTTCACTGATCTGTTTCTCTAATTTTGTAGATATGAATAAATTAAAAAAAAAAGAAGATAAATATTCAACCACCATAAGGTCAGGCGTTTCAGGATGACTTTCCCTCAAAAATTCCTATTTCACACAACAGAAAGGTCTAGACTAAAGTAAGGAAATATATGTACTGTAGACTAGATAATATAGCAATTAAAGGATTGTTTGACCAATTTTGAATTATTTATATTTCATTCCACCTCCCTTTGATATACAATGTTGTAGGTGATTATTTTTAGATGCAAAAATATGATTAAGCAATAAGCAAGGAATGTCAGACAGACAGTCCACTGTTTGTATACTACTGGTACCGGTATGTTGACTTTCCTACCTAATTCTCAATAGGCCACTGATAATCCTTACACAATGGGGGCGTTACAGAATATAGACTGCTT
Organism: Strongylocentrotus purpuratus; assembly: GCF_000002235.5. Taxonomy (NCBI): domain Eukaryota; kingdom Metazoa; phylum Echinodermata; class Echinoidea; order Camarodonta; family Strongylocentrotidae; genus Strongylocentrotus; species Strongylocentrotus purpuratus. The sequence goes on from NW_022145611.1 coordinate 4,732,568, forward strand.
GTATAGAAGCATACCGTTAGATGAAATCACAGAATATAGACTGCTTGTATAGAAGCATACCGTTAGATCAGATCACAGAATATAGACTGCTTGTATAGAAGCATACCGTTAGATGAAATCACAGAATATAGACTGCTTGTATAGAAGCATACCGTTAGATCAGATCACAGAATAAGCCAACGGCTTTTTATAAGTTTTTCCACCAGTTGTAAATGTTATTTGAATTTGTTGTAACGGTTTTTCAAATCGTCTTTTCCGGAATGTAAATGGGCCTAGGTTAAAGAAGGCGCTCTATCCTATTGTAGTAAGTCACTCGAGTACAGCAGCTGGGTGTTTCCTAGATATTCTTTGTATGTGCTATGCCTCGTTCAGGAAGTGGTAGTGCCTTTACCAGTTTAAAAATCACTTCATTTTTGACGATGTACTTTAAATAATGTACATATGTATAAGGCAGTCATATAGTTTTCAGTTCAAATTACTGATGTATAATCATTTTGTGAAAGAGTTACCAATCTTTCTATTATTAACAAAAAGGTTTGTAGACATCCCATTCATAAAACTAAAAGGGATGTTAAGACTTGCGACAGTTTTGTTAATTCTGTGAATTATGGTAAGCTGTCTAAAGCTACCTCGCTCTTGATTCTCATTTTTGTTCTTATCATTATTAGTACCTGTAGTATTTTTTTAATTTTCGCAACCACAATATGTTCTAAAGTCTGTGCTAGTACAAGCAGATTTGAAGACCAAATTGTTAATGACAAATCATGCATTTAAATGAAATTGAAACCTTTGTCAAAGTTAATTGATTGAAACAATTATTTGAAGAAAAAAACTTTTTGAAAGATTTGAAATGCTTAAACTTGAATGAGGTTTAATAATCTTGTTACCAGACATGTTTTTAAGATGATCTTTGTCTTGTCAATAGTCTGTCAATGATTAGGTTATTTATTCAGGCAAATATATTTTGTCCAAGTACAACCTGAACTTATGCATGGTGGTTTTGTCCCGGTTTTGTCACATGAAGGTAGATATATATTCCTCATGATCATCCTTATAATATTGACCTGTGCAACTTCCCGACAATGGTCAGGCTGTGAACTGCAGCTGGCGCTATATCTAAAGTTCAAAACCATCATAGCGGACACAGAGCTAGAGAGATAGGTGTGACACCCGTGAGCGCTCTAACTAAAGTTAATTCATCTGGAGTCGCATCGTATTGCCTTTGACAATGAAATTGACCTGTGAATGTGCGACTTCCGGTGACTTAACTACTTACCTCTACCAGCTATCGTGCCTGAAGCCGCCAGCGCTAGCGTTCGCCATGTGGAGGAGCGACTCCGCCCACTCCTGATCTTGCATGTAATACTACCTACTCTTTCTTCACCGATCGCTTTACATGAATATGAATATAAATAAACATGTTTGATATGATAGAGAAAGTGCGTTCATAATAAAAATGAATTAAATTGTCACCATATGCTATTGTCTTCTGTCATTTGGGATTTTATCTTTTTTCTAAGGGGGGGGGGGTGAATTGGAGGAAAGGAAATTGATTAAAAGATCATATCCTTCTCATAGGATGGTACTCTTAGAGTTTGAAATAGATGGTTTTCTTTCGATACATAGTTGATAATAATTGATTTAGAGTTCTCCCGCCATTGGTCAACCCACTATAGTGTGAAATCTAAATTTCTAATTATATTAATTATGTGGAACTTTCTTACTGGAAGATGTGAGTTTTGTTAACGAAGACCAGGGCCGCATCGCTGGTTACACGACCAGCTAGCCTATCGTGCTAGCCGCATTCCTGCCGGGGTGTACTATGAAAGGTTCGGAATGCGAAGCCAGTACGGTTAATACACACACTTGGCTTACACGATAAAGCGGGCTTGCCAAATATGGCTCTTGAATTACATATTAACGGAGTGCGGTGAGGTTGGGAGAATTTATTGCCGTTCGGTTTGTTTATGCACTGATCGATGGAGTACTACATGCATGTAGAAGACGGACTCGTCCACTATAGTATTCCTATTTGTTTCCTCTATAGATTATTAATCGCTAGTGAAATAATCATTAGTTCAGTTATTTAAATTGTTAGACCACTCTCTTGTGAGAGATTTGGAGGTGCATGTAGACAATAACGTGGTGTGTAGTTAGTTAACAAAATTTACGCAGACTAGACCTATGACAAAAGCTTATAATTGTTTTTATCCTTTTATCAATCTATCCCCAAAACTTTCCCCTCTTACAACCGTCGATTTCGGCATACAATTTTTAGCTAAAAAGATGTGTTTCATATCTTTACTTATTTAAGGTACACCTTTTGAATTGAAAAAAATTGGCATTCATCGGATCAGCAAAGTTTAAACACAATTCACAGCTGAGGCTAAAATTTTATTTAGTTGACAATAATAAAATGGTAATGATTGTTTATATAGATCTCCGTAGAGGTCTACTTTAACCGGTACTAATATTTCGAAGATATTTTTATCTACGGAAGCCTACATCTGATCACTCGTAAATTCTCTTTACATACTTCCGGGTCACATGGTACATGTAGCGGGGCCGGGTCGACTTGAATACTTACTGTGTGACCTTTGGCAATCGAAAATCAACGACCGTCGACCGACCTGGTCCGCGCTCGTAGACGTAGGACGATCACCGAATTTTGTCCAAACTTTAGTTCTGTAGAGGGGAAATCTTGTAACCACCGGCAAAATGGCGTACTATGGCAATCAAGATGCCTATGCCTATGATGACGACGATGAAGACGATTATATGAAACAGGAGGACGAATGGAATCGTGATGAAGTTTTGGACCCAGCTTGGGAAAGACAACAGCGAAAGGTATGTACTAGGTGTACGCCCCGGGGACCTTCTCCGTGCATGCCCAGTGATAAGTCCGCTGAGTCATTGCAGCTGCAGTCTACGAATAATTGTTGACCGTGAAAAAGTATATATCAAAAATAAGAGTAGATCTATTCATATGCTTTCAAAATGTCTTCCTTATTTCAACACAAAACGGGAAAATTGTTTCATTGCCATTTTGACATGTACGCATAATTTTTCAGATATTCTTTGAAGTTGGAAGATAGTGAGTTATGAATGTTAGTTGTTACTCTTACTTATTTCGAACATAATTTTCAACTATTTGTAGTGCTTGTGGGACAAAGTTTTGGTTGATTTGAACAAGACTATGTTAAAGTAGAACTAAAAATAAGTAGATGTTAAACCTAGGAAGTCTACGAATGTATGGAACTTGGAAGTAGACTAGACTAATATAGTCTAGTCTGAGTTTAAATCGTGTAGTATGTACGATATAGCAATTGAACAGGGGTAGGGCACCCTAAATGTCTGATTAACATTATAACAAAGGATGAAAACACATTTTGGGAGCATCCTTATTGTGTGGTGACCAAATAAAACATCACTACATGTAGACTAGATCTAGGTCTACATGTATTGGAAAGTGATCAGCTCCTGAATTACAAACAGTGTTCTTTATCAAATGAACAAACCTCTGGAAATTATGTTTGATTGTCTTGTATTAAGTGTCAGGGCGTAACGGTAGAGGGCCGCAAATAATTATTAATACAATTGATATGTTTGTTTTAAGAGTATCATATATTGGATAAGTGATTTTTTTTGTAATGTGCTAAATTTCTGTGTGGAAACTTCAAGACCAAGTTGTGAGAAAGTTCATATCTGGTCAATTGCTTCTTACATATTTAGAAAATAACACAGTGTCTGTTAATAATTCTTTATTAGTGGTGGGCACATATTCCTATACAAGGTACATGTACATGCCAGGGTTACCTTGTACAATATAAGGCGATACTGGATAGATATGGGCTGCATTCAATAGGCAAGCTTACAATAAAAGTCTTTGCCAGTGTATACTCGCACTGTCACCAGGCGTGCGTCATTCCATCACACTCATTGGTTTTCTCTTCATTCCCACTCCATATAATCTACACATAACTTGCGAGTGACATAATGAAGCAGGCCTGATGTGGTAGTGCATTAGCGCCTAAAATTCAATGTTAAATTCTAATGAGCAATGTTGCCACCTACCAGAGAACAATTATCAAACTTGAACGGCCCCTTGATATTGGACCGCTAACGATTGGAACATCTTATTTTTTTAAGAGGAGGGTTTTTTTGAAAATTATTTTACTGGTCACCCATGCACAGTTTTTCGATGATAATGGATTGGAATGGAATTCTTTTATTCTTAAAACTGCACAAATTTTAAATAATTTTGCTGAATTTTTATTAAGAAAGTATTAGGGCAGACGCGTAATCTTCTACAACATTACTTGTAATTAAGCTATGTACAAGTTTGCTCCTGGAAATATTTTTTCGCAGTCTACAAATGGTTCTGAAATTTGAGCGCAAGCTAAGGTATGACAGGCATGACAGGTATAGCTGATAAGCTATACATACCATACCTTTACAGTAAAGCTTATCTACTATATTTCGCTTTGCTTACCGATTTGATTGCCATTCTAACGTCAATTAGAATTGCCCTGGTAGCTGAAAAAAGTTCTTTGAACCTTTTGTTTCCCCAGCTGGGAAACCCCTCACACAATCCCCTACGTATACAGTATATGACCATGCCCATGTGAATACTTTTTTTTTGTCTGCCAGACATGAATATCAGTTCTTCCCCAAGGAAGGACTGAAAAGCTGTGGTAATTTACCAATAAGTTACCTTTTGCTCACACTTTGCGGCCCTGATCAGAGGCAGACAGCAGCACTCTCCTCGGGAGCAAGAGGGCTAACATTACCAAGGTCCCATCGCCGCCCCTCCCCCCTCCGATAAGGGAAATAAGATGGAGGAAAGCCCCAAATTAGTGCAGTAGTGTTGTTTCTCAAACCCAGGCCATCATCAGGTAAACCTAAGTCTATAGATTCCTCAGCAGCCGTTGGCTCGACAGCGGATGCATCCCTGATGCTCCAGCTGCGTTAATATCGGTCCTGCCTGCTGTGCCGGCATAAGCGAGATACACAACTAAAGAATACCCAATGTCCACTCCAATAAGCTCTAATCCTGCCGCTAAGCATGGCTACAAAAACCGAACAATTTTCCTTTGCAGGCACGGCAAACGACCCTGCTAAGGCAAAACCAGCAAAGTGTCTGGGGTGGGCAATTCTAAAGGACCCCGTAATCCAGCGCCAGGGAGGGGGCGGTCCTGCTCCCGCTGACTTGGCTGCTAGCAGACAATCCTGTAGCGCATACGGGAAAAAGCCTTTTCGTAATACCAAGAGAAGGACGAGATCACTGTCTGCACATAGTGTCTCGAGCAAGAAATTGGACTGATAATAACAGTTTTATCTCTCGGGGTCCGGCTGGATCAGGAAATAAAGAAAGCGTTACTAGTGATGTTTTCTATACAGAGAGACTGAAAACCGAGCAGTGAGCAAGTTGATGGAGTAGTTGCGGCTTAGTTAAGCCTCGGTCACAAATGCCATTACGAGCGATTGTCAGACCATGGATATATTCAGGAAGACCATGGAAAAATACGGAGGTTTGTAGGAACGCATCGTTCGTACGAACCTTTGTGACCGTAGCTTTACCGATTTAGTACTACCCTCTGTTGATGGCTGAACCCCCCTCTGCGGACTGGAATCTATAGCAAAGCAAAGCCCATATTTTGTCTTGACTCAGTGTTATCCGCCTGTGCTGAGAGAGCTTGCGCAGTAAAAATTGACACACCTGTGCAATCAAACCCTGAATATCCTGCTGCAATTCTGTTAACAAATCAGTCTTGTAGCCCCTCACATACCAGGAAAGGACATCTTGATGGTGCGTTTCCCATCAGAGTGGCAACTCAATCCAAATACTATCAGATAGATCTTCAAGGCTTCTGGCAATGGATGCCCTCTCAATATCTTGGAGAAATATCCTAGTGTACTTATGTTCCCCTATTCGTGCTTCATGAGTGCTACAGAAGGTTTAGGAAGACAAAGCAAACTTCCCATCGATGGGGCCATGGCGGCCAAAGTGGCCTTGGTTTCCAACTCTGCAGGACAATTGCCTCGCAGACGGGCCTTTCTTACAGAGCTGCCGGGCGATTCCAAACAAATTCCTCAGATCAACAAGAAGGAACTCATAGGATTTTAGACTGCAGTCTGTTTTTATTTGATGCAATGAGAGACTGGTTGGTCCATCCTCACCACGTGAAGGCAGAATTGCAGATTTTCTCATACACCTGTTTGAAAAGAACCTTGCTACCTCAACTATCAAAGGGTACAGATCAGCAATCTCAACCATCCATAAAGGTTTTCCAAGGTGGAGAAACAGTAAGTTCCTCCAAGCACCTTACACAAAGCTTAGAATCAAATATCTCTTTCTCTTTGGAGCCCACATAAAAGATGTTAGGTCCAGCCTGCATTTGGAGTCTTGCATGCCCTAACCTTTCCACCCTTTGAGCCCATGCATAGTAGCTCTTTCAGATCTAAAATTGAAAATTGTCTTTCTGCTAGCAGTAGCCTCTGGGACAAGATGTAGCTTTTTGCGTGCCCTCACAACGGGCCACATCCGTTTGAAAACTAATGTGGTAAGACTCGTCCCCCTTGCTAAGTTTATAGCAAAGAACTCCTCCTCGAGTGAGGTATCTTGTATTTTGAGTCAAACTATGGTGTCCAGTGCAGGCCCTGAAATGGTACTTGCACGAGACAAAGGTCATGCATGCACCTCAGTTCTGGTCTTTGTCAGTTCTCAATCCCCCATGGGTCAGTTTCTCCATATATCAGGCCATTAAGGCTGGAGATGACTAGACCATCCTACCCCATCATCTTCGAGCGAATTGCCGTTGTAGCCTTGCCTGTGCCCTCTTCCCGGGAACTTCTCTTAAAGACATTTTGAAGACCGTTTTACTGGCATAATCCTATCGCAGCTACTATATGAATATTCCGGTACGCTAATACAAAGTATCATATTATTACACCGGCTGTAGCTGAGCTGCCATTTAATAAGACGCTAAAGGAATTTCTTCCTACCTGTACCCATGTACTTCACCTGTGTTGAGAGTGACTTTGATAGGAGGAAATATTCACACAGGTATGGTCATGGGTTTGGGTTTGGGGTTTCCCAGCTGGGGCAACAAAGATTTAAAGAACTTTTTTTTTCTTCCTGCTACCGGGGCAATTCTAATTGGCATTTGAATTACAAATTATGAAATGGATTGGTAGTAAAGCTCACTCGTAGATAAGAAAAAAACATACTTAGCTTCTTAATGCCCTTGATAATGTCCATGATAAAGGGGAAGGGGGGGGGGGAGGGTTGAATCAACACTTACATGTTAAAGCATATGTATCCACTATCCATCCGCTTTATACATGGTATACTCAAAATTCAGGCATGGATAGGACTACCGGTAGGTCCATTTTGTATGATATCACTAAAGTCTTGTTGTTCAGTGGAGAAGGCCTAATTCACTGAACCTCACAACAGAGTGAATATGAGAGTTAAACTAGGCACCGGTATTCCTTATTGTTACTGTTGGCTTTCACCCTCCAAGGTTCTCTCAGGCTCAAAGCATGCTTTAATAGTGTGAAAGTCGATGCCAGGATGTAAATTCATTTCCATGATGTTCTTCTCTAACAGATGGGAGTAATATCAGTAGCGTAGCAGTGGTAAAATCATCATAGGACCCCCAGGCTTGTCAATGCATTCATCCAGCTTTAAGAAAAATCAGAAATTAATGAATGGTATTGGCCATTAGGAATGGAGAGGAGGGTAAACTCATTAGTAGCAGGAATTCTGCACAGATTCATCCAAAGCCTTGGGCTTTGTCCATGTACTCGCTATGAGATCCAACTTCTTTCTCTCTCTTATTAAGTGCTGCAATCAAATTTGCTTTTTGAAATTCAAGCTAGAATTGCATAAATTGTAAATTGCCCTAGGATTACTGCAGGGTCTATCTCTTTGTGCATCATTCTAGAGAAAGGGTACTGTAGGCTACTCTCTTTTCATTATCTAACAGAGCTATGCTAAGTGGGTTTTGTTGTAAACATGTTCTGGTTGAATTTGACATGGTCATCTCTTCTGTGTTTGGTTTTAGGTTAGATTAAGTTCCACAGTCAGTTCAGGGTGAAAGTTCAGAATTTGGTTTGTGTAGGTACTGGGATAGTGACCATTGGTATAGTTTTGTATCCAGATCTTACGCTCTTTTAAAATAAAGATATGTGTACATGGAGGCCTTTTTGTAGAATGGAGTTGTAGCACTGTAGGCCTAATTATGTACTGTATTTCTGTAAAGTATTTGGAAGGAGTGGCATTTAGGGTTTAGGAGGAATGTTTTGGTAGACAGAATAACATTAATGTCTTCCTGAACATTTATTAATGCTTTGCTGCTCCAAAATTATGTATAAGACAAACATGTACAGGATATGAGACTATTTTGTTGAAATGATTAACTAAAAAAGTTCACCTGATTTCCCCAACTGTTTTTGTGTTCTGTAGTAGGACCTACACACAGACAATCAATGTACCCTACCATGAAGAAAAAGTAATTTGAATTTTTGAATAATTCAGCCCTAAACTTGCGTTTCCCTCTCTTGGACACCCTGTATAAAAGTGGAATGTAAATGAAGGTCTGTTGATGATTTGGAATAAGAACCAATGGGTGTGTGTGTGTGTAGGTGGATATGAGAGCCTTCCCTTGGTGAAGCCATACTATGCAGGTCATGACCCCAGACAGGAATCTTAGGAAGTGAAATGTCAAAGAGGCATTGCTACCAAGTAAATAACACTCCCTGGACCCCCCCCTTTTATTTTTTCCCCCGGCCAGATAGCTAGAGCAAAAAAACATCCCTCTCTAGTCTCTACTGTGTTGCCCTGGCCCTTTGATGACATGCAGCCAGTTTGCAGTCCTGGCTTGGACTTTATCATTTCCGTTGAGCAAGTGGTTCATAACTAGCTAATTGATGGGAAAAAAAGAATGACTTGGATCACCGAGAGGAAATATTGGTGGTCACTGACCTAAAATGGTATCCAGTCAGTTGGTCGTCGAGGCATCCCAGATATTTAGTCTCGACGAGTCCATGTACGCACTTGGCATGTTCTTTCAATGTACTTGTGTGTTGTTAGACCGGGCAACCAGAGAAGGCTTCTGGAATGCCCCCGCTGAGCTAGCAAGTAGAAACTCAGCTAGAGCAGAGATAGGAAGGAGTAATATGAGAATGGGGTATAGTGTAGGTCCATATGGATCTCATTTTGAGGTTAGTTGTTAGGTTCACTCGAAAGTCTGTTAACTTAAAAGTTTAGGTCATGGTTTTAGACATGAACGTTATCTTGTAGGGACCCTGCGGACGCACCCTTTTACAAACAGTGAGCAATATTACTGTTAGCAAAATAACTACTAGTAGCATGGGGTCCTGAATCAAAGTTGCGTATATGTGCCTTGCGAAAGCAATTGATGTCACTTTGAGGTTATGCCAGCTTGTAGTGAAAGTGAATGCTTTCAAGGGTTGTAGTTTAAAACTTTGAATATTTATTATTTAATTTCCATTTGAACCCTCATCATTGTCCGTGGATTGTGTTTCTAACTTTTAGATTACACAAAATTAAAGTTTATAAAGTATGATACCTTGCAACCATACATGTAGCTACTGACTGTTGAGTGCTGGTGGCCATGCAGTTATATTGTGAAAGGAACTGTCTAGAAATTTAGTTATCTGAGTGGTTGATAGAAAGGAACTATTGTGTACTAAAATTGTCACACATATTAACAAATTGGTTAAACTAGTGTTGTAATCTAGAGCCTTTAAATCCCATCTTGGAACCATCCCGTTGGTGGCACACCCCGGGGCCTAGCCAGCTCACTACCATGTAGGTTTCCTGATCGTCACAGTTCACCTAAGTCTGCAAGTGCTGATTGAATTTACATCGAAGTCACTGTATACAATACAGTAACTGCCCTACAAATCCATTAAAAGTTTTAAGTAGAATTTATGTCATGAAGGATCAAATTTTTGTAGCTCAAAAGAGGGCGAATCCAGTGACAACATTTTCAATGCTTTAAAAATGCGTCCTTTCGATTTCATGTCTAGTCATTTTTATCACTCATTTAATTCATATATTTGTGAACGAACGTGAACACATCCCATCATGCTCAACATAATTGCATTAAAAATGAGTCTTAGAGCAACAAATAATACCATGTCCTCGACTAAAAACAAGGCAATATTACCACATTACTTGAGAGATATTTTATTTGTGCAAGCAACTCGAAAGTGTGTCAGGAAGTGTGTACTACATTGCCTGGATGTAATGTAGTTCACTGCTATTTTATATAGCTCCCTGCTTATAGGAATTACAGAGAAAGAAGAGCAACAGCGAATACGTAGATCAAGCTATCATTCCCTCATTAGATAAGTGGTGAAATCCTTCATTTCCACATGTAATTGAAAGAGAGTTATTTGTAGAAACAGCAAGATAAAAACACCCAACAGGTGCCCATGCCAGCTAGCATGGAGTATTAATCAACAATCAAATCATGGATTTCCTACACCTGCCTGTCGGGTTGCCATGGGAACTACAATTACTGTGATGTCAGAAGATCAAGCATCAAGCATTCATGCAAACTATTCAAAAGACGTTTATTATCAGCTATTTGTGACTAAGGCCATACATTCTACAGTAATACAATACTACTTCAGTTAAAGCCTGTCTTTTAATAGTCTCTTAGTGCATAGAGATGCAATGCATGCACTGTGGCCATCCCTATATTTGTATAAACGTCACTTTGTCTATTATGTTGGTAACTCGCCATGTTCAGACTAGCAAAATTCATTGTAAAGCTAGACGGAATCATTTAGCCATCGTATAACTTTTTTAAAATGTATATATTTTGCTTATATAATTATGAAGATGACTTGAACCTAACCTTTTGATATCATTCTTAGGCAAACCAAGATACAACACATGTACATGTATTTACCGGTATGTTCTTTTTATGCTTCCCCTCACCAAAGGTGGTGCCTGAGATATGTTTTTGGGTTGTCCGTCCGTCCCGCTTTCTCGTTAAAACAATATCTCAAGAACCACATGAGATATGAACTTCAAACTTGATGGTAGTATGTATCACCAAAAGAAGACAATCTGATTAGATTTGTGAGTAACTAGGTCAAAGGTCACAGAGGTCAACTTATGAATTTTCCAGGCATTGGCCTCTTTACTGCGATCTCCTAAGTAACCCTAGAGATATGAGGCTTAAACTTAATGATAATATACAACACCATAGAAAGACAATCTGATTAGATTTTTGAGTAACTAGGTCAAAGGTCACAGAGGTCAACTTATGACATTACAGGTTTTAGCCTTGCTTTGTGATATCTCAAGAACCACAAAAGATAGGCTTTTTGTTTTCATTGTGATACATGTGTATGTTATGAATAATTCCATCCATTTCCTATACTGACTTCAGGGCGTGGTCATTTAGGAGACGAGTCACAATTGTCTTGTTTTTCAATCAATTTTAAAATTGAAAACAAAATTTGAAGGCATGATCATAACTGACTTTTCCATATCTGCCTTACCAGAACTCAATGTTTACTGTAAGGAAACGAAAGACTTGAAAGTTTGTGATTGTGTGATGAGCTCATCTTTAAGGAAACGTTCATTGATTACTTCCTGACTCATGCACAGTTTATTGGGGAATCTCAAGTGAGTCACCATATGCAGTGTACAGTATGGAGGAAAGGGTTCTGGTAATGTGGCACATGCACTAACCTAATCATACTAGACATGAATCATGCATATTCAAAGCATCATAATTGATTTTGGATATTATAGTCTTTCTTAATCTGGTCATAAAAATTGGTCATTAAGGGAAAGAACAGATATGCCAGATTTCTGCCTGGATTTGGGCTTTGATACCTTTTTGTTTGAGGCATTTTCAGGCTTTTTATTTTCATTCTTCGTTGTCACTTTTCAGTCTATAATATTAAGTAAAATAAACTGATAGCCCTAAGAGAAACATGAACATGGTCCTTGTTCATTGTGTTATTAAAAGCATAGGAAAAGATACACCTCAGTAGTTCGGAGAGTGAATTATATTTTTGAACTTGTGTACCGGTATTTAATTATTTATCATTAACATTATGATTGGATTATCTTATTATTTCAAGAATTATCTAAACACTTCTACAGAAAACTATAAATCATGAAATAGACTTTGAATTGAGAATAGTGAATTAATTTTCTATTTTGAGTTTTCTATTTGGTATGAGTTCTCTCTCTCTCTCTCTCTCTCTCTCTCTCTCTCTTAAATACAGTTGACTATTTGTTTATTTATTATTCATATTTGTATTATCAAAAAATTAATTAAGTAATTCCCAGGTTCGCCCCAACATACACATGTGTGTCCCTATTCACTCTGTTTTTATGGTATCAGCTCTTCTTATGCCAGTAATTCTTTTATGATGTGTTAGAGATACATGTACATGTACAGTTGTACTCACTGTAGAATGAAAGGAGGAACTAGAAGAAAATGTACCCACTCGTTATATTTACTGTAATTAATAAACGTGCTTTCTAATATGAAGAGGGTGATAGAAACTATGACTTGATGTCTACAAAGATACAATAATGAAAATGTGCATGTTATGATGTGATTCAATTAATTACCTGCATGCTTGAAGCAATTAACACAAATATTGTACTGCAGTTTCAGTTTCTGTATGAACACTGTACATGTAGGCTGGAAGCTCATTCGTTGCTAATTAAAAAAGTGGAGATTTTTTTTCCTTCTAAATCTAAACTAAAATGATTTGAGTTGTTTTTCTTTCAAATATGTAATTCATTTTGTGAGACTGAATTATTTTATTTGTAGGACTTTTAATTTTGTTTTCACTTGAGAATATGATAGACTGCCATTTCTAAAAGTCAATTGTATAATATGTGAAATATCTGATAATTGTTTACTCCTTAATACTTCTTTTAAGCATTTAGGTTATATATCTTGCCATTGAAATAACATGCATCATTCAATGGAGTTCTCAGCAAGTGACGGTCACAGACCAGGCCTGGGAACTGTTTTGACTCGGGCCTAGTTTGCAGTACATACAGGTACTGTACAGTATGTAGGCTTAGAAAAGTTAGAAGAATGTGTACTCTTTTAACATCCAATTTGAAGTACATACATGTATGTAGGGACTATAACACAGATAAATCTTTCTCTATGTAATCTAAAAGAAATCAATGTGGGAATGAGTTTCAGTTACTTACATGTAATTGTACTTGTTTTATATTGATTTTTCAGATAGGACTGGCTCATTACCATTGAGCCCATGGTATAAGAAGAAGAGCATAGGCCAAGGCAATTTGAATGTGCTCATTCATGTCTGTGTATATGTACATGTTGCAATCGTTCATTTCATACTCTGATCCTTTGTTTGCATTGGCAAAGGAATGAAAGGAATGCAAGGCTATGATGGCATGTTGAAAGCACAGCATGGTAGAGGAATTATACTTCACTAAATCCCAAGGCGTGCTTTATTCAACTGTGACCAACCACAATGGGATGACACACCTTTGCCAAGCAATTGACAATCTCTATAGTTATAGCCTCTTCACACTGGGAAATTTATACAAAACTGGTTTAAAGAAACATCAAGTTACAGACTAGAGAAAAGCATCATGTATAGAAATATATGAAAGAAACTAGTTTTGACCTGGTCAGTTGACATAAAGGCTGGCCTGCCTGGCCAGTCATCAGTGCATGCTCACAATAACCCCCTTCCAGTTCTATGGTTTTTATAGGATAATATTCAGACTAGAACGGAATGTTGATTCTTTATCAAGTTTCTGTTCTAAACGAAGCTCAGTCTAATGAACTGTTCGCTATGAAATGTACAGTATTGTTATACAATTATTTTTTTATACTTCCAGACTAGGACAAAATTATATGTATCACATAGCTATACAATGAATTCAGACAGTCTAAACAGGGTCAGAATCATTGCATGAAGTCATTTGAATACAAGGGGTGGAAGAGACACAAAATGGCTGAATTTGCAATTCGTGATTAAACCCGGATGTTCTTCTATGAATGTTCTACTAGGCTACATGTACTTTTATGTGGGCATAATAATTAACTGGAGATTTTCTTACTGTCTGTGCAAGAGCAATGAACGTGTCTTATCTTGCCAATTGATTATTTATTTTGCACAACTGGGCAGGTGACAATATTCAAGTAGATAATAAGCATATTGAAGTATAGCTATGAAATGTAGGCCTGGATCTAGAAGCTCTTTACCAATTACGTCCATGTAGTACTAGTGGGAGGCCATGCTGTGTAGAGTGGCTGTAATGCATACTCCGTCTGCATTAGTACAAGCAATATGATTTTCTCATCACGTAATGGGAGAGGGCGACACAGACACGGTGTTAATTCAATAATGGGGCAACTAATAAGTGAAGTTGAAGAACATGATGAAAGCTCTGTTGAAAGATACACTCACTGTGCAGCACAAACCCTTGGTAGTCATTATGCATGTCACTTGTCAGTGTCTGCACTACATGTAATTGTAAGGATTGACGTATATAGGCTCTGCTCAAGGCTCTAGGAATCTAGAGTCTGTGCTTGCAGACAAGGTCCAAATACATGGTCTGACACATAAACCCTCGATTTGGATATTTTGGTGTTCTTTTTTAGTATTCTCTATATTGTTTTTGTCTTTCTTTTTTTTTGCCTGGTAGTGATGAATAGACTCATTCATAGTTGGTAAATGGTGCAGATATCCACTAATGTTTTAAATATGCTGAGAGGTGCCATTGCGCGGTTGAGAAATATCTCTAGCAAATTGATGTGGGTACTTCAGGAATAGCTTTTATTCCCCCAACCCCCCTTTTGAAAAGAATACTTCTCTCATTGTAGCATGGAATGCATGGTTGTTGTTGACTAATAAATATTGATTACAAACCTTCATGAGTGTGTATTCTAGTACTTGTCTCTTCTGGTACTTATATAAGGCTGATTCGTGTCTTGGATCTACATGTACCGGCTTGAATTTACAGCCTTGGTGATGTTATTCAACAAAGCTTCCTGCAAAACCAGAAACTTTACCAAAATGAACTTTGGTGTATTGTACAGTACATGACAGCCATTCTTGCAGCAGCAGCAAACTTTGTACCCTGGTAGTTGGAAGGAAAAAAAATCATTGTATTGTCAGCGGTTATTATTTTGCAGAAAAAAAAGTATAAAACTTTTTCGAAACTAAAATCGCTTTTTGCAAACTTTATGAAAGTTTTATGCACAGGAAAGTTTCTTGTTTTGCATTATCTGTCGATCAGTTTTGCTCTCTAGTAAAATGTTAGAATGCCTATTGCCAGGGTGTTTTAAAAGAACAGCTATGATACCTATCTGTGTTCACTTCAATAGGGACTACATGTAGGTCGACTCCCATTAGAGAACCCAACCTGCTGCGTTCACTGCTCTCATATTTGCTCAGCAGATAGAAGGAATTCTTTGTGTGGCTCAAAGGTTATTTACAGTGTGACATCCCTGGTATTCACTTACCCTGCCTGCCTGCATTCAGACAACCAGCTTTCAGCGTATAGCTAGCTATATATGCAAGTCTAAAAGCCTAACGATATTTCCCTAGTCTGAACTTTGTATCAAGAAATAACGAAACGTATAACGAAACGCTTGTTTGAGCATCATTTCGAGCAAAAACTCAAAGAATGATGGTCCTGCTCTAGTGTGAATATTTTATCGTTACCAAACATTGTATAACTAGGCGGGGCTTACGGTGAGCATGCACTGGTGATTGGCCAGCCATAATGTCAACTGAACTCGTCAAAATTAGTTTTTTCATACTATGTTGTTTCCTAGTCTGTATGCTCCTTTTGCTATACAAATACAATGATTCTTTATACGACATATATCATTATACAAATGTCATATAAATTTTATCTGGGCTGAACAGCCTATTAGTGGGACCATGGAGGTTCATGATAGGGCTGCTATCACTTAACACAACTGCTGCACACTATATCAATTGTTCATGCACACAATGTAATCTTTGTGTGACCTAAATCATCGGACTTGAATCTTATTATTTGGTAGATATCATTATTGACATCCTGAACACAAATGTTGAAAATATTTCTCCGATTTGGTTTATTTTTATTCTGCTAGAACAACTTTTTAGTGATACTTCTTTCACTATGACTGTTTTGATGGAATCAAAGTCCATTTTGATTGCAAAACAAAAATTTTTTTTTGGTTACATTTTGTCTGTGTGTGTTGATATTGATAACAAATTAGAAGTTTGAATGAAGTTCAGAATGGAGCTTGTATGTCAAATGGGAAAGGTTAGAAAATTGTATGAGCGACTATTTTCACTGTTTCATTTTTGTTATAACTGTGGATTATATTATAGAATCACAAATTTAACAATACAGAAATGTGCTGGCAGTACGATTCCATGACATTTGCTCCGGCGACAATTGCTCCGCTGTAAATTTCATACACTAATCGAATGGCTAACTTCAACCCTGGATTCAACACTATACCCTACCCTAAACCTAACCCTAAACCTAACATAAAACCCTATTGAAACCCTAACCCTAACCCTACATCTTAGACGAAATAAAGCCCGGAGCAATTGTCGCAGGAGCAAATGTCGTGTCACCGGCAGTACATATGGGAACATGTATTGTGATTAACCTGTATTGATTATCCTGAGAACAGCAACTTGTGAAAATGTCTGTATCTCTGTCGTCCACATTTAGTACATGTACATGTATGTGCGTATACAGTACTTAGAGCTGAATGTAGCTTTGGATTATACAATGGTTGCCGGAAACATTGAAATTTCTTCACATGATCAATACTGCAATTCAAATTAAATTTGCCATCAATGAAACCAGTACAAACTACGTTGTTTTTCCAATTATTTTAGATTTGAATTTCAGATAGGGGTATTGGGGCTTCTTCACCATGTTGTTTGCTGTTCTTGTTTGCATGTATTATCTGGGTCATAATCTTTAGACTGCTGTATTGACATAATAACCTGGTTGGGTTCAGGTTTACCTTGCTCATTGGTAGTGTCATCAAAGAGAAAGATATTCATTAGACCCATGAATTTACACAGCCAAAAATACATTGAAAAGCATGGAAATAAGGAGAGTCACATGACCACAAAACGGAATCATTCACCAATGATTCAAGAGCAAGCATTTACACTGCAAAATTCAAATTATTTTGAGGCATGAAACTCGTGAATGTGAACCGCTCGCAAAATTCACAAACATTTCATGCCTGCAAAAGTTTCTGGATTTACAGTGCAGAAGTGTAGCTACTGTATACATGTGTTAAATCCAATGAGACATTGATGTGATGAAGCCATGCATGGTAGAATGTTGTCATTTATTATCCCTTACAGACAGACTGTGGTAGCTAGCACACTGCAGTCTAACCTAGTATTCACCACCATCAACAGGAAGTGAAAGGTTTCCTCATCATGTGCCATCTATTTCAAGCTTGACAATGTTCAGTATGAATCATGCAACCTTGTCAACTCTACTGTCATGCAAGCCACTGGTGGATTGAGGAGGGGGAGGGGGGGGGGGGGGGGGGGGCAACATTACACCCTGCCCACATGAAACCCTAATGGCATACATAATGTACATGTATGTAGTGGTTCACACAAGTCCAAGAATGTAACCCCTCCCTTCTTTTGAGGTGATGTTTATTTTTATATTTTTTAGATTTTCAGAGTAAAAAGAAAAGCAACCCCAAAAAAGGTCATCTTTTCCTGATGCTGCACCCTTTTCTACTATGATGGCTGGCCAATCATTAGTGAGCACTCACGATAAGTCCCGCCCAGTTACTAGATGTTCTTACAATCAATACGACATTCAGACCACAGCAGGACCCTGATACTTTATTGAGTTTTTGTACGAAACAGTGCTTAAACAGGTTTCGCTTTACACCGTTTCTTTATACGACGTTCAGTCTAATTACTTATTGTATAGTAATACAACAAATGATGGTACAGTCTGAAAGCAGAATTAGTGCCTGCTGCTACTGTCTGTAACATGGCTGTACACTGTTTCACTTTTGGTGACACTACAGTACCGTACTCATGAAAATAACTACAACAACTCGGAAGTTGGAACCTCCCCATAATCTAGACTGTAAGAGCACCCTCAACATATCATCAAATGTGATCATTTTAGTAATGGTTCCCGCTGTGCATTTGTATTCAAGTGTGATAATAATAAGAATGTTATGCTTTTGATAGAACTCTCATTCAGTCTGTCTGCTCTTGCGTAGTCTGATATACGACTCACTTTGGGGTGAATGAGAGACTTGTTTATTATGTCTACTTCTAGTTTGCATAGAAATTTTCTGTAGAAGCTCTGAATGAGCATTCCAAAGATGAAGAGACTGAATTTAGATGGAGAACAGAAATTAATTCCCATGTAATGTATGATAATGAAGCTTAATTGCTTCTCTGGTAGTTACGCTCACACCTCAGCCACACTGCCAATCCGACTGCACTCTGAACAATTCTTGGCAATTCGGTTTAATAAATGTCATTTTTCATGCTATCTTTTGTAGCAATGCTTGACGACACAATACAAATGCTTACAAGTATTATTATTATTTTCATTGATTCTCTTGTTGATCTTTAATCGGTCTCGTCACTGTGACTAGGTTATTATTATGTTCAGTCATGGCTGAATGGAGAGGGCTGGGCATATTGATGTTGTGTACTAATTTAGTCATAGCAGGATGTGGTAGTAAAGAACTGATTCTAGCACTCTCCATGCTGCAATCCTTTGTGTCCATATATGGTAGTGCTCAGGCATGTACTTTGCATATAAATATGATAAATGACGCAATACAAAGTAGAGAAATACAAGTACTCAACATGCCATATATGTCAAGAGTCCTCTCAGATTTAGCAATATCATTAGGCCTATATAGCTGTCACATACATGTACATGTAGAATCAGTTTCTGTTGCATGTTTAGGGTTACGATGATTGTCTCACAACTGCTCATAAGAGCAATCTTATTTCATTTTCTCACAATTATTCAGTTCTAGTTAGTTATATTTACCCCAGCGTACAAGAAGTAACAAAGCAAGAAACGTTAACATTTCAATTTGAAAAAGGTCTAATGCGGAACACAACTGAAATGGTCCCATCCAATTACCCTAATCTAATCCATTTAACCTCTCTGTCAGTCCAAGGGTGCATAATGAATGGGATTTTGCCACTTTGCTCCAAGCTTAAAAGCTTTTAAATCAGTGACGTTTAACAGGATTTTGCTTTTAAACTGCTAAATGTACACACATAGATGTAGATATAGTCCTAACATAGCAGTCTTACATGCCAAATGGGTGGGAAGACATCTAATATGAAAGGGAAAATGTTTCAATCTCTGCCCCCCCCCCTCCTCTCCCCCTTTTGCCCTCTTCTCCCCCTTTTCCCCTCTCTCCCCTCTCTCCCCTCTCTCCCCTCTCTCCCCTCTCTCCCCTCGCTCTCCCTTCCCCTCCTCTCTCTCTTCCCTCCCCCTCCTCTCTCTCTCCCCTTCCCCTCTCCCCTCCTTATCTCTCTCCCCCTCCCTATCTATCTCCCCCTCCCTATCTCTCTCCCCCTCCCTATCTCTCTCCCCCTCCCTATCTCTTTTCCCTCCCCCTCTCTCTCCCTTTCCACCTCTCTTTCTCTCTCTCCTTTACTAGATAATAGATCCTAAATTGATACAGATATACTTGATATTAGATTAATACTGGTAGCTGATATCTTGATTCGTATACTGTAGAAATCTACACATGTAATTGTGCCCACTTGAAGGGTGGATGAAGCCTAGGCCTCCTGCTGCTTCATAGCCATATGATGCTGTTGTTTATGGATGCACTTCAGTGATAACCTTAGGCATGTGGTTTTGGTTTCTCCCCTCCCCCCCCCCCCCTATTTAGTAGGGTTACTGCATTTGAATGTGTCAACAAGGTTTATCCACATTATATTCAGACTAAATATAAGATTTCAGGTATTTCAAAAAATTTGCACTGAAATTTTGCAACTCAGAAGTGAAGATATATACAATTCACAAACTGAATTTCAATTTAATTCAAGATACCGTTTATGCTGTAGAAATAAATGGACATCATTTCAGATGACCTTTGCCATGGCTCTAAAATGGAGGTTGCGGAAGAAGTTTCGCAGTACAGGGGGTGTTCAGATATGGAAGTCAAAATATGACTTACCGACGATGAAGAAAGTTACCATAGGACCCCACACAGGACCAAAATGCTGATCAGACTATCAAAATTACAATGTTCATGAAGTAGGCATTAATTGTCAAAAATATCCACAACATTATTGTTTATGCAAAGAGTATGGGGTTGTGACTGAAGCCTTGCTTAAAGAATAACAATATGCTAAATGTTTGTATTACATTACATTGGGACAAGGCTACCAGGGAGGGATGTCAGATAACTTGATACCTTACCAGCATATTTAGGACAAGGGAAAAAGCAACTAGCCATGTTCACATTTTCAAGACTAGAGAAAAACTGTTTGAAGAATTAAAAGGCATTGCTAATGGAAAAAAAACGCAGAAACTCCACATTAATGAATTTCATGATTGTATCAGATTCGCAAAAGTTTTATGCCACAAAATAATTGAATAACAAATTGAATTTTAACTGACATAGCACTATGTATGTGTAGTTAATGATCAATAATAGGAACAAACCAATGCCTAGTGTGTGATCAATAGGAATACACCAAAGATGTGAATCCAGAGTAGCTATGTAATTACATCTTCTTCTTTTTCTGCGTGACTTCTCTTTATGTCTGCTCTGGTTAAAATACATGTACTGGTACACTAGAAATCAAAAGTTTTTTTTTAAATTGTGGTCTCATTCTATTCCTACTCTCTTATCACAATGTTCTAGTGTACAGTTCAAATTATATTGGTAACCACTATTTTTACTGCATTCTTCTTCGTAGATGAATTTCATAGAACACATTTAATTGCAATATACTGGATGTATTTGCTTGTAAGTAAAGAGGACTGTGAATAATTGATGTCGGCTTAATGATCATCATTCACAGTTGTACCATGGTTAGAGTTAATCAATAGGCTAAGCTGCTCAGTGCTTACTAAAAACGTAGAAAAACTGTGTACATGTACACGTAGGAGATTAAAACGAGCGCCATGTGAGATAATTTACATTTATTTATTCAGCTCGTATTAAAGATTTTGAATAAATTTCACCGATTCGGCTCATTAGCACGCGCGTGTGGAGCTGTGACTGCATATTTCAAACGTATAGTGACTGACTGTTGTTAACAGACACATGTAGCTAGGTAGAATTATTCATGAAGTTCTTATGCAATGTTCTATGAATAACACCTTGGCTATTTACATTTTCAATATGAATGATGAAAATGTTGAAATTGGACAAGTATGGAGGATAACAAGAAAAAATCAAAAATCTCTAGGAAGTCATCATTACAAATGTAGAGGGTTCATAGCTGCTTGTTCATATATAGCATTGTAAACCACCGCAAAAACCCTGGTTTTTAATGCGAAAATGAATGGCATCAGCGCTTAAGAAATACTTAGTAACCAAGCTCTGTGTTAGAAGATAAAAGAAATGTGAATCGTATTACACTTTACATCATTTAAAAACGCTTTTGCTTCTGAACAAGTCTTTACAGAACCAGCTTATGCACTTAGCAGTGGAAAGACTATGAAGTTCAACATCTGTGTATTGATGCATGTTAACAACTGCGAGCAAATCATTATGCAAATTGCCCATATTGTGACATCACTAGAGATAAGAACAATTTCATCAGTGTATTCAGCACTGTGTTTCTCTTGAAATGTGATCTTTTAATGTGCCTGTTGTGGTCGAATGGATACGTCGCCGGACTGTCGATCACAAGGTCCGCGGTTTGAGTCCCGCTGCCGCACTAATGTCCTTTGGCAAGACATTGATCTACAATTGCCACACTCCACCCAGGTGAAGTAAATGGGTACCTGGTAGGAATTTATTCCTTGAAACGCAGCGCGCGTAACAGCTGCACTGCTAAAGCCAGGGTAATTATGCTGCATTATTGTAGAGCGCTAGAGACTTCTGATAAAGTAAGTGTTAGGCGCTATATAAGCATTGATACTTATTATTATTCTCTTTATTGGTTTCACTGCTTTGAATACAAAAATTGCTTGTAGTTTTTGTTTAATTACTGCAATGTACAGGCATAGGTATGTATCCAAAGAAGTGCTAGTATACTTTCCCCATGAAACATTGTATCTTTCTACTACCAGTATAACTATATAAATGTAGTTGTAACTTCTCAGTCAAAGCTGTCAGAATTTTGTTTGTTTTATAACCAAGTGTAAAAGTTTGTGCCGTGTGGGAGCTCAATAAGTGACATTCCTTTCTCTGTAGTGATCTAGTGTGGGGTGAAAAGAACAATAGTTCCAAACAATGCATATAAGTCAGCCTATTGTGACAGGATGTTAGTGACAGTGAAGCTAAGCCAATATTTCCTGTGCTAGTCAGAGGAAAAGAAGCATTTCAGTTGTGAGGTGCCATGACGTGACTGAGAAAAAAACTAATCAGGGGAGAGAGAGATAGCCTTGTCAATGACCAGGAGAGACACAAATTATGACAAGGCTTTCCCTGCAGTGTCATTAGACTCAGCTGTAGAGCCTTGATTTGAGCATAATCTGTGTATTATTTTGAATAATGAGTGTGAAAGATTGTACTGACATGACCATTCTAAAAGAGTAAAACAAATACATTCTCACATGTATTGATATTTATGTTCTTCTGAATTCAGATTGCAGTCTGATATGCACTTTATGCGCTAGGCTTGCTTGACATTCATCATGAAATTGAAAATATTGAGAATATTTCTAGAAGGGGCGTGTTCTGGAAAGGGTCCTGTTTTTGTAAAAACATTTCCATGGTTATGTTACTGGTAACTAAATGGATGAATGCATACATTATGTTTCCGCATACTACTGAAACTATATATAATTGTAATGATATTTCCCTCTTTTGAAGAAAGAGCATGAATCACCACGTCCTTGTTATTCCCCTGTCCAAACATTGAAATTGTTAGTGGTTAAAACCAATTCTATATTTGTGAAGTATGGAATGCCAAGGTCAGACTCCATTGGGTGAAACCCAGCTTGAATTAGGAGTGAAAAATAAGTCATGTCTAACCGTGTTTAGAATGGCTTCATGTAGAAATATATTGTACCATGCTATTACACTGAATCTCTCGGGCCAATACTATGAATGGCACAATTAAAACCTTAGTGTCAGTACTCCTCTGTGAAGAGTTGTAGTATTTCCTTTAGCCATGCCCATTGAGATTTGACCCTTGATATATCCTTGTACAATATACTCATACATGTATATATATATTTCATATCAAATAACCAGGTTTCTGGTTGAAGTGATTATCCTGGAAGTTTATAAGGGAATTTTTTTCCTTAACAAATCATGGAATTTTATTTTTAATGTAATGGTGTGAACCTTGATAAATCACATCAAATAGAAACTGTTGAAATAGAATCTACATGTTTTTATCCACTATTACATCTCATCTTTTCTTGATATCTCTCTTTTGAATACAGACATTTACAGCATGGTGCAACTCCCACTTGAGGAAGGCCAATGCAAATATCGAAGAGATCTCATCAGACTTCTGCAATGGTCTCAAACTTATGATGCTCCTTGAGGTGATTTCAAGTGAAAAGCTCCCACCCCCAGAGCGTGGGAAAATGCGCTTCCACAAGATCGCCAATGTGAACAAGGCCCTGGACTTCATCACATCTAAAGGAGTGAGGCTTGTATCCATTGGTGCAGAAGGTATGGTTCCAAACTTTGATTTCTTTTGTATTCTACCCAAACTACTAGAACCAGCTCTGCTGTATTGCCATGTTGCACCAACTTGATTAGAATGCAATTATTACATGTATATAGTTCTGTACATTTGAAGATGACCACCCTCCCACCCGCCCGCCCCCCGTAGGTACAGGTAGAGTTCCATCTTTCCATAGGACCAGCAGCAAGGATGAGCAATTTTTTTTTTTTAACATTAGAGGGAGCTATAGCACATATTCTTGTTAACTGCTTTAACTCAACTGAAATAGCATTATCAGTCCCAACAATTAATTGAATTAGAAATTGAATAACCAAAATAGAATAGATGAGGGATCAGGTTTTAGGAGATGTTTATTGAATTTGTTATGAATCAGAGCAATTTTAAGCACCTGGGGCTGGAGGGGCATATTGCCATTGTCAGCTTTAATCAAATTTGGATGGTAGTAAAATCAATGAAAGAATTTAACTTTCCTCTACATCTTATTCAGTATAAAATAAATCCCTCTCTTTCTTTTCTATCTCCCCCTCCTATCAACTACTTTTATCTGGAACATTCTACGGTAATCTTATCAGTAGTAGTAGTTGTAGTAGTACTGAAATTTTGTATCATTAATTCTCTCTCTCTCTCTTTCTCCGTTCCTTTCCTTTCCTTTCCTTTCTTTTCATTTTTGTTTTCTTCCTTTCATTCCTATTTTCTTCCTTTCCTTTCATTCCTGTTTTCTTACTATATGCTTAGAAACATGGTGTTAAGTACTTTTTAGATGTTGCATACTATACCACATATTTTGATGTTTTCAATACCAGAAATCGTTGACATGAACCTGAAGATGATCTTGGGTATGATCTGGACCATCATTCTACGATTTGCCATCCAGGACATCTCAATAGAAGGTGAGAAAAGACATCCATCTCCCCCCCCCCCCCCCCTCCCACCCCTTCACCCTTCCCCTCCTGTGATACACTGTATCCATCAAAGTACAAATCTCTGTTCATAAATGATGTGCTAAACTGCCCAGAAACGCTTCAGCGACATGAAAACCATTTCACCTCTTGAATGAATCTCATATAAAGGTGAAACGAGCAGCAGTGTTCAACACTGCTTTTTCCCTCCCCCCCCCCCCTCCTTCCCCCTTTCTTTTTTGGCTAATTATGTATATATTTTTTTCTTCTAATTTGATTTTAGGAAGTTTTCCTCAACATTTTTGAACAGGGCTTTAGGAGATGATTATCTGTAACACAAACACCAATACATATTTATAGCTCTATTGTTTACATGAATTTCAAATGAAGAGAAATTAGTTAATAATATTGAATGAATTTAGATATTGATCTAAAAATCATGAAAAGAGATTATGCTATTTTGAATAAGTAAATTTTGTACCATTTACATGTTAACTCTCGTACCCTATGACGCCAAATTGTAAAGCGTCTTTGCATCAAGAAAAGTGAGATCATTTGACTTTCACTGTTACTTTCAAAAGCTATCTTTAAAGCTATCGTTAATAGGAAGGAGAAATCAATTTGTCTTTGCATGTCATTGCATGGTTTCTTCTGAAACTGGATACTAATTAAAACAATGATTTTATGGACTGTAGAACTGCTTGCATGTCATATATTACCCAATTAATGACCAAGTGAGACTTCTTGAAGATGACACCAAAGTTTCAGTAACCATTTAATATTATTAGCTCTTGAGAAGATAACTTTGGATGAAGAATGGGATATATATGACATGGGAAAGGAAATGCATCGACTCCGTTCTTTAAAGCATTAATAACACGTTAATATTTTTCAAAAGAAAGGAAAAACAAAGGGTACATAATATATACATGTATTGCCTTTCAAAAAATTTGTTTTAAATGGCACAATCTTTGCTATTGGTATTCACAGTATCAAATCAAAGAGTAATTTTCCCTGAAATACATTTTATTTTATAAAATGCATTTGTTAGTAATGTAAATGAATGGCATGATGTTTGTGTCATTGTAGACTTCTGTAATGTATGCTTGTTTGAAAAATATTAAGCTTTATTTTCTTCACAAACTTTTTCCAGGCTTGTATATTAAAATCATTATGATGTTTTCAACAATTATTTTTGCTTGCTTTCATACCCTGGAGAGAAAAAAAAATGAAAGGTCCATGTACTATTTGAAATCCATTTACAACCAGTGATTGACCTTTACTATTTGACCTTTTCCTTTTCATAAGTTGATAGTACCCCTGTCACACCAACCAGACTGACACCAGGGGGGTGTTTCACAAAGATTCTAAGTTGGACTTAAAAATTATGGAAAGCAGTTAGCATCTTTGAAAATATTTTGTAAAAGTTATTTTGAAAGGCATAAAATGTTGATTCAAATCATTCATATTTTCTATCATCAAGGAGATTTCATGTTCTTGGTGTGGAATTTATTAAAAAAAAAGTCTAAAATACTTGAATTTTTGCTTTTGAATATATTTCATTTTAAGGCTCCAATGGCTGTCCATAATTTTTAAGTCCAACTTAGTGTTAAGTTCTACTTAGGATCTTTGTGAAACACCCCCAGACCGATTAAAACGTTTCATTAGCCTGAAAATGGCCCCAAATGAGTTGGTTTGGAATGAGTGTGATGGTGTGGCTGAGGTATCACTCTTATGAGGAAGAGGCTGTATTTGTTGGTAGTTGTTTTAGTATTGCATGTTGCTCATATCTTACCCGTATCGTTCACACATTCATCTTATTACGCTTCCACAATATTATTTGTTTATATTATTTTCATCACCATCCACTTCCTATATTTTGAGAGATGGACATTAAAAAGAAAGAGGAGATCCCGATAGTTACATATGTTGGCGGACATTTAGAGTAGATCAAAGTTTTCACACATACACACAATGAGACCGTTGCAACTAAATTTGTTGTACTATTGCTGGTAATGCATTGTACCTTGACATAATTGTCAACTACATTTCAATTCATCTTAGCAAACCCTAGACATATCATGGTATCCTAATAGGAATTAAATGAACAGAGAAGACCATTTCATGTTTTACATGTTTGCAAAGATGTTCTAGAATTGTTAAATGTCTTGTATTGTGTGCTTGCCTAGGAGTACACTTTCTAGGGATCTGACTATTAAACTCTGCATTGACATTTTGATTGACCAAATTGGCACTTAAGTGCCCCAAAATTGCACCAAATATAGATGGCTTGATTGATGAATGCAATTCAAAGTTTTAACAAAAGTAAATAAAAATTGTCGCTTTAGACTAACCTTTGTGGTAGATCCTAAACATCCATTGGAGTGATGGGTTGATGTGTGAATCTAATCTTCTAACCTTGTGATCCGCGTTTCATTGACTAACCTATCTAGTCATCTTGACTAACCTATCTCAAATTGATTTCTCTCCGACAATTCTGTACTTGCCATCTTGTCTTGTAGTGGCTGTTACATTACAGCCATTTACTCTGGACAGGATATAGTCCACTTGTCAAGTCCATTTCTTTTATCTGACTAACTGTTCTAATGTGTCCTAGTCATCTTGACCAGGCAATCTTCTATTGATCTGACTAGTCTATCCTAGTCGGATCCTCTTTTCTGACCACTAGTCTCTTCTATCACACACAACCCATGCCCACTCTTGCCCCGTATGCTGCTCCCGCAATCTAGATCACTCTGCCAAGGAAGGCCTTTTGCTGTGGTGTCAGCGCAAGACTGCCCCCTACAGAAACGTCAACATCCAGAACTTCCACAATAGGTAAACAAATTGTTGCTGTAAACAACAATAGAAGTACATGAGTCAGGTAAACGGTATTGTTGTGTTATTAACATAAAACATTGTTTTTTCAGGTTTCTTTCTTTGTGAACATACCCACACAGCATACGCATCATATTTGTCAATCTCTCATTCTACTGCATGTCACCTTTTCTTACCTGTATGTGTTTTTAACCTCTCATCAAACCCCCATCCCATTTTTCATGCGGCATATTTTTTTTCTCCATTAGTACGCTGGCACAACTAGGAAAGTGCTTGATTAATGCATGGCATGGCTCGTTTGTTCCCTCAATGTTGGATTTTCAAGTTTGTGTTGTCTCTTGCACAGATAATACTGCAAAAGCTGGTCTCTTACTATGGTGTCAACGTAAGACCGCTCCCTACAACAACGTCAACATCAAGGACTTTCATATGAGGTGACTGAAACGATATCAAACAAAACAAAGCTATTTTTTAATCAGAACTTAAGCTCTAAAGAAAGAAAGAAAGTCTTCAGGATAGAATTTCTGCCACACAATGTTATTGCATATGTTTATTTGATATCCTGAATTAATCTTCTCAATTGAAATTCTATCAGTTCTGATTTTTAAATTTTGTTACTTTTTAATCAATCTTGATGAGAACACATTGACCATACACGCTGAACTCGCCCTCTCATGTGTTCCATAAGTCGTCTCTACCAACATCTATTGATCCTTATTTGCACATTGTGCAGTAAAAAATTAAAAATTATATAACTAAAGTGGCAAAATAAACCTTTGGGTGATATTGGTTCATGCAACTAATGTCCCGACACTTGTTTGATTTTATTTTGTCCCATTTTTAAAGGGTGGTTTACTGTGCCATGTGTAACTGAAGCCCTTCAGTGTTATCAACAATAGAACATGAACTAATAAAGACCACAACAGGTAGTGATGGTCCTTCACTTGCTCCAGTAACATTGTCCTAGAAATCCATGTAGTCAGACCATGATTTCTCTGTGTATAGATATGTAATGTTTCATAATAGGACTCATGTCTTACTTAGTTACTAGTCTTGTCAAAGTCGAGCTTGTTCCTGGTCCAGGGTAGTCCTGGAACTCATTTCAAAGAGAATTTTTGTTTTCCCTTTCATTCACCTAGGATTAGTTTTGACAAAAACATCATTATGATATTTATTTTCAATGACTTACATTTTCTGTAGTTACTAGCGAGAGATCTTTAGAATTTTGTTTATGGACAGAAGAAGTGGCATAATTTAAACAGAATTGTGATAAGTTTTACTCATGAAGTGTTTTCACAGTTGGTGCTCTTTACCCTGGTGAAGTAAGTGGGTACCTAGTAGGGAAAAATTCCTTGAAAGCTTCAGTGCCTTATGGTAACCCAACTGAATTTAGGTGAAAGGAGTGTAAGCATTATGTTTCTCAAGAAAGAAAACAACTTAATAAATCAAATTGTCATCATTACTACTATTATTTAGATTGTTATGGGTAGGAAAAACAAATTTTATATAGGTACAAGTCAATGTTCATAATGTCTTTTAGGAGTGTAAGCATAATGTTTCTCAAGAAAGAAAACAACTTAATAAATCAAATTGTCATCATTACTACTATTATCTAGATTGTTATGGGTAGGAAAAACAATTTTATATAGGTACAAGTCAAATGTTCATAATGTCTTTTAGGAGTGTAAGCATAATGATTCTCAAGAAAGAAAAAAACTTAATAAATCAAATTTTCATCATTACTACTATTTTCTAGATTGTTATTGATAATGTCTTGTAAAATGAATGTTGTTTATTCTAGATCCTTGCATCCTGTAATTTAATATGCGAGTGAATTTTTTTTTCTCTGACACTGAAGGGTAGGTCCAACCTTGACAGATAAAGATAACTAGAATTTTGAATTGTTCTCAAATTGGTTTCTTGCGGTCAATGTGGAAAAGGTATTGGATATTGTTCCTGTGATGTTACAGATCTTAGAAAATGATTTATATGATCATGAATTAGTGAGGTTGAGCCTACAACTTCTATCCAATACCCTTTTCATGTAAATGTTTTGACAACCAATATAGGAGTGATTTATTGTTCTAGTTATCATAATCATTGTGGATCAGGTTTGACCAGCCCTGGAACGCATGAAGCTTTGTTGTGATCGTTATGCAACGGATCGGTTTTGAAACCAGGCATACACATTCATATTAGGATTGACTAACGGAATGATCTGTCTCTTTACCATATCAAATATTCCCTCGTTATACTCTTTCATTCTCATGGCATGCCTATTTGTCAAATGAAAATATTTCTCAAAATTTTGCTGAAAAATCCATCAAATTTGGCATATTTATGGATATCGTGCATGAATATGACATTGTACATTTCATATAGACTGAA
This sequence comes from Strongylocentrotus purpuratus, assembly GCF_000002235.5. Taxonomy (NCBI): domain Eukaryota; kingdom Metazoa; phylum Echinodermata; class Echinoidea; order Camarodonta; family Strongylocentrotidae; genus Strongylocentrotus; species Strongylocentrotus purpuratus. Next base: position 4,762,573 of record NW_022145611.1, read on the forward strand.
CAGATCAGTATTGTATATTGTCATGCATAACTTTAGTAATAGCACTTTTTGTTAGATCAGGTAAATAATAACATTGGCTAAGTAAAATGCAATGTATTTCAATGATCACCCAACATTTCTACTACCAGGGTATTTTTATTTTCTATTTAATCATTTATTTTATTTTCGTTTTTAATTTGTTTTACTTTTTTGAGGGATAGGGGGTCTAGAAAGTCGATATTAAGCAAAGTACTATACATCAGCAAGTATTTATGATAGTCAAATTAGCCCTTTTGGGTGCATGCATGAAACATTCGTTTGCCATGTGTGGTTAAAGGAAACCTTACCCCAAGAAATAACTTTACTAACTGAAAAATTTATTGTATTCTTACCAATATATTTACAAGATTCCCCACCAAAGTGAATGAGAGAGGTATAATGCAAGAATAATGAGCATTTTCTTAGCACGACATGCATCGCCATTTTCTTGATATTGTGACAAATGTGAAGTAAATGTATATTCAAATTTGTGGATGCTTTCTTCCCAGGTGTGATGGTGATGAAGTATATCATTCACCTGTATTATCGTTTTTTTACTACAATTGTCAGAACCTATATTGCATAAATAGGTTAATGCTCTTCTCGGTGAAGCTTTTACATAAATAAGTTATCAACTGCTATAATATAAAATACTATATTATAAAAAAATTCAAATAAATTAGTTACAATTGTTATTGTGTTGTTATTGATTAAAAAAAGTCTTTCCACCTAAAGCATGGTGCATGATAATACATTTCTAACTGGTACGTCACATTATCAAGGAAATGGCTGCGCCCATTTATATATCTCATGTACAATTTGCTAAGGAGTATTGTACATCAAAGGATAGAAGTACATCCCATCTTCCACCATACCTACACTTATTCTTTGGGGTGAGGTTTCCTTTAAGCACCCATAAATTAGTTAACGATCAGCAAATGGTATGTAATTGGGGAAATAAAATCTAGGTTTATTGGACTTGGGAAGTTTATAGCCCATCTCAAATAGGGGCTAATTCCCTCAGAACTCAATAACTTCAATGATTAGGGTGTAAAAGAGGAACTATTCCTCAAAAAAAAAGTATTGTACATATATATATACATGTGTAAGCGTCCAGGTATAGGTAATGTAAGGGGAAGTCACATGTCACAGCTGATATACTAATGAAAGAAACCAAAGAAGGAAGGAAGGAAATGTGAGAAAACTTATCGACCTCTTGGAGCCAGAAAGTCATTTATCTCCTAAGAGATGATAGTCCAAAAGAACAATTCAAAAAAAAAAGTAATTTGTGTAATGCAAAAAATGAGGCATTAACTGTTAGGGAATAGAGTCCATGTTGGAACCATTGTAAATTGAGAAGGGAAAAACGACACTTCTTTGTTGGTATCATGTTTTAAGAGCCATGTTAAGAGCAGGAACTAGGAGAAGAAAGACTATCCAGAGGTACTGGTATGGGGCTCTCATACATCAATCATATTCTAGATTCAGTTCCTCCTGCAAGTCAAAGTCAAAGTCAGCCATCTTTTAACAAGATACCGGAAAATCATTGAAGCTATTATACTATGAATTGTTGGAACAAATATACAATTATCAACTAAATTGTTCATCTTCCTTCTTGGGGGGAGTGGGGATTTTTCGTAACTCAAGAATGAAAGGGGAATGGTTTAATAAGGGCCTTTGTTAAAAACTATTAGATGAAAGCTCTGATAAGTTGTAGTCTCAAGAAACATAAAGTGGGATTTGGTAAGGGTCCGAATAATTAAGTTTTTAACTGTACATGTAAAAGAAAACATGTGCTCTTAACCTCACATTGATGAAATAAAAACAATCAGACTTGGTAATAAAGGAAAAATGTAAGTTGTCTGTTAAACTGATAGATAAAGACACAGGATACATGTGGTCTGATGGGGGGGGGGGGGGGGCCTGTATGGGATTAAACTGAAGTATAAAAGTTGATGCCCTTCTGGTTTCAAACTGATGTATGTCTTCTGATATTTTCTGTTAGTGTAGCTGCTATGATATCTTGTAAGAAATATATACACATTTTATCTATGTGTTAACAGCATCCAAACTCAAAGCCATTATAGTAGTTTGTTTATCTTAGATATTCCTGTGTGGGCTACATATATGTTGATTGTCTACTCGACTCTTAATTCAAATTGAAGTGTACTTGCTTGTTTACTAAAAAGAATATCAAATTGATTATATTTTCTAGCAGAATAATAATTGTAGGACAATTTTTTCTTTTGAGTAATTCCTTCATACAAAACAATCTTTTTATATAAGCTTATATTGTTTGGTTTTGAAGAGCAAGCAACAGTGTTGTCACACATAAACAATTTCCTATTTTAGAGTATTAGCAACACTGCTAAAAATGGTGTTTGTGAAAGGCAATAAGAGGGATGTGAATAATGAAAAACTTTGTTTAAAAATCAATGTAGATTGTCATACATGTCATAAGTTTAATAATTGATTGAGAAAGCTATATGTGCAGTTATCAACTCTACAAAGTTTATTTCATATTTTACATTGAAATGTTTGTTTCAGTTTACTCACTTTCTTTTTATTCCATTTTCCCATTTATTTCCTCCTCATTTGGACTGTATCCAAAATGTCTATATTTCTTCTCTCTTTCGTCTCTTTTTCCCCCTCTTTTTGTCCCTCATTTCTCTTCCACTTCTCTCTCATCTTCTATGTCTCCTCCACTTCTGTGTCTGCCTCACTATCTCATTTCTTATGCCCTTTTTGCTACTCTTTCCTTATTCTTTTACTCATCATCTCTATCACCTTCTGTCCCAACCCCTCCCCACCCCTCCCCACCCCACCCCTCCCCACCCTCACCCACCCAACCCCTCCTCACCCCACTCCAACCCTTCCCCACCCCTCATCCACCCCACCCCTCCCCACCTCACTCCACCCCGCCCCACCTCACTCCACCCTGCCACACCCTCTATTGCTCCCATGATTGCCTGCCTGCCTGTCTGTCTACAGCTGGAAGGATGGCCTGGGTTTCTGTGCCCTGATCCATAGGCATCGCCCAGATCTTCTGGACTACAGCAAACTAAAGAAGGTATGTAGGATATCTGTCCCTCATCGGCCTAACTCTCTCTACAGCTCTCCTCTCCTACAAACTACAAGTCTGGCAACACTTCTCTCCTGTGAACTCTAATCATATCATGTCCCCAGGCTTTAGCTCCTGTTCAACTTATACTTTTTTTCCTTCAGTTTTCGTAACAATCTGAAGTGATGTACCCAAAATTTTACTCCAGTTCAACTCAGAGATTACGCTTGAAATCTGTTCTCTAACCAATGATTAAGAACTCGGTCAAACAATTTGTTGCTTTGATTAAAATAGGAAAAATCAGGGGAAAAAACCCAAACAATGAAATAGAAAGTATTAGGAAAATCGGCATACTTTTAAAAATTCTGCAAATTTTTCATGACATGAACATGACTTTGTAATTGAGACCAAAGGGCATATTTCCATAAGGACTTTATGATTTTACTTCTTCAAGTCATTCTGTGCTCAGAGGTAGCCCTTTGAAATGACTGTTAAGCAATTGTCCATGAAATGTTGGTATATGACTTTGGGTTTTACTGGTAAATTGTTTTGGGAAGGATCCTCCACTACTGATGGGATGGGATGGTATGGTTAGAGCTAAACAGTCTTTCCTCGATGTTGCCAATTTGGCACATTGTATAAGGAGAGTTTTATAATGAGAAGTATTGCTTGACTTGGTAGAGGGAGAGAAGAGCTCAAATTTGGCTGATCCACATCCTATCTCTACCACATTATCCTGCTTATGTTCCTGAACTACAGAGTGCAGCATCAAATTCATTCCATAGCTTATTAAGAGAGGCAGTTGTGACTCTACATACATCCTCAAAGGTCAATTCATGGAGCTCCAAATAGTTGCCTCCCACACACAATCTCTATGGGAGGCAACTGTTTCCGTGCCCTATGAGTTTGACTTCTTAAGGAAAGCAACTTCCATTGACGTATCTGTCTAGAGTTGTATTAATGGTCTGGCAATTCTATTCAAATAAGGGGAATTCCCCTGCTGCACTCTGCTTGGCTCTTGAATTTGTAAATCTCACATTGGTATCTCGGTTCTGTCATCTTTTGCTCTATTTTCCAGCTTTTATGGAGCTGAGAAATTCATGAAGCACAAACAACGATACACACCTCATGTTTGAGGTTTTTTTTTCATTTTCATCATGCTTTCATCATCTCAATGCTGCACATACATTTAATACTCTTTCAAATCTAATTGATTAACACGTTCATGGAGGGATATTTGTAGGAAATATGGCTAATACTTTCTTTCTCTGTCAAATCTATTGATTTACATTAAGATATATTTGGGGTCATTTAGGAATATGGCTAATATTTTCTGACTCATCATCCATAACTATTTTTTGGCAATTTGTTAATATAAATTGGAATCAGAATTCACAATTTTATAACTGTCCTCTAATCCATTAATCTGATTTTTACATAGTTTTCACATAGGGCTCAAACATACATACTGTAAAAAAAACAGGACCCTCTTTAAAAAAGGTTAATGTGGAGCTCTTCGTTAGTCATGAATTCATCATAGATATTAGGTTAAAAAGTGATGGTTGTCAGCCAAACTACATATGGTTTTATCAAAGTTTTAATCTTTAATACATTTTGAAGAAGAAGAAAAGAATACTTTTTCAATATCGACACTTTACAATATTATATATAACATCAAGGGAAAATGCAAATTTGCAAAATATCAACAAACTTAGCATGACAATGCATCAGTTTGCATGGCAGTCATATAATGTAATGTGTGTAATATAGCCTCCATTGTAATTGCATAAACCAATATATATTCTTGTTAGACCGTATAGGAAGCCTGTATGTTTCTTTCATTCTATGTTTCTGTCATTATACATACATTCATTTCATTTCTATTTTGACTTATGAGATACCAATGGGTTTATAGAAGGAGGATGTTATAGAGATAAGGTGTGTAGTGCCTGTATGATATGAAGCATGATGAGGCATGGACATCTTACTTGGTCGTCTTTAGGATGTGGAGTCCCATTCGTTATAACATTGGATGAAGGTAACATCCAGTATAGGTAACATACTTTGTCTTTCGTCTTTGAATACTATGAAGTTGCATGTAGGCCCTCTATACATAGGCCTTTGATTTATATATATACTTGTTTGATAATGGATGATATTCATCATATTTGGCCATCAACAAGAATTATTTGTATTTTTGGCTACCGTAATAATTATAAACAAATTTAAAGTATTGATCAAGGACATGGGAGAAAAAATCATAAAGTTTGTATGTTGCACATTTGCATTTTGTCCTAAACTTGAATTTCCTGAAAGGAAAAAAAAATGGGGAAGAAATGGAAGAAGGGTATGATGAGCTGGTACATGGAGTGCAGTTTTATTTGTGGTAGAAGATGAATGGTCCAAGATGTCTCTAGTCCTGTTCCCAACAGGTTCTTATGAGCTTATGAGTTGAATGAATATGTGGACTATAGCATGTTTGGAGCTCCTGTAGTCTACAGTTGCTGGGCCTGTTTGGAATGTCTGGAATTCAACATGCTCTAGCTGTGCTGTGCATTGCTATCACTGATCAATGCTGTACCCCATTATATGTGCATGTTGGCACATTTGTGTATATGTGTGTATGAGGTAGAGAGATCGTATTCATTGCCATTGATATTTCTAAAGCTATTTTTATATCTAACCCTCCCTGTCCATTGGGATCTATCGGTATGACAGACGCCGGTGTTAAAGGGTTTAGAACCTCCGGCATTAAGGAGTGCAAGATCGGTTACACAGGGAAGGGTATTAGAACCAGTGGTGTTAAGGTTAAGTTCAGTGTCCATTCCAAGAAGAGAGGGGTATTTCAAGCTCTGATGTTCAGGTTTTAGGGACCATTTTAAGAGGGGTTGGGCATTACAAGGGGAAGGAGTATTTGTACCGTTATTGGAGAAACATCTTGATCTTTGGTGTTTAAAGAGGTGGAACAAACAGGTTATTCAAAGTATTTTGATGGTCACCCCCCCCCCCCCCCCTACTGTAAATAATGTGTAGTCATGCAAGAAAGAAAGAGAAAAAAAAAGTCTTGATTGATAGACAATATCATGTATTGCATTCATACTGAAAAGAGTCCAATTATATAAGAAGAGGAAAGAAGGATACTCTTAGATTGGATCCACTGTATAACCCATTGAGCATGTAGAAGGCCCTGTCATTGTTGAAATTAATTGATGACATTGGTCTTTGAGTCAGATGCATGCCAAGATTTCCCAGAATAGCCAGGGCAGCCAGGGCATTCATTCACTGAATGTAAAGGTTAAAGTGGGATGGATTTGAGATGATAGCAGCTGCTAGAGTGTTAGTACACATGGCATGGTGAAGGTTAGTCTTCTCATGTGTCCTCTACATATACAAAGCCTATAATATGATAAATGATTTTTTTTTTTGATGGAGTTGGGGGGGGGGGGGGGTCATTGTTTTGAGTTAGCACCTTCCCCAGCTCCTATTGCCCCCTCCTAAGACACTTTTCCCACTTAGCCACTATGCTTCCTCATACATTGGGTCTCTTGAAAAGAAATCACTCTCCCAAGAATACAGATGGTGGTACATTTAATTCTCTCAATGGAGTAATAAGTGTTTAGAAAAATTGCATATTTGGCAGTTGTTGTTGGGTGGGGGTGGGGGGGGGGGGATCATATGGTTATTTGTAACAAATTATCTTGTACTTATATCTTTCCTTTTTGCTGCCAAATCTATGCATGGGCTTTAATTAAAGTAAAGAATTATCATTATCCACTGGTATCTATTAAGCGCAAAGACGTCTTTGAAACTGTTTGTTGTCAGTGATTAATATAATGGATAAAGAATGTTAGATCAAGTGTAATGATGAGGGGTACTGGGTGTTAGGCACTAGGGTCATGATGAGGGGTACTGGGTGTTAGGCACTAGGGTCATGATGAGGGGTACTGGGTGTTAGGCACTAGGGTCATGATGAGGGGTACTGGGTGTTAGGCACTAGGGTCATGATGAGGGGTACTGGGTGTTAGGCACTAGGGTCATGATGAGGGGTACTGAATGTTAGGCACTAGGGTCATGATGAGGGGTACTGGGTGTTAGGCACTAGGGTCATGATGAGGGGTACTGGGTGTTAGGCACTAGGGTAATGATGAGGGGTACTGGGTGTTAGGCACTAGGGTCATGATGAGGGGTACTGGGTGTTAGGCACTAGGGTCATGATGAGGGGTACTGAATGTTAGGCACTAGGGTCATGATGAGGGGTACTGGGTGTTAGGCACTAGGGTTATGATGAGGGGTACTGGGTGTTAGGCACTAGGGTCATGATGAGGGGTACTGGGTGTTAGGCACTAGGGTCATGATGAGGGGTACTGGGTTTTAGGCACTAGGGTTATGATGAGGGATACTGAATGTTAGGCACTAGGGTCATGATGAGGGGTACTGGGTGTTAGGCACTAGGGTCATGATGAGGGGTACTGGGTGTTAGGCACTAGGGTCATGATGAGGGGTACTGAATGTTAGGCACTAGGGTCATGATGAGGGGTACTGGGTGTTAGGCACTAGGGTCATGATGAGGGGTACTGGGTGTTAGGCACTAGGGTAATGATGAGGGGTACTGGGTGTTAGGCACTAGGGTCATGATGAGGGGTACTGGGTGTTAGGCACTAGGGTAATGATGAGGGGTACTGGGTGTTAGGCACTAGGGTCATGATGAGGGGTACTGGGTGTTAGGCACTAGGGTCATGATGAGGGGTACTGAATGTTAGGCACTAGGGTCATGATGAGGGGTACTGGGTGTTAGGCACTAGGGTTATGATGAGGGGTACTGGGTGTTAGGCACTAGGGTCATGATGAGGGGTACTGGGTGTTAGGCACTAGGGTCATGATGAGGGGTACTGGGTTTTAGGCACTAGGGTTATGATGAGGGATACTGAATGTTAGGCACTAGGGTCATGATGAGGGGTACTGGGTGTTAGGCACTAGGGTCATGATGAGGGGTACTGGGTGTTAGGCACTAGGGTCATGATGAGGGGTACTGAATGTTAGGCACTAGGGTCATGATGAGGGGTACTGGGTGTTAGGCACTAGGGTCATGATGAGGGGTACTGGGTGTTAGGCACTAGGGTAATGATGAGGGGTACTGGGTGTTAGGCACTAGGGTCATGATGAGGGGTACTGGGTGTTAGGTACTAGGGTCATGATGAGGGGTACTGAATGTTAGGCACTAGGGTTATGATGAGGGGTACTGGGTGTTAGGCACTAGGGTCATGATGAGGGGTACTGGGTGTAAGGCACTAGGGTCATGATGAGGGGTACTGGGTGTTAGGCACTAGGGTCATGATGAGGGGTACTGGGTGTTAGGCACTAGGGTCATGATGAGGGGTACTGGGTGTTAGGCACTAGGGTTATGTTACCATTCCTTGCATTCTTTATTGTGTTACCCGGTTACATTATGCACCAAGGAGCTACATCCCAAATCCAGGCTTCCTATTTCAGTGCATTCATCCATCAAGATTATTATTTTTGTGGGTTTAATATGGACTAAAAATATTGGCTTGATGAAGGTCTGAAGCAAACGACTAGATTATGTGTGTAGAATGTACTATTCCCTGGTGAAGTATGATGGGGAGGGCATGTTGTAAAAACAACATGGTAGGCATCGTTTGATTGGCCCTATGTGGTAAACTTGTGTTGTCCATGTCTGCCTTATGTGACAATTGTGTGTGGGCCATGTCTGCCCTTTATAGCAGTGGCATGATGAACATGTCTGCCATTTGCGGGCAATGTTGTGTTCAGCCCTATGTGGCAATTTTGTATGTGGCCCCTTGTGGGCAGTGCTGTTGGCCCTATATGACATGTTGTATGTGGCCCCTTGTGGGCAATGTTTTACGTGGTCCCTTTGTGGGCAATGTTGTGCGTGGCCCTTTGTGGGCAATGTTGTGCGTGGCCCTTTGTGGGCAATGTTGTGCGTGGCCCTTTGTGGGCAATGTTGTGCGTGGCTCTTTGTGGGCAATGTTGTGCGTGGCCCTTTGTGGGCAATGTTGTATGTGGTCCCTTTGTGGGCAATGTTGTGCGTGGCTCTTTGTGGGCAATGTTGTGCGTGGCCCTTTGTGGGCAATGTTGTGCGTGGCCCTTTGTGGGCAATGTTGTGCGTGGCTCTTTGTGGGCAATGTTGTGTTGACTATGTTTTTCCTACCCATATAGGATGACCCAGCCACCAACCTGGAGCTTGCCTTCTCTGTGGCCGAGAAGCACCTTGACATCCCCAGGATGTTGGATGCAGAGGGTGAGTTCTTTCATCAGTGCTTCCACATTTGCTCCGGCAACGATTCCTTGGTCTTTATTTCGTCAAAGGGAATTTCCGTTCAATGCGTCCCATACGACATATGACTTTTATCCATTTATTTCATCCAAAAATGTCTTGATGTGACATTTGACTAATTGTTCTTTTGGTTTCACTTCCATCTGTCAGTGGTTGTATCCTAAGATTTTGAATGAAATAAATCAGAAAAAACAATATCTCCCATACAGAACACATTGCATGGAATCGCCAAAAAGATACAGGGTTAGGGTTAGGGTTAGTGTTTGGTTTTAGGTTAGGGTTAGGTATAGTGTTCTATTGGGGGATGAAATTAATTCAAGTGGTATTGACCGTGGAGCATTTGTAGCCGGAGCTTGTGTTGTACAACCCTTTCATGGTCATCCTGATTAATGAAACAAACAAAAAAGACATTTGATTCTTATTATATATGAAATTAACAAGAATCCTACAGAGATCATACTATGAACAGACTTGATAAAGGGGAATAATTGTGTGTAAATGTGAGAATAGCTGTCGTGAGCAATTAGTGGAAGTGACTGGTTTCAAGGTAGTCTTACAAGCTATAGAGTCCAAACCATCTCGGGTGCATTTAAACTTGCAATACTCATTTCCTTACACAGTGGATATTTGATGCTGTTACCTGCATGGAAACTTAAACATACATGTTTTAAATAGTCATTTTGGTGGAAACAATTGTGAATTTATTGGGGTAGAGTAAATCCGATAAAATAAGACTATTGTACTTTGTTACAACAAATATTGGTTTCCAGTTCTTAACAAATTGATTCAACTTATCAGACATATAATTTCAAATAACTTGAACTTGCCATAAATGGGATGTCCGTCCCATGTTTTTGGTTTGTCTTGCAGCAGACTATATTGATGTGACTTTTCTTCTTTATTGTACAGACTTGATGAACACCGCAAGGCCTGATGACAAGTCCATCATGACGTATGTCTCTGCATATTACCATGCTTTCTCTGGGGCACAGAAGGTAAGCTGAAGTGTTTCAGACATTCTCATTCATACATGGCCTCATGGGATATAATTCCTGTTTTTGTGTACATATTTAGCAATATTGCTAGAGTACTGTTAATCCAGAGCAGTAGATTGTCATCTTTTCGTGACTTTATCTTTTGATCCAGAATGCTAGGAATTACACATAAGCAGAAAGACCAAAAATCACAATGTTTTAAATATGTTTCTAATGCAGTACATTTATAAGAACGATTAAATTGTCACTAATCATCAGTAAAGTCTGTAAATTGGCAATGTGATTTAGAATATAAAAATCACAATATATGGCCATTTTCTTTCACATTTATTTCTTTATTTCAAAATAAAAATGTTTTAATTTTGAAGAAGTAAAAAATATGATTAAGGGTTGCCAAAACTGATTAATTTAGAGAAAACTGAACTGCTATCAGTTAACCTGTACACAATATTTGAAGTTACTTCATAGAATGATGACATTGCAAACATGATTTTTAATGGTTTCATGATGATAGGACTCTATTATGTTTATTCATGCTAATAGATAATATTTTAATGCCTGAATAGTTCACCCCCCCCCCCCAAAAAAAAAAAAAATCACCCAGAAGTAGAGATTGAAGCAGTAAATCGTTAAAATTGGTGCATGTGAAATGGTCTATGCAATTCTTTAACTTCGTTCACACTCAAGGTGGTAAACTTTTAAAAACTGCGGAAGCAAAATAAGTCTATTTGACATGTAGATAAATGGCAAGTAGGGATGAAAATAAAGGCCACTAAGTTTCCTTTTCTGTGTCTTATCTACAGAAAAAGAAATGTAAAGCACACTATACTGACATTATTTGTACAGCGTTTAAAATGCATTTTTCTAGGAAGTTATGTTTACCGGTAATAGTTGTGTGAATGAGCTCTCTTTGAAGTTAGTGAAGGAAGATGCAGCACGTTAGTTGGCACCGATGTGAACGATGCACTGATGCTTAATGGTCCAAAAAAATTGTGATTAGGTTTTCACACCTATCTGCTCTTAGCTGCAGCTGATCACAAACTAATAACTCTCTGCATGTGGTATAATTGCAAGCAATACAAGTAATCCATTCCACCATCTACACTTCGGGATATAGCATCAAACAGTATTGCTCTCCTTGTGAAAGTGGATTATAAAGGAATTTCAAGATTAATTTATATTTACATTGAACCGAAGAAGATTTGGATACTAGACTTGATGAGAACCTATTTAGCCATTACAGGGAGTGTGTGATGCTCTCTATGTGAAATGTGGAGCATTTTATGTCCATTTTAAAGCAAAATTTATGTTCAAAATGTAAGTATTTGTTATTTGTCAGGACTTCAAATTGCCTCTGTGATGCCATACCCTCTGTTCAGAACAAGAAGAGCGTCAAATCAAAAGTATTTTAGATTAACGGCCTTCTGGCTCTGAACAGACGATACTGGTTTGTTGTACAGCCAACATGTGTGCATAGAATGGATCTAAACTAGGGACATTCTCTGAATGACATGAGATATTCTCCACCACTAACCACACCATTAGGGAGTAAATACCTGCAATGTCTTACTCTTTTTGATTGTGTTTGGGTTGCAGGCGGAGACAGCAGCTGGGCGTATCAACAAGGTTCTTGGTCTCAACATGGAGAATCAGCGTCTCATGGACGAGTATGAGAAACTAGCTAGTGATGTAAGTAGAAATGCTGCAGATGGAGACATGAACAAGTCTTGATTTAATCCATGACTCATTGAGAAAGATGATCTTCCTTGGCTGACCTTAGCTAAATCAGCTTTAATCGTTTTACGTACATGAGAGTTTTTGTTTTAGGCATTTGTACTTTACTTGGCCACATCAGGCAAGTAGGTGAATTCCCACACATTTCAGGTTCATCAAAATCAAAAATATTATTAGAATATGAACTGAACACATGTCCAGACTAATTGAAAATCAGTGTCTTATTAAAGCACTGTACTACTATTATGTATTATGAACATTCTGTTAATTGACATTGCTTGAAACTCATCAATGACTTTATCATACAGATACATGTTGTAAAGATAATATAAATAATGGATGATGTATTCATGGTCCACAAAGTGATATGTTTACTTTCCACAAGCATTCAGGAAATTGATATTGAACAGTGAAAGAGATGCATTATAACACACATGAACATTATTATGTATTAATTTTGTAATTGAATTTTGAATTGATTTTGTCTTGTTTTTGCTGTAATTGTTTAGTTGCTTGAATGGATCAGGAGAAAGAAACCTTGGCTGGAAGACAGGACTCTCCAAGAAAGCACTCTAGATGCGATGCAGGTTAGTTCTTTTATCTTCCTAACTCACTCCAGAAGGGGTGTCATGATCTAGTGGGTAAATCACTGGACTGTGGTTCCATTCCTGGTCATGACACTAGCGTCCTATGGCAGGGCACTCATCTATACTTGCCACTCTCCACCCTGGTGAGTTTAGTGGGTGTCCAGTAGGAAAATATTCCTTGAATGCCTAATCATGGTAGCACTGTATAATCCTGATAATAATTATTATATTTCTGTTTTTCCCCTCATATGACGTACGTGAAGGTGGATAAGCTCTCTACAAATTGTTTATATTGCATTCATAGATAGTTCTTTCATGTAAGATAAGGTTTTTAAAACTTTACAGTTGTATGTAGACTTTGAAGATAATGAAGGACATGTATATAGAAATAATCATGCGAATTGTTACATAAAACTGAAACATTGTTGTTACCATTGTTCATCTGCCGATTTGTTCCTCATTCTTATTACTTGTCCAATATGACATCGACTGGGTATGAATAATCTTTTGTTAAACTGTTTAGTTTGATGTTATTAAATTATGCCATGGTGTAGTGATGCAAGTATGTATTTAGAAATGTCCCCTAACATAAACTGTGTACTTCCTCTTACTATCCCTTTGATAGAGATGAAGAAAATTATTCATATAGCCCTTGGTCTTACAAACATTTCTACTGTGTCTTTGTATTCAATGGTAAAATTTGGGTCAAAAGATTAACATTTCTGTGAGCAGAATTCATCCCATAAGAGATGTAAACCTGTAATCCTATTTCCTGAGTATACTAACCATATATAGTTCAATCTTTTGATTCAGTTTATTGTAATAACTTAAGTTCTTCAGTGGTATCAAGTCTCTATGATATAGATTTGTCTGTAAATCATTCAGTTGTAGATGCATTGTGCTCTCAGTTTTCTAGTAAATACTGTATAAGCAGTTATTTTTGCAAATTTTGCAAATTACTTATTGATCACGAATCAAAAATCATCCAAAAATATTTTCAGCAAGTAATGACATATGTCAAAATCATTAAAGTAAGCCCATTGCATGTTGCACACAGCGTCTATATATAACAAGCCATCATTGGTTCATTCAGCTTAGATCGAGACCACACTGATCATAATGGGGAATTTCAATTGATTTTTTTAATTTATTTCTCCCAAAATTATTCTGATATTATAATGATTGTGATACTCAGTAATGAGTTCATGATCCATGGAAATAGAATGATTGTTATTGGAAAGTATATAATTGGAAGTGGTTGTGGCTTTACATTAATTTAGCAACTCACAAATTCGTCCTGGAACACTTGATCCGCAAAAATACCTTTACGCTAAAATATTGGCTTTATAAATACAGTAGTAGATGGCATAGTTGTAAACATGTGATAATTGTTTTCCATGTCATGATGTGATGAACAGAAAAAGCTTGATGAGTTCCGCACGTACCGTGGCAAAGAAAAGCCTCCCAAGACTGAAGACAAAGCCCGTCTGGAGACAAACTTCAACACACTTCAAACCAAACTTCAGCTCACCAACCGACCAGCGTATAGGCCAAGTGAAGGCAAACTTGTTTCGGTAAGCTTACATTTATTCTACTGGTTCTAAACTAGCAAAGGTTGATTTAGACATGTGATGATAAAGATGGGAAGGTTGATTTGGCCAGTAAAGATTCTTTGATAGATGTAAAACATTATTACATTTTTTCACGCAAAGCTTTACCAGCAAAAAATAGGAGATCACCCAAATGAATGAACCCTAATTTTATGTTTGCAACTAGGAGATCTTGGGAATTAAAGCAAGTCAGTTGGCCCATGCTGTTGTGTAAGGTATTAATCCTTAATTGCCTAGTCTCTTGAATATGGAGAAAAGCTGTAGGTCCCTTGGTTGTTTTCCTACTTCTTAATTTGTATTATCTACCTGCAATGCTGTCCCATGTACACATCTGTGTGGGTGGTTTTCATTGTATCAGGTTGTCAGCAAGTTGATGCTATTTTGTTTACAATCAGCTGGCCTTAATACCATAGCATATTAATACTTTATGATGTAAAATTACAATGACTTATGGATACATTCACTGCAAAGGGTTTAGTTATTTAAAATTTGTTTTAATTTATTTTCCAATTCAGGACATTGCCAAAGCCTGGAAGGGACTGGAAACCTCTGAGAAAGGCTTTGAAGATTGGCTGCTGGCTGAGATGAGGAGGTAATTACTGCACACATACATATGCAAACATAGCATATTGAGATAGAAAGTTGTGACATGCACTTGCATATATATGTACTTTACGGTCAATTCATGGAGCTGGGAGTAGTAACCTCCCACTTACTGCCTCTATGGGATGAACAAGCGCAACTTCCTGTGATGTACAATGTAATCATCTCAAAGATTCACAAATAGAAGTATGGAACCCCCTTTTCATTGTTGGTTCAAGGTTCCTAAGTTTGGCAGTGATAAGTTCTGTAAGTACTGTCGAAAGATGCTCCCTTCGAGGAAAGTTGAGATCCGATTTGGGCAAGGTTATTGAAGGAAACGCTGTTGTTAATATTCTCCATAATGTTATTTTAGATTGGAGAGACTGGATCATTTGGCCAAGAAATTCCGACACAAGTGTGATATCCATGAAGCTTGGGCTGCAGGCAAAGAAGAAATTCTTAGGGAAGACTTTTCAGGAATGAGACTTAATGATCTGAAGGTAAGCAACAAATTTCTCTTTATCCCACGTAATCATTCTCATATAGTTCTTTGTAATCCTTTAAAACAAGTTGGAGCCCTTTGTCGGCAAAGCAAAGCAAATTGCATGAATACAATAGTTCATAGAAAAAATGTGTTGGAAGAGCCTTTCTACAAGTGCAAGAACTCCATAACTGTTTGTTCAATAATTGATGGTTCGATTTCTATAGAGTAGTTGTGCTTGTTGTAGGCAAGTAGCTACATATTATTATGGGACAACAAGCATAATACCCGTGATCTGAAGCAAAATCAATACCATTAATATATTTTTGTTTTGGAAATTAATGGTTTATGTAACAAAATTTAAAAAATACTTTCTTGAAATTAAGCATTGTATTTGATATGTTGTACAATCTACAGTACAATTTAAATCTGTTGATTGATTACTTTCTTATTGTAATTGTTGATGATTAATACATTAAATTTCTCTTTATCTATTGAGTCACTTTCTGATTTGTGTTTAATTGTGATTGCAGGCTAAGTGTAGGAAACACGAAGCGTTTGAGAGTGACTTAGCAGCTCACCAGGATCGAGTCGAGCAGATTGCAGCCATCGCTCAGGAAATGAAGTAAATCTATATTTGATCTTCATCTTTCCATAATAATAATAATAATAATAATAATGATGATGATAGCCAGCACTTTATAGTTTACAATAGTACATTGTCCATAGTACAACTACCTCACAGTTTTACAAAATAAGTAATACCTGATATTGAAATTAAGCATTTTATTTTATTTGCTGTACAATGAACGGACTACGATACATGCTCTACATAGTACAACGCTATTACAGGGCTTACGAAATATAAAAAATACATGATATTGATAAATAAACACGTGTTGAATGGCTTTAATTAGTTTAGAAACTGATTTTGTTTTAAATTTTTTTTTTCCCCAGTGATTTGGAGTACCATGCTATCGGGCCTATCAACCAGCGATGTCAGACGATCTGTGACCAATGGGATACCTTGGGCTCCCTCTCCATGGGACGATCAGAAGCCCTTGCTGTATGTATCATGTGCACACACATTAATCATGTTCATGCGTGGGTATATAGTCGTTCGTGAAGGAGGCAACTTGGCGATCACTACATAACACTGATCCAACGGGTATTACGCTCCTGTGCGTATTTCCCTGTGCTGCCCTCTATATACCCACGCATGAGTAACTTTAATGTATGTTACTGCTTTATAACCTTTAGAAAAGCAGGAAATGCTTCGAGCCCGACTCAAACAGAGTAAAGTTTATACTTAAAGGTCATGTATAGACTTGGTAAACTCTCAGAATCATTTGCTTTTAAATGATAAATAGCAAGATACTAGCCAAATAAAGATGCTGTGAAGATTGTTCTCCTTAAATGGAATATTTAATAAATGCTAGGGATAAATTATATTATATATATATATAGCCTGGGACCTATCATAAATTGTGTGGTCAATCTGTGTTGTACACACATGTAAAAACTACGGAGAGTGAAGCACATTTGTTGTTAATTGATTAAAAATGTGATTTCTCTTTTTATTACATTATCATAATGTAGTACATCATCATTCTCTTTGATAAAGGAAGGAAGTTTGAGAATTTGTAAGCATGAATTTCTATTCGTCTTTGCTTGGTTTTATCTCTACATAAAGGGTTGCATTTTATTATGCACTCTCTAAATGTTACATTGTTACTATTTTTTCTTTGTACAGAAAGCGGTGATGATCCTGGAATCGATTGACTCCAGGCAGCTAGATTTTGCAAAGAAAGCAGCACCATTCAACAACTGGTTAGATGGAGCTAGGGAAGACTTGATGGATATGTTCATTGTTCATACACTGGAGGAAATCTCAGTAAGTTCTCATTCAAATACATGACGCCATGCTAAAAGACGTACTTGTTTTCCTTAACTCTTCTTTAACTCTCTCTTAGAAATTAAGTATGTCAAGCCCACTATGCTTCTTTCATTTTATTTTGGCACAGCAGATATTGTAGGTGGTTTGTCGCATCATGCATGAACATAGTGTTACAAGAATATGTGTTGTTTATCTGTAGATCACAGAAAAGGATACTAAAAAAAAATCAAATTGGCAGTACAATAGTTGTGAGAGATGTATATATTAATGCAAATGTAAAACTGGTATTCAGATAATTGATTTATTTGTGTCATTATAGTATCTGAATTTGAAAGTTTTAAGTAAATGATTGATACATCTGTATAGTTCTGTATTTGTATAATTCTGATATAGGTGTGGTAAATTACCATTAATTGTATATCCTTCAAATTAATTGGTATCTCCTTTAATCGGTTGTAACTTACGATTAATGTTACAAATTATTAAGATACGATGGATTGCAGCGAGACTTGAGATATATACATTTTTTACAATTGATGATAAGTCGATTTTTGTGCTCCATGGCCTTAATGTAAAACTGATACATAAATGTATTTGTATAATTTTAGTATATGATTTGAAACCTTTACGTAAAACAATTGTTATTTTTGTTCAGGTGTTTGAAAGTGTAAATATTTGCTTTGTTTGTAGGAATTGCTTGATGCTCATGAGGTTTTCAAGAATAATTTGGGAGCAGCTGAGGAGGAGTTCAACTCTTTGGCCGCACTGGCTAATGAGATCAACAAGACTATTGAGATGAATAACGTCGGCATCAAAGAGAACCCATACACAACCCTCACAGTACAAGTGAGTAGTCATAATAACAATCATGATTATGATCATGTATGAGCTAAAACATGAAGTACCATGGCACTTACAAAAGCACAGAATTTGAAGTAAACTATAAAATACATGGACTCGTTGTCACATTAAGGTACTGAGGGAAGATTATGTTATAAAGGAGTTTTTGAAAGCGGCAAAACGGATGGAAAGTGGGATGTTGTTCATGTTTTTGAAACAGCCAATGGTAAACGTTTTTATGTAGATAAGATCAATGATATGGGAATAACTACTGGTAGGTTATATTTGTCAGCTGTTGAGCAAAGATTACAAGCTGGTGTATATATTTGGAGATTGTTAATAAGGTATTCAGTCTTATAGCCCATGCACAATCTCTTTAGATTGTGAGAGACTAGATGGTGTGAACTAATCAATGTAATGATGTACTTTTATCTTCCTCAGGTTGTAGTTGAGAAATGGAGAGATCTATGTGAACTGGTGCCCAAGAGAGATGAGGCCTTGTCAAATGAGTTACGGAGACAACAATGTATCCTTTACAACAATCAAGTTTTATTCTCTTTTCTTGTTTCTGAGCATTGCTCATGCATATTGTCTAATGATTGAATCAGTGAACATTTGATTGGCCATGTTCAAATTCACCGCCACTTATTTTGTGATACCCCAACCAGAAACATCTTTTTCATGGTCGTTTTATTATTTTTCCCCTTCACCTTCTTTTGCTTCTTCATCTATCTTCACCTTCTTCTGCATACAGTGTTTCCAGCCATTTAGTCTTCAAACTTTTGCCCTGCAATTTGTTTTCAATGAATTCAAACTGGATTAAAGATGCTATAAGTAAATGTAATGTACAGACCACATTTTTGTAAAGTATTCTGAACAAAAGCCCACTAGCCCACTAGTGCTGTCTTTTATTATTATTTTGTTTCCTTTTCTTTTCTCTATTTGTCTTGAAGAGGTCAAAATCTGGGTTCTGTGATACTCATGCGCAGTTTTTAAACATGTAATCAGGTAGGATTGTATTTATAAATGGAGTATAGGTCGTTTTCCTTGACACTAGCCCTCTTTAGCCAATGAGCAGATGCGTGTACGATTTGCACAGTTGGCCAACCAAGTTGGTCCTTGGATTGAGAAGCAGATGGCTGCAACCATGAACATCGCCATCGGACTGAACGTGCCTCTAGAGAGCCAACTACACAAACTGCAAGACTATGAACACACTGTGCTGCAATATAAGAGTAATGTGGATGACCTGGAGAGTTGCAACAAGTCCGTACAAGAAGCCATGATCTTTGAGAACCCACACACACAATACACTATGGAGGTAAACAGAACCCCAACACAGACTTAGCTATTCCATCCTCTTGCCATCTGATTCTCAAAGAAACGGCCATTGTATTAGATATGGAAGAAAAAACAAACATCATCTCTCTGAATAATGATAAGAATACTAAGAAAAGTAATTTTAGTAATTGTAAGCTTTTCAGTCAAAATGAAAGCTGAATCGGCTTCAAACAATCACACTACTGGAACAAAATCGTTACAGTTCTGGTGCTCCAAGTTCCTCCAAGGAAGCTAGGATTCCCTTGAAATTTAGATTTTATCAATGAGCATAAATATTCATGATATGGCAAGTACACAAAGGCAGCTTTACTGACCCCACCCACAAGCATGCTAGTCTCCTCCTGACAGTCTTTGTTTCTGGTATGTGGAAAGCCTTGTCGAAAGACTTTATGATACAATATTGTCTGTTGAGAGCAACACGGGCGTTATTCACTCTGTGTTACAGCATATGAGTTAATGCCCTTCTTGCTCCTAACAGATGATGTGTTTCATTTCCGATTATTGTTTTCTAGTATTTCTAAAGGATGATTAATGTGGTTGATTGATGTTTATTTACTGCAGACGATACGCGTAGGATGGGAGCAGCTGCTTACAGCTATCAGGAGGTACATCAACGAGATCGAGAATAACATCCTGACTAGAGACACTAAGGGCATCACGGAGGAACAACTCAATGAGTTCAGAGCATCCTTCAATCACTTTGACAAGGTAGGTCTTATATAACAACCAATCTTGCATTGGTTGGAAAGTAAATTTGCTTGATTCATTTATTTGTTATAGTACTTGTGTGACTCCCCCCAGTTTTTGAGTGATCATAAATTTAGCAGTACAAAGATCTAGATATGTAACTGGTTATTGTCCCTGGGGGAGGGGGTAGTTTTCCTGGGTGTGATTGTCCAGGGGGTAATAGTCCTGATACGGTTGTATCCAATAATCTAATTTGAACCCTCATAGAATGCTATGGCTTGATGTATTGAGTAGAGGCATTGGTTGACAGGAAGCTTTTTGTTGTTGAATGTTTCAGAACCGTACCCAACGCCTGGAACCCCTCGAGTTCCGTTCATGCCTGGTGAGTTTAGGCTACGATCTGAGGGAGGACAAGAAGAGTGACATTGAGTTCCAGCGTATCATGGCTCTGGTGGATCCTAGCGGCACCGGCAAAGTGTCCTTCCAATCCTTCTTAGACTTCATGACTAGGGAAATGAGTGATGCAGACACCGTAGAACAGGTCGTCGATTCATTCAAGGTCTTGGCTAACGGCAAGGTGAGTTGCACAGCAAGTTTAATAATAATAATAATAATAATACATGAGATTTATATAGTGCCATTATCCATTCTAAGGAAATACTCAAGATGCTTCAAAATATTAGGGAACACATGACATCATGACAATGGAATCGTGTACATTTACTTGTGGTTTCCTTGTGGTGTGACATGGTTCATGCGTTTGACTCTCACTCAATCCAAGGGCCAAGAGTTCAAATTCTAGCCGGCACTATAGTCCTTTGGCAAGGTATTGATCCACATTTGCCACTCTTCACCCAGGTGTAAATGGGTACCCAACATGCTATGACCAGGATAATAATGTTGGAATGCTAGAAGCTTCATAGCATGAGTGACATGTGCACTATATAAGAAGCCACCTCTATCATTATTATTATAACCACTTTTTAGGCCAAGCTCTCTATGGGTTCTTGGAGATTGCTTTGTCCTATATCAGGGATGAGATTCCTCTGCTGATCAGCGCATTTCAAGACAGGGATAAACAAAAATACCTCTCTCATCCAAAGAATGTTACAGAGTCGCTTTAAGCAAGATGGGGTAACATATATTTCTCAAATGTATCATTTAAATGCAAGGAAAAAGTGTCCTTGACATAAATATATTCTAAAGTTTTCTGCAGAAAGACCCTCGTAAGGGGCCGCTGCCCTCTTAACCCCCGCCACCCCCATTTAATCTTCCTCCTTTTGTGGGAATTTCTCTGTCTCATCCCTGCTATATATACATCCATAGGTTTTAGACCGGAAATAAATTGCTGTGTGGAAGAGAAAAATCAAAGTATGATCAAGTAATTCCAAAAGAGTGATTGACTGGCATGTGATGTATCACTTGAAGCATGTATTACAAAGCTTTTGTGTTTGTGTTTGCAGGCTTATATCCTACCTGATGAGCTTCGTATGGAACTTCCTCCCGAGCAAGCAGAGTACTGCATCGCTCGTATGGCACCATTCAATGGTACTGGTGCTGCACCAGGTGCCCTAGACTACATGTCCTTCTCATCAGCTCTCTACGGCCAGAGTGAGCTTTAAACAACAAAACCGCTCGCCCTTTTAGCAGAATTTTATTTAGAAATTGTGAGAATTATGTAAGAGCAGATTAGAAAAATTATATATCTACCAACAAAAAAAAGTGGAAAAAAAATCTTCATGGAATATTTGATGTGACTGGCAACTTTTTTGTTATAAGCAATTAAAGTAGACATTTATTTTATTTTGTTCATTTTTTTTTTAAATCCTTTGTCAACATTTTGTCCTATGCTGTCTGTCTATCTGGATTTTTTTTTTTTTAATTATTAATTTTTTCTTTAGTTATTTTACTTAACTTTCTAACTTGGCCCCATGTAAGACCAATGCGCCCTTGTATGTTAACATGTTTAAGATGCATAGAGACTGGTCAACAGTTGTTTTTCCCTTTCAGTCTCTCTCTTTCTCTCTCTTTCAACTTGTGGATTGCTTTTGCCGTGCATTTTTCTTCGGTTTCCCAGAAAAGCTTGTTGTCTGTGAGGACCTATGCTGCAAGCAATTCAGCTACTTCCTAACAGATTAAATAAAGGAAAAGTGGTGGTTCAAAGAATCATTAGAAATCGGTATTTGGTTTGAGCTAAATAGTTGTACTTCATCATAGTTTGTTCTGTATTTCGTTGCTCTGTACTGTTGTTAATTGTAAATATATCCTCGTGTTGAAGCTTTTGCAGCATTCACGTCAATTTGCCCTCTAAAATTGTATATTGCAGTTGACATAGCAGCCAAAATTGAAGCGATCATGTAGAGCTTGAAAGAAACGCAAATAAAGATAAAGTAGTGTACCATTGAGATTATTGAGTAACTTCTGGTTGGTATGATATCTTTACCAAAATGCCACTGTCTGCTGTTAAATGCAGGTGCTTTGATCAAGTCCATACATGATTCAAACCAAACAGAAACCAATTTTGTGCCTTGCAGTAATGTTAGGTACGCTCACTCTATAAAGGCATATTTTCATAGATTTTTTGAGGTTTTGAAGAAAGGATTTTGGATGATGTCTGTCTATGTAATATACAGTTGTAATTGATGTGTTGTAGAAAGCAATAATTTAATCATGTGATTAGAGGTCTGTTTCCTTATGCAAAAATCAATTTAATTTTCATATCGTAGAGAAGAAACGGTTAAACAATTTTATAACATACATTTGTGTTAGGTTAAGTACAAACATTATGGTTTCAAATTGTTTTTTCTTTCTTTTTGAAAAAGCTTTTATACATGTCAAGCCAGAATACTTTTCAAGTGTTGATATTTGAAAGCCATCGCGCAAAGTGTGATGTGATACGTTAATGGTACTAACGGCCGGCAGCCAGTCATACATTCTTCAGCTCTATTTCATTCACACTATAACTCATTAGTACAATTAGTGATATGTATCATGTTTATTACCACAAGTTAAACCCTCAGAAAATATTCCTAATAATTTACTCAAGTTATTGTTTCAATCTCTGTTCTAAGCTTGTATCATCCTCACCAGGCTCGTGTCATTTCGAACCTTATATACTGGTTTATCTCTCAATATCGTTTTGTATATTTTCATATTTTCTTATGGTGTGAAGAACAAGCTATGTACAAAACATAAAATTTATCTAACAATTCAAGAAAAGTTGCACTTACGATCAGTTTATCCAGCTTTTTGACAAGGAATATGCTAAGATGCGTATATTATCTGGTTCATTGTAAATTGAAACCTTATTCTTTCAAGTGCACATTTGAAAGAGAGTCATTTTTAAGGTATGGTACTGAAATGTTTTATGCAGACCTTTAATTGTATAGTTATTTTTTTGTTATATGAACAGAGAAGATGAATGATGTCTATTTGTATTTAATGCTTCCAAGTCAGTTAAGTCAAAGTTGTGAATGTTTCAGCTCTTCTTTTGATCTTTATTTTGATTGTGGGTATATGTATGTATGGTTTTGAGCATAGTGGAATATGTGGAAGATTGTTACTGCAGTCCTTGTCTTAATACTCAGTTGTAGTACTTTTCATGTGCATTCATGAATTCACCTGTGTTGGTTAGTTTGATATGGATAGAGAGAAGAAGTAGTAGGTAAAATACAAGGGGATAAACCCGTAATTGGAATTGATCGAGCTTGTCACGTCGGAAAGCTTTTCATTTTCAAGGAGGGAGCAAGTCATCAAAAGAAAGCACACAATGATTCATCTTTCTTGCAAAGATATAAAGAAAATTGTAACCTTTGAGTATTGATGATGTTCAATTAGTTTTACCGAATAGCTGGAATGTGAGGATATCACTTTCATCAGCATTACAGATATTGAGGAAATAGATAGTACATGTGTGTAATGTGTTTGTTTGTTTGAGTACATGTATGTAAGGTGTTTGTCTGTTTGTAGGATATATACAATTAATTTTTTAAGACATTGGATTTATATTCTCTGCAAAGTTGTCCAATTTAACCATCCAATGTCCTCAATTTTCAAAGAACTAATGACAGATATTTCTTTTCTTAGTCTAATTATTAGTCATATTGTATCATTAGATGGACAATTTTCTTACTTTATCCACCTATTTGTGTGTACATAATACAAATCAATATTCATGTAACAGAGTTGATGTATTTTAGGGGTAAGTGGGAATAACCCAAGCAATGCACTAATTCACTATCCAAGTACTTTTCAAGGTGGTGGTTATTAGTTTGGTTTAGATTGGAATTATGGTAAAAATTGTCGCTTTTATTATTGTTTGCGTTTGTACATGTTAGTGTGGAGACAAAGTAGAAACATAGATGCTCATTATGTTGGTAGCCAAACATTTCTCCTTTTTCAAATTTTTTTCCTCAAATGATTAATTGAAATTTGCACCGAATGCAGGAAATTTATTAAAATTATCAAATTTTAAATTTTTGTGTTCAATTCAAAGTTTTAATGAATTTTACTTGCAACAGGTTATTACTTCTCAATCAAATTGTCGAATTTATGTAAAAAAAAAAAATCATAGAAAATTGTCTGTACTTCAAAATATTACAATGTCTCCTTAGTTAGCTTTTTGTATCTTAAACATATGATAACCATCAGATGAATTAGCCTCAATCCACCATTGTGGATTATTCTGTAAAACATAACTACCTAAGGAGAAGAAAAGGAACCTTTTTTAAAGTTGCAAACATTGAGATATTGGTGCATAGCTGTATTAAGTGCTATATGGGACGTACAAGAGAAAGAAAGAATGGCTTCAAGAAGAATCCACATGATCTTTAAACCAGTAACCAGTTATTAACGATATCAATGACTCTGACGAAAATTGATCTATGGGTGTTTCTTCTGTTGACGAGCCTCCTAGCCTATGCAATTTGGGAACATTAAAACATCTTGCAGTCCCCCTCATATCTCTTCTTTTGAGTTTTTCTTGTGAGTGTATTGTTTGATCAGGGAGGTGTGATGAAAAAGCAAATGTAATGCCATAGTCCCAACTCATGTAATCCCACTCTCTCTCAGCCCCCCCCCCTCTTTATTCTCTCTCTCTCTCTCTCTCTCTCTCTCTCTCTCTCTCTCTCTCACACACACACTCATACACATAACCTTTGTAGTTTACAATTCTTTCCTTATTCTCATTTCCTTGCTAAAAATATGTATGAAAAAAGGATGAAATACAAGAGGATTATTTTACAAATAATACACAGCAGTAAGGGCATTAGTAAGATTTACTCACAAGCCCACATCTCCACACCATACGGAAGAGAAAAATTCCGGACAAAAATGAGCTACAATTATTGTAAAAATTCTCAATTTGTACATGGGATGGAACGGGGGGTTAAGGAGTTTTTGTTATACACTTGCATGGCAGGATGATTCCAGGTGTGATGATTTTAAAGCCCCACTGTCCTACTTGTAGCTTCTTGCTCCCTCTATATAGAAAATTTCCCCAATCGGTTCCTGTTGGTCCCCCATGATCCTCTTTTTTTTTTATGTTAGTTGAGAGCTGAGTTAATGAGATAGCCACCTGTCAGTGACCTCGCTGTGTGGTCTAATCCCTTCTGGCCCAGTAGTATTGACGGTCTTTAATATAAAGATCTCCACCAAAGCTGGGGACTAGTTCCCTGAAGAGCTGGAGTAGAATATATGTAAGTCTGTTAAATGAAAAGAGGAAAAGTTCAAGGAAATAAGTAGAGTAGCATGATCCTGAAAATATAAAGGTAGACAGACTACACGGATCTCCGAAAGATTATACTCCACTCAAACTCACCCTACTGATCTTATCATACCATCGTAGAACGAATTTCTTGCATTGATTCTTAACGAAAATATAAAATAATTCTTTAGAAAAATATCGGAATAATATTTATTTCATATTGTATTTTGTATCTATGTCTCTTCCTTGTATCAGATTTCAAATGACAGTAAACTCTGACAGAGAAACAGAGCGGAATTATAATTATGCCTCTTCCCTCAGTTTATAAACAAAACAAAAAAATCAATAGATCTGTAGGCCTACCTGTCTATTACTCTTTCAAATATTCAGTAGGACTCCCCACTTCATATGGCAATCCTAACAGTTGTGTGATGTGAAATAATACATTTAGTCGTGAGTTACAGTCTTTCTGTGTCCATCTGAGAACAAAGCCAACATGATACGAATAATAATAAGAAGCTATTCATACTCAATTATTTCTCAGTGTTACCTTTCAACAATATATCTAGGTTTTAGTCTCAAGACTTAATACAAAGCCCCTACCCCTTGCCCCAATCGTGCCTGCTTTGCCCCTTTTCCACACTCCTCTCTAGGGGCCAAAGTAAGACCAATTACTTGCTTTGGTAATATATTGCAAGCACGGGTCTTGAAGAATAATCTTTTGGGGAGGTGGGGTTTCTGGTATTTATTTTTACAACTGCCTCACTTAAATTCATTTATAATCAAGAAGAATGAGGCTGTACATATTTTTTTTTTTTTTGGGGGGGGGGGAGGCAGGGGTTCATATGCAGGAAAATTTGCTTTGAGTAAACAATACGGTTGCAAACCTTTAATAAAATATAAACACAAGTATTAACAACTGCACACGTACCGATTGAAAACGTTAGCCTCTCAATCAGGCGCGAACGCAGGGGGGGGGGGGGGGGGGTACCCCCCACCTTTAACTTTTGTTATGTGTGTGTGTTTTGGGGGAAAACCCTCCCCTTCATTTTTTTTTTAATTTAAAAAATAATAATAATAATTTAAAAAAATGTGGTAATGGGTGACCCCAAAGAGCCGACCTGCGCCCCCCCAACGAAATTTGGGACACACACAAAAAAAATGTGCTCTTAAACCCCCCCCCCCCCCTTGAAAAAAATCCTGCGTACGCTACTGCTCTCAGTATTGTACATGTATTGTAATATCAATTGGATGTCGACATTTTAAATAATTTAGTATACTCATGGTATCAAAGTGAAGAGCAATATGACCACGAAAGGTGATCATAATAAGCGGTATAATGTTTATCCTCCAATGGTCTTAGTTTTCGGCCGAATGAAAAGAAAGAATAAAAGAGAAGGGGAAGATTACGTGTCTTCTATCCTCCCCCGGAGACATCAAGTCAATTAATTCAATAATCTTGGAGCCCCTGTAAACAGGTTGCAAAAACATCGTTTGACAACAAGAATGTCATTAATACTAATATTCTTCTAGTCGAGCAGAAGTAATATCGACGGCAACACTAGTAGGCATCAAAAGAGAGTTCATGGATGAAATAGATGCATGGTTGATGCCAGAGATTCTTTATTTTCATCATGCTTCTTCATTTTAGAGAGGGAGAGAGAGCAGGAGCGAGATAGCGAGAGAGGAAGAGAGAGAGAGAGAGAGACTAAACAAGATAATTTGAATTAGCAGTCACATTTTTTTGTCTTTGAGTAGTAAATGGTTAGAGATTCATTTTCAGTGTATAAAATAGTGACCAAATACTATTTGAAGAAAATGTGTTACGTTTGAAAATAGTTACTAAGCCTTAATAAAAAAAAAAAAAGAGGCCAATTTGATGTTCATTTTCACAGAGAGGGGGAGCCAGTGAAATTTCATACAATAGTGATAGGAAATTGAGTTATGTATGTCATTAAATTAGGTTTCTTATAATGATATGAAAATGTCTAAATACTAAACCAGTGTCGATCTGCTATCTTATTCTCAATTTCAATGGCTTAGCGTATAGGCCTATCCTCCCCCTTCTCCGTTTTCTCTTATATATATTCTCTGAGAGAGATGTATTTCGAAAACAACGTTTAATTAACGAGTGCTATTCTTTTTACAGCTATTACCATGAGTACTGACATGAATGCATACCTGTCAATATGATATTAAATGGACAAACATAATAGATGTGAAGCGGGCTGTTCATAATATTTGATACTATACCAAGCCCTGAACATTTTGATTCGTTTATTTGTAGTCAGCTAGCTAGTATAACTGTTTTTGAAGCGTGATCATGGTAGAAGAACATTCTACTAACAATGTTCGACAGTCCACAGTGAAGAGTTTATAGCATGGTGGCTGGATCAAGGTCTCTCGACTTTCATTTTTCATTCTTTTGTTGACCACCGTGGAGTGAATTCAGGTTAATAAGCCCTGTCAACCCCTGCCGTATGATTATCAACCTACGTCCTCAGTCCTCACCCAGACTGTCAGGCAATTATAAATATAGAGGGGGAAATAGAAGTCGGGGGCTACAAGCAATTCTTTTTGAAGTTGCAAGTACTTTTGCTGGTAATTTTGCATGTGATTGTCTCTAGGACTTTGAAAAGGATCTACTAAAATGAATGGTTCGAGCGATATTTCAGCGTAGCCCATTTTCTGTAAACATGTAATTTGGAGTCAATTAAATTTAGTCGCTTTGAATAGGAGCACATGCTATGGAGAAAGGCAAAGGGGAAGGGGCTCTTATTAAAAAGTAAAAGGGGCACTTATCAGTGGTGAAAAGGAGCAGTTATCAAAAGGGGAAGGGGTGCTTATTACAGAGTTTAAAGGGGCACTTGTCATATTAAAAGGGACACTTATCAGAGGTGAAAAGGGGCACTTATTAAAAGAGGACGGGAACCTTCTTACAGAGGAAACGGGGGCACTTATCAGAGGTGGTAATGGGCTCCTATTAGAATGTGAGACGAGCACGTATTAAAAAGAAACAAACAGGGGCACTTAACTGAGATAAAAGGTGGCACTTTTCCTATGTAAAAAGGGGCACTTTGGGGTTACTTGAAAAACTTGGTCATAAATTATAGATTATATTTTATATAATTATACCTTCTTTGTCACAAAATTGTCACAAAGAAGTTATTTTTGTATGTCCTTGGGTTATTTTCTTTGTGATGATTGTACCATTGTATGTCATCTCTATGTGTTTGAATAGAACGTGATATGTCATCACTGAAAGGTTTTCAGAAGTTTTAGAAGAGAAATGGTCAAGTTTGTTAATTTGTGGAATGATCAGCTCATTTATGGCGACTGGCATCGGTAGAAACGAAGTCAATACTCAAGTTTCTTTTGAGCAATTCGATAATTCTCGACTTTCAAACAGTGTTCGATATTAGCGATTGGTTATTACTGAGAATTTACAGGTGTATCATGGGTTGATAGTTACAATTAATTCAAAGAGAAATGAATCACCCGAGTGTAAATGGATAAAACCCAGTTGATTAGGGGTGCGTCGCTGCATGTAGGTGTTCTCTCTCTCTCTCTCTCTCTCTCACTCTCTCTCTCTCTCTCTCTCTCTCTCTCTCTCTCTCTTTCTGTCTATCTCTCTCTCTCTCTCTCCCCCTCTCTCTCTCTGGATTTACAACCCTTTTTGTCATTCTCAAACTTCACGATAGCCACGTATGTAATTTCCTAAAATAATATTAACATAATGCATACGTCTTTGTTACGTACCTCCTTACGAATAATTGTATTTCAATACTCAGAATTCTAACTGCATACATTACGTGTTTTTGGTCGGGCAAGCCACAATTTGTTTCCGACCTAGCAACAACTAACGTGTGTAATTTGCATCTGACCATTGATATACATAACTGGTGAATGTAATAGCTCGTGCCTGGTAAACGTTATAAACTTGACGTTTTGAAAACTGTCTATAATTAATATTTAACTTTGCCAGAAGTTTGGTAGCTTTTTATTTCTTGCTGATCACTCCTTGGTAGTATTAGTAGTATCTCTTTTTCCCGATACATTAAAATGAAAAGTACATAAATAATATGAATATATACAAAGAGTGCGACTAGATTGCCCATATTCAGCCGGGCCAGGCATGACATGGCTGGTCTTCCATGGTGTCCAAGAATATACAAACAGAAAAAAATTAAATGTAAACAATTAACAAAAAAAGTGAAACATAATTGAAGACAAACAAACACGCCATTCTATAAATGTGCATTTTATTTATTATGCATACTTCATTTTCATTAATCATTTAAATTTTTTAAAAATATAGAACTACTCTATAAAAATAAAATTAAACAAAAAAATATTTCCAATGGAAAATTTTGGAAAGTTATTCATTTATGGCACAAACTACATAATCTCATTTTCAAAAAGACTATTAACAATTTAATTAAGTTACAGTTCAATTGAATTTTATTATGTGACATACGTTTAACGAATTAGTTTAACTCTTACCTGTAATGAATCAAAATCAATACAAAATATAGCTTGTACAATTTAATTTCAAATCAAACATATCTTTAAAGTTTTATTTTATCTGATTAAATTTTAATTGGTTTAATTTATACAACTCAAACCGATCTATCTGAACTACTATAAAGAGGCAACTGATCCAAGTCAGTCCCAAATGACCACAAATCAATGGATCTTGCGATTAATTCAGTTCAAGTACCTCATTTCATATAAGAATGTGCCCTGATATATTTGAATTTAATTAGACCTTAATATATTACAATAAACTTAAAAGATATGTAATAATGGTTTGGTCCAATCTTTGCGACACAATGAACAGTACGTAACTATTGCTGGCACTATATATTACAACTGGCATGTTATAGTGTACAATAAAGGGCGTTGCAGGGATTTGCACGGTAAATATCTCAACAATTTAATCTACATTTGCCACTCTCCACCCAGGTGTAGTGAATGGGTACACAGTAGGAAAACATTCTTTGAATGATTGAGCGCCTGATCCGGCTCGGCTATAAAGCTGAAGTAACGATGATTACAGGGCCCGCGAGGAGAACAGTATGAACACTGAAGAGGCTACTCTGGGTAAACGAGACAATTTATTATTACTGTTATTGTTATTATTATCATTATAATTATCATTATTACTATTACTAATATTCCATTACTATTTACTGTAATACTATTTTAAGCTTAAATTTCCATTCCTGTAAATGGAGGGAGTATGGAGTCACAAGTTTCCTTATAATTTTGATGTCATTTTGATATATATATAACGTACAGATCTGTCTCTAACGAAGCGTCATTTCCATTGCGTTATTACCTGCGCTTATATAGAGCATAAGAAGAAAACTTGGTACATACACCTGTAATACAAAACATGTTCGCTCTGTTTATTGTTTATTCACCTCTTGTACGATGTTACCCTAACGGGGTGTGGCATAGACCGCATCATTTACTGACGGAGTCTTGCGTCAGTGACACCTCGTATGCATCGGGCCCATTGGAACGGTCATGTAATCAAGGTACTACGGCAGTCGTAATTACATCAACGTAACCTTATTTCTGACGCCTTGTACATGCAAATTACTAACCAGTCCTTACGAATAACGGTGGAAAATTAAAACATAAATGATCTCAATGCATCATTGCCTGTGCTAATCGAGCACGCGAAGGTTATTGAATTGGGAACATACACAGTCAAGTAATTGAAATGAATGTTGGCACTGTTCATTTCTTAAAATCCACTTTGAGTAGAGTGATACCTTGCAAGACAAGACGAAGAGCACTATAGAGTCCTACATCACTCAGCAAGTGACGCCTAGTATGCACCGCTGTCGTAATGGACAAACGAAATGAACGTCAAGAGAAATGGAACCCATTATTGCCTATAGTCTTGTACATTCGTTGGGATGATAGATCATAATGACTCTATAAAGACGAGTGGTTCAGCATCATGGCTCCATCTTACATTCTGATGTGGTAAGACAAAGTTTAGTCCAGAATCTTGAAAGGCCAGCTGCTCCTCTGAAAGATCCAGCTCCTGTCCCTGATACATGACACGAGACACGAGGCACTGACCCAGATTCACTCGCAATACACAGTCGCTGTTTATTGACACGTGTTGAAGCTGGGAACACCCGAAGAGGTTCAGATACCTGAGGAGGGGTGCGTGCTTAGGTACTGACACTGCCTTGGTGTTTCGACACTTCTCCAAGCTGAGATGCGTTATGTTCGGACACGCATTCAGCATACACTTGAGTGTGTAGTCTCCAATCATACATCGATACAAGATGAGGATAGATATACATGGAGATGACAGGACCATGGTCGCAATGGCACAATCAAACAGGCGAACCTTTCCTACAAATCTCGACGCTTGGATCACACATGACCTTAGGAAGACCCTCTCATCACTGCACATGTTGAACTCGAGTTCATCCAGACTTTCACATTGTACCAGTATGTTATGAAGAACGGGGCACCCTGTTAGGCAGATGTCTTTGAGCTGATCCGCAACTACAATGAGCTGCCTCAAAGACAACAGTTCCATCTCATCTTCCGTCTGGAGGTACTGCAGGGTTGGACACCGGATCGTGAGGACATCACTGCTAAAGCCATGTAAGAGACACACGATGCGGATACTGGGACATCTTTGCGAATCAAGCAGCAACTCTGGTGTTGAGACATTACCCATCAGTAGGGTAGCTATAGTGGGATTCTCTGACAACAGGTTGTAGAGGCTACGAGAGTCCAGGACGTCACAGTTACGAAGTTGTAATGTGGTGAGACGGTTACTCTGTACATTGATACTCCTCAAAACTCCAGCACCGTCTATCTACAAAGGACAGATTGAAAAATCAGATAGCTATATAAATAAATCATTAAACATGTCATCTTCTTGTGCATGATTTAACGGACAATATAATTATAACCTTAATTTTGACAGGACTGGTGTGAATAGTGAGATCATTTGGGTGTCAGTAGGAAATCTGAAGGGAAGGGAAATCTGATCGCCAAAACTGCAGAGATAAAAGAGATACGAATCACATTTTGACAAATTCCTCGTTTGACAGTTTTGCAATAACTTATTTTTGGCACAAATTATTCTTTCATGGTATATGATAATAGCATGGTGCCGATAAATACTTTCTACTTGTGGTGGTGATGCCGGTGATGGGGATGGTGGTGGTGTTATCTCTCATGGGCTAGTGTTTTTGGTTTAACTGTGTCGAATATAATTAAGACAAACCTCTAGAACCTTCAGCTTCCCAGCAAAGATCTCCACATGTTCGTTTGATTCAAGTCCATCATCTAAATGAAGCATACGCAGTGAAGGTGCAGTGATGCTGACGAAAAGCGCTGACCAGAGGTTGAAGAAAATGATTTTCTGAAGAGATGAGGAATGGATTCGCACACCATGTAGTCTCTATACCATGACGTTAAGGAGAAAGAGAGCGAAAGAGATTGTAGGGGAGGGGAGGAGGGATATATATAAATATGAAAGAGGGAGTGGAGGGGACAGGGATGTAAGATGGAGATGGGGAGGAGGGAGACAGAGACAGAGAGTGTTTGTGTGAAGATGAAAAGAATAAGATGTAATGGGTAGATTGACAGGATCGAAGTTAACCAAGGGGAAAAGAGAAAAGAGCACATTCAAAATAGAAACAGAGGAAGGTGAAATGGATATGTGAGTGAGAGAAAAAGAGAGAGATTATGTTATTATTTCTATATTGGTCAATTTAAAAAGTTTTAACGTTGATCTTGTCACTTAGTCCGTGCAAGTCTTTGTCCATTTGTGGGCGATGGGCCAGCACCACGCGTTAAGTTTCAAGAAGGGACAACATTAATCTAACAATAAGCTCCATTTTTACTGCAATAGGAGAATATTAAACACGGCATACATAATAATTGTATTTCACATGAATGTGCAATATTGTAAGCAACGTTTATTAAGAACGAAAGCCTTCAACAATCCTGATTGTTTGAAGTCAGCAATCGCGTGCGACCAGAATTACATGCAAACAACGGACAAGCTGCAATGTGTACACCACCTGGTTTGATCCTATTCGATCGTCGGCACACATATAGTTGGCGTTCTTTTTTCTTTATAATATATTTCCATGCGAACTTCCTTTTCCGAAAAAGTGATTTGCTGTTAGACTGACGTCAATAAGCCAAAACATTAATGTGTAATTATATCACGAGCATTTGTTTTTGTGGCGGCATTCTCTAGTGTAAACTGATCAACGGTGATGGATGTATATCATTCTTTATGCAGTATCAATCTATTCTGAATATAGAGGGGAGTATGAATAGCTTAATGACGGTATTTATTTCCCTACAATTTGGGGAAGCTTAAGTGTTCGTCATTGTTGAGACAGGGAGTGAGACACATTTGGCGATTTTATACCACACCTCCATGTACTGTCAAGATCGTGCTGAATATTTTTATTGAGGGCTATCGAATTTGCTTACTAAAAAAAATAAAAATTATCAAGCAAGGTCTGAGCTCGCACATTGAATATTATGCAATGGTGACTAATTGCCCACCTCTAACTAAGGCCTATACGAAGTTTCCTTCAAGCTGAAGTAAAGTGTGTTTCAAAATACCTTCCTTATTCCTTACATCAACTGCCGACAGAGCTAAGTGGAATGTACACAATTTAATCTGCTTTAACACGTTACGTGACCGAGTTCGGAGTATGATTAACATGAATCGCTATCGTGATGATTCACCGGGGTTTGGTTTCACAAAACCGTCACATAAGTACAAGTTCGACGGCATAAAACGCGTTTGATAAAATTAACACGTGTTTCAGTGGCATGTCGGTGAACATGTATTTATGACGGTTTCATGAAACGCTGCTCAAGTCACCAGATGATCATCACGGTGTAATCATAAAAGGGAATTATTTCACTGGGGTTTTGAGATTGCAAAATAATGTATCATCATCATAAACTACGGTTTTAAGATTGTGCAAGAAAAACATTTTTGTCGTTCTACCCAGGAGAGCCTCATCATCATCATTGATCATCTACCTGAGGGACTTGTAATGAGTATTATCCCAGCAACTGCTATGTACCCATTTACTCTTGGGTAGAGAGTGGCTAATGTAGATTAATGTCTCGCCAAAGTACGTTTGTGCCGGGCTGGGATTGGAACCCTTAACCCTGGAATTAAGCGTCAAGTTGATGATCCACTATCACACGACACCCTCAAATCCAATCTTCATTAGATATGAACGAAGTTTTGTTCACCCTGTTTTAAGACTTATAAGATTATATCATCATCTGACAGCACCTATAGATAGGAAGAAGGCTGGTGTTCCACTTGAGTTTTAAGATTGTAGAAGATTGCATCATGATAATGAAAAATAAATGTTTCACTCAGATTTTAAGAATTACCATTTTTCTTTGGACCCAATGTGTTTTTCACTAATACCGTTAAAATTCATTTGCATTTGCTGCTACCCGTAGGGTCCCCGGTTAGTTCCCAATTTACCACATAATCGTCACATAATCCGTATCGGCAACGCTTTCTTTTCTCAGCTTACCTTGAGCAGAGATAATTAAGAGGTTTTATTGGGTGGAGCAGGCGTACGAAAAACAAGTCTGAGGGATCTATTTATACCCATATTCCCTGAATCAACAAGCCAGCATCCCGCTCAATCTATCAATTGATCTCAAAGAGCAAACATTCTCCCTAGTCTACGATATCAAACACCTACTGTACGACATTCTCATTAGTCCGTCAAGTATCATTTATGTCATGAAGACAGAATGTGTTTGTGAAAATCACTCAACTGATAAAGCACTTCTGCAGCTGTTTGAGACTGATCGGGAACATAATGTTTGCCTGAAATTAAGGTAGATTTGCTGACAAATTAAGCAAGTGATTATTATCGTGCAAATGTATACCAATAATTTTACTGGTTCTTTTAAACATTTTCCTTGTTTATTTCTCGAACATGCATTACTTGTTAGATTTAAGATACTACACAAGTCATGTAGTCAAAATAGTTTTTATTTCATGATGAATAATAATAACCCTCTAAAATAATAGATACACACATAAATCTTTTCTGAAAGTAAATATGGAAAAAATATCATGGTATGTTGTTATAATTTGTTGGCCTCTATATTGGATCAGCAAACTGCACGTTTAGTTTTAGTTTTTTTCATCACTACTTCCTTGGTCCCAGTTTTTGTCGTTATATTACACAAGAACCATGTCGACATCATTCCAAATGACGCTAATGCAATCTAGATCTCAACTCCCGTAGACATTTATTCTCAAAATAAATGTCTTTCTCAGAATGTCTCGGTGGTAATTATAGCGTCTGTAATGGTAGACTATGTATACCCAGAAATAGACTATGACGTCAAATCCGCGGAAATAGCACCATGAAATACGTGGGCACAAGATGCTTTTACGTCAATCGAAACCGTGTGGGGGGGGGGGGGACACAAAAATGATATGCAGCCGCCTTGCTCGCGCGATAACAGAGAAACGTCTTATTCCTAGCTCAATATCAGAATACCAAAACCATCGCTGTTCATCAAAGATTGATCAACCTTATCTTATATCAAAATCAAGCGAAAAGAATGCATTATTTTGGCTAACTGCCTTTTAATGTATATTCTTCTAAATAACCCTATTTTTGTATCATCCATGTTTTCCCCCGAAATATGGCCTTCACATAAGCGGCATACGTATCACCTCGTTCTGATGCCTACGTAATTCTATTCTCATTTTCTTTCTTTTTCGCCATTACCTATCTTCTCTTCTCTTCACGCCTCGTCTCTCTTTCTCGACGTTAATAATCTACATTCACTAATAGCCATTTAATGTTGTCTTTTTGTGTTATTCTCTCCTATGTTTTTATTTAATTCTTAAGTTATGCTTAGCATAAGTCACGGCAGTATTATATACAAACAAAAATCATGTTCACTTATTATGACTTATGATCAGTTATTGTTGACACCTCTTTACGAGTGAAGGGATAATGGAAGACTGTTTAATGGTGGCTTTACTTGTAATAGGCCGATATTGAAGTTAATTAAGCCTCACCGACTCGCCGATTTAATTTAATTTCATTCATTTTAGTAGATAAACAGCGATAAGCATAATTCTAAGGAGATAATGTTAATAAGGCGTATATTAAAACGAGATGATGTGGCCTCGTGGATACGTCACCTGACAGTACTCTCGCGGTTTGCGGTTCGAGTCTCGCCATGGCAGTAATGTCCTTTGACAAGACAAGACATTCATTTACGTTTGCCACTCTCCACCCCGGTGTAGTATATAGGTACCTGGTAAGAATTTACTCATTGAATTTTTGGGGCAGCTGGGCTAAATTAAGCCAGAATAATAATGAGATTGTGTAGGCGCTCGTGAGGATCCTCTTGGATGAATATGTGCACATTATAAATATAGCTATTATCACTTTAATTGTAATTATCATAAGCCTAATTAATAGATCTGAAAACGGAACAAAGGAAAATTGATCTGCTGGCTATACATACCTCACAATTGGCCACAACCAGTTTCTTGAGCCTTGGTAGCGCATTGACAACAGCCCAGAGTTCATCCATCTCTAACGCGAGGAAGCTCAAGCTTAAGGATGTGATGGCTGCACCTCTGACACCTTCCTCAAGATGTCGGGTTAGTTGGTTACCACGTAACATCGCTTGCTCGCTGCGGATATCACTGATAGGCAAACCTGCATTGATCTTTAGCTTGCATCGTATCAGGTTCGGAAGAGCCTCAAGGAACACTTCAATGCCCTTGTAGGTGATCAACCAACACGCGTTCAAGGTCACGTCACGAAGGGCAGGGAAGTTACAAGCTGCTGCAATCAGATCTTCGTCGTTCAGCTCGAAGGCGCCATTGATCTGAAGTTCTTCAAGATTGATGAGAGGTGAAAAGGTATCTACTACACCACGGTTCCAAATGATGGGCAGTCTTAGCACTGTCAAGGATGCCAGATTAGGGATAAGAAGGAAGACCGATTCATAAACTCGTGTGCCAGGCATCCATGTCAACTTCTGAACATGGTTACCATAGACGGTAAATATGGTACAAAGAGTTGCGTAATGTTTCGGACGGTAGTCATCAGGCTCAATGTTGAGTTCTCGCCAGAGGGTTGAGGCTTCGAGGAGCACCTTGCGCCACTTACGACAAACTCCTGCAAAGAGTGGCAGGCCATCATTGACAGGATGCAGGAAACTAAATATCCGTACAAGAAGTTCCTCAGGCAACCGATGAAAGTGGCATCCCGCCTGTTCGACAGTAGGCACCTCATAATCAGAGAAACTAGACGACTCTGTGCGAGTTCGCTGCCGCACCATGGCGTTCTTGACAGCTGTCAACGTCACTTCCATCTCTGTTTACCCCTAACTATAGAGTCGCAGGAACGTGTTATCTGTGTGGATATATCATATCAGCTGCGGGTACAGTCAGCGAGAACACATGGCAGTTCTAGCTTGCGGCGTGCAATAATGGCCGATCTATGCATTCCATCACGTGGAAAGAGAGACTCATTTACATCTAACGTAGAAAGCAGCTGTACATGTATAGGTTACTTGACTCTCAGTTGCCAGTCGAAACATGCATGTGTTTTACAAACCATTGTTGAAATACATAGTCTGTCATGCTGATGTGTCTTTCCAAATGCCTCTTCAGATATAGGTCAAAGTATCACAGCAATTGGATGGGGAGGCAAAGCGGTGTTGCGTGCATGGGTAATGCTTGGTAAGGCATTACAATACGCCAACCACTTGCACGCCACCGGTCGAATGCTTGCACTAAGAGCTCCCGAGGAGAAGATGAAATACTGTCTCCATGGCAACGAGAGAATGACGTCAAATGCAGAGGACCATATGTTGAGTGTCTCACGCCTCTTTTGAATGGAGTGTTGTGTCGGATGTACTTTGAACTTCGCTCTAGATAAACCATCGTGTTTAAAGTGACACGTTTTGCTTTTATATTCGATTAAAACGTGATGTAATGTCGTGACTCAGAATTTGGTGTGATTCCTGTCTGTGCATACGGTATAACATTAACATATTTTTTGTTCTAAATTACATATCATTTTCTTTCGGTACAATCATCTATTATTTATGATTATAAACATGGAATATGCCATATTAGCCTAACACGTAAAGATAGAAGAATAAAGACGATGCAGCCTATACGTAAAAAGCTTCTATTAGGAAGCTAACTTACTGAGACTGGATAAAGAAAAACAATACACAATAAAGAACAGATCATGGATGAGAATGGCATTCTGATATATTCTGTCAAACCTTTGAGTCTTTTATGCCATTGTAATTATTTTGTACGACGGTAAAACTAACATCATTATCGTGATTATGGACTATCATAATGCGCTATATTATAAAAAGTCGTTACTACTACCACTATTTACATGTATAATTATTATATATATATATTATTATTACTACTATTTTTGCTGTTATTATTATCATTATCATTATTATTGATATCATTACTATTATTATTATCACCATCATCATTGACACGATCACAACTACTTTTGACAAATCAATTAGGCCTACCGTTCAAGATTCAAGATTTTATTGTCCATAATATAATACAGAAATTTGTTTTCCATTGGTATAACATGTAATACATAAAACATAAGACAAAAACATGGTGTCGTGTGTTGAAAGCCAGAAGGGCGTCAAGACTCTATAAGAAAAGGTCTATGATGGGTTAGGGCAATTTTGATGGCCTTGTATAATCATCTTTTGAAACGTGCGAACATTACGACGGGATTTACGTGAGAATGAGAAGGGCCGAGTAAACATTAGACTTCAAGCCTTTCTCATTCTCACCTGCCGTTTTACGTATTCCGAATATGATGTATTTATTTATTAATTGAAAATATCCCTCAGTATATTTTTCGAAAGAAGTTTCGAACGTGTTCATTATATTTCATGGTGAGACATGAAAATAAATTGGCAGAATCATGCATCAAACAAAATGAAATGCGGAGAACAAATTGAGGATACATAACAGGACACTTAAATTAATTAAGATGGAAGAATTTAAAGCATAAATTGCAGTCTCATAATTCTTATCAAAAAAATAAGAGACAACCAATTACCCGACGTTCAAAGTAGGATGGCATTAAGTCGTACATGACTGTGAACGAAATATGACAGAAGATATAAATCGTATATCACTATGAATATGTCGGACAAAGAAAGCGGACAAAATATACAGTTCCTCGGGTATTATGTAAAAAGGTGAATATGCATGTACACCTGTTCTACACATTTTTACATAATAGCAGTGAAGAGATGATCCTTTGTCTACCTGCGGAACTGTAAATTTTGTCCGCTTTCTTTGTCAGTCATATTCATAGTGTATGTATCATCACATGAACTTTGTTTCCGATGATCCATGTGCATAACGTTGTTTTAAATGAAGATTTGTTTTCCTTTGTAAAATGATTGTTTGAGGGAGGGGAGGGGGGAAATGGGAGTAGCAGTAAAATAACCTCCAATTTTTCTAATGTTATGTTATATAAGTGAATAACTATGTACAATTGACTTATAAATTATCTTTATGTACCTCAAGTTTACTTTCAATTGTTGCTCAGAAACTGTACTGCAAATGAGTTTTTGTTTAATTATATTTATGTATAAGCAATAAATATTGAAAACGTTTAATTATTTTTTTCAATTGTATTGTTGTATTACACATTTGGAGGAATAAAACAAAAGTACTATAAAAAATTTAAAAAATAAACACAAAAAATTTCCAATTTTAGAATAAGTCACTTGAAGATTAGAGTGGTCAACTTGTGTGACGTCATTTTTAGAGTTTCCAAATTTGAACTTCATTTTTTTCCGAAAGAGCATCAAAAATGATGTCCAAATGTCGAAGAAAAAAAAACTAATAAAATATGTAAAAGATAATACAAAGTTTTAGTATGGAGTCATGAATTTGGTTCAAAAGAACATATTGCAGGGGCGGATCTAGCTTTTTTGCTAAGGGGAGGATTTGACCCATTGACGCATGATGCGGAGGTAGCGGCGAGGCGGTTTTTTTTTTTTTTTTTTTTTTTTTGGGGGGGGGGGGGGTTGCTATTTTGAACCCCCGTAAGTGATCATTTCCAAGGAGGAGGGGGGGGGGTTAAACCCCCTACCCCCCCCCCGTAGATCCGCCACTGTATTGGAAGCATATGTGATCCTACAATATCATCGTTGAAATCGAGTCTAAAGTGATGAAATTGTGAATAATAAACTCTTTTTGTTGTATAAGTCCCTCTCAAGAATGATATTAATTTAGCTTCAAAACCATGTTTTTTGACTAAATTCGACCTATTTTCTATTGCCGTTTGGAAATTTTATATCAGAACTGCATATTCTGAGATTTTTATGGTCGCATCTTCCATTGTATGGCCGTAGGTGCCATTTTGAATATATCAGAAGTACCGATAAATTTGAGATTTTTTATTTCTCGAAATCTTAAGCATTTTATAGCTCAATTTTTTCTAATTTGTTTATTCTAACACTAAGTTTCAAAATGATAATGCAAATTTTAAATCTCATAATCCAAACCTGTTAAGATATTACCAATACTTTGTATTACCTTTAAGCGGGCTAGCGGATCCAGGATTTCCAATGGGGGGGGGGGGGGGCGGAAATGTGAAAATCGCGCAGTCCGTTATTTCAACTCAACATACCAATACTGACATCGTCATTATTAGAAGCACCGTATTTACCAGTACCTACAAGCGGGCACAATTTTTGAAAGGAGGCAGGCTCAGCTAGGTCACATCTCTTGTCCTATATCAACATTTCCTGATTTTAAGTTATGCTCGCGCGCAAAGCGAGTATAGGGGGTTATTTATCACCATAAGATACAAAAAATGCATAGCCGGTAATTTTTTAATTTTCGGGGAAAGAGAGGCTGCAACCTCATCTCGCATTAACTGCAGGTATTATGAAATGAAATTTGAATCCTTGTGGAGTATAGAAACAGCTCGTGTTACAACCATGATTTGGAATTCAGAACAATTAAACTCCTTTGGTACTATGTGTTTCATGACTGTCAAAATGTATGAAACACTTTCTTTATATCTGTACATAACATTCATGAATGACTTTATCACTCTCGTTTGCTTACAAAATACCAACGTGCTTATATTACTCCGTATTCCATACGAGTACAATATAATTACATAAATTTCTTTTTTTACAAACCACTATAAGAAGCAAAGCCGTCGACTCTTTTTCATTAATTGTTGGGGTCTGGGGATGACTTATCTTAGTTAAAAACGTATAGGATACACAGCCCAGATATTATCAGAGGCCACTGCCCAAGATACCATTCTGACCGAGACCCTATTCGAATCGTATTTCTTTAAAGGGAAAATATATGAAAAATCATGTGAGAGCACACAATTATGTTGGTAGAAATGAAAAGCAAAATACAGGATCTATCAAAGCTACTATAGTACACTTTCACTTCGAAGTATCTGCATGTTAATATTATGAGGGAATCTAAAATAAATACAAACATCTATTTCAATTACCTTCCAGTTGTCTTATAATGGAGAATATACTGTAGTAAATACTGAATATTGCTTGGCTGAAAGCTATCGTGACGACATGTAGCAGACGTATATAGTACACCCGAAGAATCAAAAGTGTTTTGAATTGATGCAAAATTCATATCATTGCGAAGGGGAAGCCTTACTGATCAAAATACAACTTCCCTCTTTAAAATAGGCCTATATGTTTGGGGCTCGCAGTAATCATCTCTCAAAAATGTTAATTTTGAGATCCAGATGTTCTGCCTTCAACGGTCCTCCGTATTGATAGAGCGTCAAGATTAATGACGTCACACGCGAAACACAGCTAGCCAAAAAATTGCATTTTACGCCTTTCAATGATATTTTTATGATTTTTCAGCAAATTATTCGTGTGTTTCAAGAGAAAATCTTTTCATCCATATATAATTTGTCCATAATTATCAGTTGTCGTGAATTTTCTTCGGGTGACTACTTTAACCAAGTCCTTTTCAGCGACCGTTTGTATTTGCTTTTACTGAAACAGACTAG
This sequence comes from Strongylocentrotus purpuratus, assembly GCF_000002235.5. Lineage (NCBI taxonomy): Eukaryota > Metazoa > Echinodermata > Echinoidea > Camarodonta > Strongylocentrotidae > Strongylocentrotus > Strongylocentrotus purpuratus. Next base: position 4,805,546 of record NW_022145611.1, read on the forward strand.
GCAATTCTGGACAGGAGTTGCAAGGTTGCAAGAGTGCTATACTCAGCAAATAATTCAAAACCAGTTTGAGTAAAGCCCCGTTTGAATACAAGACGGTTTACCACGTCATGTCTGACCGGGTCTTGGAATTATGAATATGATATCTCGAGTAAACTGCGCCGCGATGCCATCGGCCATTTAACTTCAAAGGGCATTTGAGAGAAAATGTGTAATCCATGCTATAATCCTGCATACTTGCAATTTATAGGCCATCATGATTTGTGACTATAAGTTAGGGGGAAGAGAGAGAGTGGGGAATAGGAGCAGTGAAAATCACTAGATGATGATTTGGATGGCGGATTTTGCATAACAAGGAAAAGGGGCACTCACCTGAGAAGAATAGGGGCGCTTGTGAGAATGGAGAGGGGCACTTGTCAGGCGCGGATCCATGGGGGGGGGGGGCTGGTAAAAAAAAGTATACAAAAAAGACGGGCCCCTACCCCTGACCAATTAGAAAAATTAGAAAATCTTGGATCCGCCACTGGCACCAGTGGCGGATCCAGGGGGGGGGGCCGGCCCCCTCTCCCCTGGCAAAAAAAAGGAAGAAAAAAAGAAGGAAAAAAAATAGGAAAAAAAAAAAGGAAATAAAAGGGGAAAGATATCAAATGTATCAGAATATGCTCATCTGACCGTAATAAATACCTAAAACCCCTCAACTTCCGGTGGCTCTGCCCCCTGGACCCCACCTAGGGCCCTAAGGCGGACGGCTGGATGCTAATCTGACGGTAATTTAATGCTTAAAACCCCTGAGCTTCTGATGTCTCGGCCCCCTGGACCTCACGCCAATTAGTGTCCTGCCAGTGTCACAAATAAGGCATCAAAATATGTTCATCTGACCGTCATGAAATGCCTAAAACCCCTAAGTTTCCGCGGCTCCATCCCCCTCGACCCCACCAGGGGCCCTAAGGCAGGCCCCTGCATGCTTGTCTGACCGTTTCTGACTAAAATGCTGGGGGCTCCGCCCCCTAGACCCCACGCCAGTGTCACAAATAACGTATAAAATTATGCTCATCTGACAGTAATTTGATGTATAAATCCCCTGAGCTTCTTGGGGCTCCGCCCTCTGGTCCCAACACCAATTTGTGTCCTGCCAGTGTCACAAATAGATATAAAAATATGCTCATCTACACCGTTATTTATCGCCCAATACCCCTGAGCTTCCGGGGCTCCGCCCCCTTGACCCCACACCAATTCGTGACTTGTCAGTGTCACAAAATATGCTCATCTAATGATAATTTAATGTATAAAACCCCTGAGCTTCTTGGGGCTCCGCCCCTGGACCCCACGCCAATTTGTGTCCTGCCAGTGTCACAAATAGATATAAAAATATGCTCATCTGACCGTTATATTTTGCCCCAAACCCCTGAGCTTCCGGGGGCTTCGCCCCCTGGACCCCACGCAAATTCGTGACCTGCCATGCAGTGTCACAAATAAATTATAAAATATGCATATCCGACGTAATTTAATGTAAGGTAAAGAGCACATATTTATTTTTTTCTTCCTGAAAATCGGAAAATTATGCCGAACGATATTTCGTTCAGTGGAGGGGGGGGGGGGGGGGTAAGGTCAATCTTTTTCTCACCCTTTAGCCCTTTAAAAAAGTTTTTTTTTTTGTGTTTTTAAAAACTTTTGACAAAAAGTGAGGGGGGGGGTATCCTCCGATACCCACACATTAACACAAATTGAGGGGGGGGGGGGGGTTAACCCCAAAACCCCCCGTCTGCATACGCGCCTGGTCATCGCTCTATTTGCAAAGCTTCTACCAGGGATAACTCACATACCCTGCTTCTACTGAACTTTGGAACAAACTACCTTTAAATGTAAAAACACTGTCAAACTGTTAACCAATTATTCAAAATTGTTTTTGTTCATATTGATGTGTATTTCATATGTATTGTAATTTGTAGGCTTATTTGCACTTGTTTTGTTTTGTTTAATATGTTATTGATATATAAGCAGTCCAATCAGTCTATTTTGTTTGTTAAAGCGTTTAGAGACTTCGGCGCGGCGGTAAGCGCTTTATAAGCAACGTTTTTTAAAATTATTATTATTAATTAAATCCGTCTAAAGAAAACTAGAGGGTCAATGCTAATGATAATGCTAATGCGTATTGACCTTCAGCGCTGCACTACGTGCTAAGAGGCAGCAATTGCACACATGAATAGTCAACACACACAGTGCACACAAATGCACACTACGCGATGTACCGGTATATTTGACCGGAAAGTTATACTCACAAAAAAAACAAAAAAAAATTATTCTTTCTAACATTGATAAGTTTTAATAAAAATTCTGCTACTTAGGTGTCATCAATTGTCACTACAGTACCGATTTTGAGTGAAAGTAGTTAAGTTTTGTACAGTGGTGTTTGAAATGTTGAGAATTAATAGACCAATTTTTTAATACACAGCCAGGATAGTATTGCAGCTATGGTTCTAAACCATAGAGAGATATATATTTATTAAGTATAAATCTCTATTAAAACCCCATCCTTGATTCTCGGCACAGTCGTGTACTATGCATTTTCCTCTTTTTATTTGCTTATTTAACGACACCTTATCGTTACCCAATTTCGCAAACACGTTTTTGTTTGAACTTGAAGCTTATCGACAAGACAGAAATCTACAAAATGGCAGCAAGAAAGGGACTAGAAGTGTTTGTGTCTAGATTACCATGGACCATCGGTATCCGTAAGTTAATAGAAACTAAACTTAATCACCCCTTCCGCAATTCGCGCACCCGACGAACATTGCACAAAACAATCATAAAGGCAGTAGACCCTAGATCTAACTCGCACACATACATGTACTATGCAGGCCCGCCTGCGCAATTTTTTTTTACACGCTAGCCTGGCCATTTCTATGATAAACACCATGGAAACGACTAATATTAGTCTAGCAGCCTACATGCGAGGTGCATGATGATACACATGTAAATCATGCATGACAATCATCAGATAAAGACATCGCTGGCCCTTGTAAATGAGACGGTCGTCGCAGCCATCGGGCGATGGAATTCAAAAACTTAATTTATTTTAATTTAATTTAGGAACTTTACATTAATCTTGATCTAAGGAGACACGAACGAACGAACGTTCAGCTAGAGAGCAACTCTCATCATATCCCTGTAGCAACCAAAGTTAAACTGCTGTAGTGCGTGCCTATGTGTAGGCTTTACCACCAGCGCACTTCTACGAGTATTACGGCGAAACTGGCCAGGCTAGCGTGTAAAAAAAATATTCGCGGCCCGCCTAGGTGGATTACTATCCTGGCTGTGTATTGAAAGCTGTGCTTTTGATTCTCAACATGCACATTTCAAACACCACTGTACAAGACTCAACTGATTTCACTCAAAATCGGTACTGTAGTGACAATTGATGACACCTAAGTGGTCCTTGAGAAAAAAATCATGTAAAATCACGTGATTTTTACCTTTTTTGGGGTTGGGCCCCCCCCCCCCTGGCGCTCAAGGGGGGGGTGCAAATTGAAATTTTTTTGAGGATCAACAACAAAAAAAAAAATGTGCTCACTACCCCCCCCCCCCCCCCCCCCCCCCCCCCCCCCCCCCCCCCCCCCCCCCCCCCCCCCCTACTGAGCGAATTTTTGGCCGGCGCGTTTTTCAAATTTTCGGGATTTTAGGGATTTTCGGCAAAAAAAAAAAAAAGTTGGGCCCCCTCCCCTAAGAAATCCTGGATCCGCGCCTGGTCCTAAGTATACAATACAAATGCAGTCTAGATCTAGGCAATATTGTTGTGTGGTGTGTATATTGTCGGCCATCTTGTGATATAAGCCACTGGGGACCTAATCGAGCACCTACCTAAATTCACGGGCGCTAGTGTAGTTCCGTATCCATTTTTTTAGCAGCTTAATATCCATTCTTGGCAAAGGAGTTTTAGCCCAATTTTGTACTCATTTTAATCATAATCATATATCGCATTTTCCACCTGAATTTGGATCACATCACATTGGGCCCGTCTTCTTTTATTTCTTCAAAAAAGATTAAATTTACCTGTTTTGGGGGCCAGGGTGAGGGGCCAGAAGCTAGATCTGTAACTGGATTAATGTTGGCTGGGCTTGATGTGATATAGGGTTCTACAGAGAAGCAAAGATGGATGATGTTTCTAGTCTTTTCTTTTTCACTTTCTATCTTACAGAAGAGCTGCGATCCTACTTTACTCAGTTTGGGCCTGTGAGGAATTGCAGAATAGCTTTTGTAAGTATTTTTAAGTTACCGGTAATTATTTTCAAGGGATCTATGTATACTCCCTTATGTGTTGTGAAATACAAAAGTGCGATGTGCACTAGTTTATATTTTTCTTCAGCATTTTGAGGCAGTTTATGCCATTTAAGGTGAGAATGGCTATATTTCAACATAGGTTAATTATTTCTTATGCCACATTAACAATTTCCCTGTGCTGCATTCAATTGATCATAGGATATGGGTTAGGTACATGTATACCAAATGCTTCAAGATTAATTGTTTGCAGTACAAGCTTAATCTATACCATTGTTAAATGGGTTGTCAAGGATCTAATCCAGACCAGAAATGGGTCATTTTACAAAGCTGTTGTGTTGCACAAAGCAACCCAGGTGAACCTCGCCATCATCACAATTTTCTCGCGAGAAGGGTGTTGCCAATAGCTGCGCAGGTTGTAATCATGATGTCATAGTTTATGCTAGCTTTAACAGATTTGATTGGTTTTTAAAAAAAATTGCTGCCAGGCGGCACAAAATATGATTTGTACCACTACCTTTTTTTTTGTTTACTTCATAATTGCCATTCATTTATACACCAACAAATGTGGGTTTGCCGCTGCATATCTGAACAAGATCAATTGGAAACTAAGCTTGCCTTGTCTTCTCATCTTGTTGTTTTTGTTTAGGATGATTCCACAGGGTTCTCTAAAGGGTTTGGTTTTGTGAGCTTTGGTAATACATCAGGGATGCAATCTGCTCTCAAGAGAGAACAGCATCTCCTTGATGGACACAAGGTATGTGTGAGTCTACTTTATCAGCTCAATTCCAAGCATTACAGAATCATATTTCCAGAGAATTTTCTATTTTGAATAAAGAATGGACATTTTAATAAAAGTCTGTAAATTAATGATATGATCATGATGTATTTACATGTACCTATAAGGTACTTTAACAACATTTGGGTTTCCTTTCAACCATTTATCAAATTTATAAAATATAGAGTTTTATATAGGTTTGTTATGGAATGACATAGAAGGTCATTTTGTTCATTCTGCTACACAGCTGTTTAGATTTCAATATTTTGTTAATCTGATGAATCGTTGATAGGAAAGGCAACTGTTGTCAAAGTACATGTACTTCATAATGGTAGATTGTCTTAATAGAAGCAGAAAAATAAGGAACAGGCCAATGAAAGTATGAGCAAATTCCTATTAGAAATAAGAAAGTTATGAATTTCTGAAGTTGTGGTTAATCAAACACTAATTTGCTACTCTGTAAGTTACGTATCTTGCGAGCTCCTCTCCAAATTTGCTCTGTATATTCTTTGTTATTGATGACAGAATATATTTTTTCCATACAGGGGTTGAATAGAAACAAACATGTTTTTCGCAATAATTGTATTTAGATTGCATGTATGATTGACCATTTTCTTAATGGAAAATAAAATTTCTGACTATTTTTAGTACAGAAGGGAGTTTGCAAGATACGTCACAGAGTTGCCATCTTGTGTTTGATTCATCGCAACTTTTAAAATTGCATAACTTTCTAATCTTTAATCAGAAATTGCCCAAACTGTCACTGACCTGTTCCTCTCACTTCTCTGCTTCTATTAAAACCAACTTGATATTAGAGTGGACTTCCCCTTTAAGGAGTATGAAGAAAATAAATAATAAAATGAAACTGTGCACACAGAACTGAAGTCGGATTTGGGTTCATTGTGGGCCCTAGTTCATTGGAGCATGTTGATGCATCAAACAGTCTACTCACAAGTTAATTTTTTGTTTGTTAATTCAGAGAGTATTTCAGCTCGCAAATCTCTTACCAGAAGTAATATATGAGGCTCATATTTTGATTATAGTATTGCAACATGGAACTACTAACAAACAAAACAAAATATTGATTAGTTATCGGTACACTTAAAATGTTAAGCCAAAGAATACCGATTATGTATTTTCGTTTGGGGAGGGGGGGGGGGGGCGCCAATTAAATTTAAATTCAACTAAACCTTATACTGATATTTCTTTTATCTATGTTTTCTTGTTACTGCCAGGTGAATGTGCAAGCCAAGCAGAGCACCTCTCCAGCTGTGAAGAAACTACAAATATCAGAAGTGATGGAAAATGGACATTGATTTTAAGGAGATCATTGGATGAACTCATTTGAATATTTATGAGAAACTCATTTGAATATTTATGAAGAAACAGTGCTCAGATGCAAGGCCACGGCATCTTTCACTCCTTGAATCTTTCTTCCAGAATCATTTATAGACTTGAATACCTACCGTTATGAGACAGTGATATAACAAGGAACAAACTGCTTCTGAAATAGGGCCTCTTGCATAGATTTCAAGATTGAATAGAAGATGTGTGTAAAGATGAGTAAGTAGCATTTGAAACTCCGCCCATGATAATGATAATCCTCTTAACTTAAAAATTTACCTTGACCTCTAAAGCCCACAGCACACCATATGATCCTAATATTTGATTTCAAAACAAATGGCAATTGCAGTTAACTCTGCACAATTAAAATCTGTTGGAAATACAAAACTCAACTTGAGGAAAATTAACCCTGTCGAGTCTGTACACATTGCTCACCAAAATATCTTGTGAAAAGGGTATTTTTCGCTGGTTAGAGCAACTGACACATTTAGGGTGTCAAATGGGCAAAAAGGTTATGTTTGTTGAGTTTGATGAAAAGCATTTAGGATATCCCTTTTCTCATTCTTTTGTAATTGGTTAAATTGCATGAGGTTTGCATTGTATTTTTCTCTACAGTGATTTTCAGGTATTTCCAATAATATATTATTGTATTAATTGACATGTTTTTTGTCAGGTAACAGAAAATTAAATTACATGTTATTATCACACAAGAGTTCCACTTGTAATGTGTTCCTTTTTCTTGTCAGAATCTTTCTGTTCACCATATCTTAGTTTCAGCCAAATGGAAAGTCACAGGTATTCATTGCATAAATCTTCTAATTGTGCATTAATTGCTAAAGCATTTGTATGAACATGTGAAGCATTTTATGTACAAAATACTATAAATATTAACAAATCTCTACTCCTTATTCTTGCTGGATGAGAGGGCATGTGTTGAACAGACAGAAGACATTGAAACATAATCTGTTTACTTCTGTGTTAATGATTAGCAACAGTGTTTTAGCATGGACCTATTACGGATGGACATTTATCGTTTGGTTAACGAATTCATTGTGATTGTCTCCATCAATGTCTTCTCAATAACATTCCGTACATTTTTCTTCACTTTGATCTCATGAGGTCCACTGCCAATACGCCGGCACAGAATCAAGATAGTGATTTTACACATGTTAATCTACATGTGCAGAAGATAATAAATCGTTTAAATCATGGAAAATTGATTTGCAGTTTTGGTTAATAATCAGAAATTGTTCTGAATACAGTGTTTTTGTTTGAAAAACATGTTGATATTACCAGATAGAGTTCATATTTGGATTGTTTGCAATTTAAAATCCTGTTTCCCACAATTTCCTCATAATATTCCAGAGTTACAACGCAAAGGGCTTATAAAGATCATGGCCTTCTAATTGTTTTATAATGTCATTGGTGCGTGCGAATCAGTATTAATCAATTTCATATCACTAAAATCGTCTGCTTTTCAACTTTGCTGCTCCCCATTGGTAATGTTTTTATTTAAGACTCACTCTTACAGAGCACACCATCCAAGCAAAACCAAGAGAGGGAAACTGCTCCTTTTACAATGACCGAAAGAGCTTTACGCAGTCATTATTGTTAAAACAGCTGAATGTTCTCATTAAGATGAACATAATCAGAAGGCGGCGGATCTCATTGGATCAAAGAAAGAATCACATCGAATGTCCATCCGTAATAGGTCCATGGTTTTTAGTGAGGCCCAAGACCAATGCATTGACCAACAGCTATTGAAACATGGGGAAAACTCTTCTTTTCTGTGTGAGCCTTAATCTTTGTATGCTCTTTTACGGATAAAGGTTCACACAAAAAAAGACAAATCTACATAATGGGTGTTTCTATTCCAAACAATCTGTACTACACACTTCATGTTTTTTATTTGGAGGCCTTTTATGTTAAAGATAAACTCCAGTACTGGTAAAAAATAAAAAATAATTCTCACAGAATCAAACGAAACTTACACTGAATGTTCAAGATTACAAATAAATGACATATGCCAAACAATTTTGGAAGAAAATGTATACTGGCTGAGGAATGAGCATAGAAATACAAGGAAATCAAGGTAGTACTAGCCCCAACACCATGTGTGTTGTCCCATATATAGCTTTCTATGTGAGTGCTTGTTACTTTACCAAGACTCGGTCAAATTTATTATGATTTTGATGACTCCAGAACCTTGCAGTGCTCACCAATACTTTCATGCTACATGATCAACTGTTTCTGATCCTTTCCACACCTTTTCTTTCACAATGCAATCGCATTACCAGTACTCAAGTTTATCTTAAAGCTACAATTTGTGACGGCTTCATAACATAGCGTTATCACACAAAGCAACCAAACCATTTTAAACATTTCCTTGAAGAAGAAAAAAATGAACTTATTAATGCCTTGAAAATGCCATGAATTTTCCTGGAAAATGTCAAGGCTTTCAACCCTTGAGACCAAACACAAAAACAAGTTTTAAAATTTGCATATGTGGATTGTATGAAACACTTTATTTGTCTACATGTCTACAATGTACAAATAGCAATCTCACATTGTGCGTCTACATACATTGACATGCTGTCATTGATTCATTTACTTGAAAAACAGAAAAAATGAATAAAACATGATGAATGTGACTACATCTCCCCCATGACTCTGCTTATACTGTTTTGCATTGAATGGTCATATATAGTTCAAACAAAGATCAAAGTTCTTAATGTGGAGATTCTTGACCCATCACATGTACCTTATTACACCAATCTAATCCTTTCAAATCTTCAATTCCCCATGAGCAACTAATAAATTATCAACTGACCGTTTACCAATTTGTTGCCTCAATTTGTTCCAAAGATATCATCATTAGATGGCAGTATGGACAAAAGAACAAAATAAAACGCAAACCAAATGCCTCTTGCATTGCTTTTGTGGCAAGAGCATGTAAGTGAATTTAAATGGTAACAATAAAAACATATCTATGTCTTCAAGATAGATCCAATATACATGTTTACTTGCATGTTTCTCTTCATAAGCCCTGGTTACCAATTATTGAATTCACCTGAATAATAGCACCGCTATGGATGGAATTCGCTGTTCATACATTGATTGATTGTTGCTATGGAAAACTTATGTTGTCGCAGAAATTTGTTGTTAAAGAAGCATGTATGAAATTAGTAAACAGATCTATTGAGCAAAACCTGTATGCCAATTTTGTATCGTAATCATTTCAATGCATAAAAGTTTACGCAGAGCATTGGTGGGACATTGCACTTACAGCAAGTGGGTATTTACACATGTATGAATAAATTAGTTTAATTGTTCTTATCAAAAGCCTATTAACATGCATTGAAACTGGAAACACAAAACCCCTGTGGTGGCTTGAGGAGGCACTGCCCCCTCGACCCCTTGCCATTGTGAAGTCCAGGAAATTTTATTACTCTCTGTGGCATCTCTGATTTTAATTCAATTTGAAAATTGTGTAATCCTGGTAACCTTGAATACACTCCGGGCCATAACATGAAAATAGTGACTGGTATTCCCCCCCCCCCCCCTCCCACCAACAAACAAAAAAGGTCAGGGGCCTTAATATAATGGTATCAAAAATATGACACAGATCAAACTACTCTGTTCTAAAAAATTAAAAAAACTGGAAATACAAAGTGCTTGACAAAATATGAACTAATTTACAGAATTCTTCTGCACAAAATACAAAAAAGTCCCTAATAAATGAGTGTAGTAAGACAGTACACATGTCTATTTCATTCAATATAAAATTGGTTGTGAAAGATGGATTAAAATCATTATTCAGATTTCAAATAAAAACAGAAAGTAGTTTGAAATGATAGCAAATTATTGACGTTGAGAAATCAATCAGACGAATTTTGTAAATCACAATAATTTATGAATTCATCCACTCTTAAGTCTACTCTAAAAGAATACCCCCAAATTATTCGCTTTGATTTGGTTTCAATGTTAGGAGTGACAATGAACTGTGCAATATGACACCATAGGGCCAACTATTTGTTATTGACACTAATTTGACAAGACATTAAATTTACTTCTTGATTTCTGTACCCATCAAACAAATATGGATCTTGGCAGGATACAAAATGACATTTACCCAATGCCCTTATGACTACCACTTGGTAAGAATACTCCAAGGAGAGGAGATGGTGCACACAATGTGTATCATTAATTGTCACACACCATAGATTGAGAGAATATAATTTACTGATAAACAAAGCCATATCATCATTATTACATACCCGATGCTCAATAAATATTGGGGAACCTCATCATATAGAACACTTTTCTAACAAACTTCCATTATGACAAGATAATAAGCTGGTCACACATCTTGTCTTTTGTATTGAGCTCTGGTATAATGAGATTTCAACATAAGATAATTTCATTGGTCTTATGCATTTGGATATAACGACGTTCCACAACATTGTGTTTTCATAGGTCTGTGCAACAAGGTTTTCTTTGCAGTTCTGGTTTTGCTTGAGGACATAAATGAGCAACAGATTTACACGTTTAAAAATGTCAAAATAGCATGCACTTTTAAAAAACGGACAATTAAAAAATATCCAATAAAGATAAACATTACTGATTCATTCACATAAAGCCGTGGAAACTGTGGTGGTATTTTTTTTCAACATGTATATGAATGGCGATTGGCGTTTGGAAAGAAGTATCTGCGTATAACACAGGCCTGTAAGTGGAGTCTCTTATCTATGTTACTTCAATTTGTCACATCATACTTCTTCTTCATGGGGGGGGGGGGGGGGGGTAGTTAATCACGTCACATAGGAATGAGCAGGGCTTGTCACTTAGGCGCCCGGGACACATGGGCGAATTTAAGTCCGGACCCAAAAAACTTATTTTACAAAGGGCTTGTAAATACAGAATCTAAACAATTCAACCCCCCAAAAGAGGTAGCATGGAGCCCACGGAAGGTGGCTTCATAGGATTATAGAGGGAAGATTTATAGAATGTGAAGCTAGTAGTCCTTTCTTCTCTTGCTACTGCTGCTACTTCCCCTCTCATAATCATCTCTGTTCCTCTCATCTGCCTGCCTCTTATCTGCTTTCTTCACAGTCTTAAAGAAGTTATCCAGACCAAACACATCTTCTTCCTCTTCTCTCTCAAACTGGACGGGACCATCACGACGTCTAGAGCTGTCTGCTCCAGCAAACCCTTTGTCAGGAACAAACCTATAGGGATAAAACAGATGAAAAGTAAGGAACAGAAACCAACCTCTCAGGGAAACCACACTCTCTTCAATTTTATTGAATGAGCCATCATTTTTTATTCACATTGGCTATCTTTAATAATTCAAATAACGGATTTCACACTAGAAAAAGATTACATGAAAAATAAAGTGTCAACGTATAGTTTCTGATAACATTAACCCGGGTATGAGAGTAAAATCTTATACACTGTCCTTCAATTGTAGAGGTGTCATGGTCTAGTGGCTACGTCACTGGACTGTGGACCACGTTTTGAGTCCTGCAGTAGCGCTAATGTTGCAGCACTGATAAAGATACATTTTACTTTAGAGGAGCTATTTGGATTTGCTACAGGACAAGTAAGATTTTGTCGATGGTTTTAATGCATTCAATTTTTTTTTCACAGCTCTTTGTCAGTTTTCTAGAACAAACTCTCTCACCACTCCCAAGATTTTTTTCCACTTGCTATTATTACTTACTTTTTATTCTTGATTAGATTATCCAGGTCATCACCATAGACATCCTTGTCAGCATTCCTGCTGGGTCGGTAGAGGTTGCTAGCAACATTCTGATCTTTTCTCCAGGGTTCACTGTATACATTATAGCTCTCATCCTCTCCTCCTCCAAAGCCACTGTTCAATCCCTGGCAAATTGATAGAGGCAAAATAACAGCATTGTTACATCAATGTCAATCCATAAACAAACACAAAACAGACAAGGATTGTTACTCAAGAATAAGGTCCAGTTCTGGGTGAAGGTGAAACATTATTTGTGAGCTTATGACAGTTTGGAAGAATACTATTATAGAAGCTTCCACTAAAAATTGCTCTGCAATTAATTATAATAATAATAATAATGGTGGCTTCTTATAGCGCACATGTCTGTCATGTGGCGCTCCTGGCACTGCCCTGATTATTACCCTGGCTTTAGTCGAAATATCTTAAAATGGATCACACATTTTGTACTGTACACCCATACACATTTCTGTGTGCAGTGCAGTGCCTGTGATTTTTAGCAAGATTGAGTCAACTTCTTAACCAATTGATGATTCCAAAACATCAGTGTACACAAATTCTTAATAACTACATAATCAACCATTCTCAACCTTTCAAAACGCCATTGCATGAAGAGAACTCAATTATCTTTAAGTGTAACCTTATACTTACACACAATAAATAACTGAGAACTGTAAACGGTTTGGGGATTTGAATTCCATTTAATCTGGAAAATCTGTATATAACAAAGTCAAGACCATACAAATGTGCTCCTTGTTTCACGCTTCTTTCTCTGTAAAAGCTCTGTAAAGGATCTAAAGAGTATACCCAACAATATATAACAAAAGCCTAATTGTCATGACAACTGTTCTTACCTTTGACTGATTGAATAACCTTTGATCAAACTGTGCATCATCTGATCTGCCTGCTCCAGCGTTAGGTAGACCAAGGGCTATCTTCTCACTTACATCACGTTCTCTCTGTTTCTCTAGGCGTGATCTCTTATCAGGAGCTGCACGGGCAAAGTTCCTCTCCCTCTGTCTATCACGATGACGCTCGTCTCTTATCTTGTCTCGCTCTCTCACATCGTCATCATTGTCTGGAAGTAAAACATGGATAAAGACATCATCATAATCATCAACGGCATCATCACCATCATCATCTGGAAATAAAATCTTGAAAGAACATTACAAAGTAGATGGAATTTCGACTGCGCGCAGTCGAAAATGATGCCTCCATCATATAGCAATTTTACAGACCAAAACAGAAGCAATTTTTCAAGGTTAAGTTCGATTGTAATCCGTTGACAGGTTCTCAGAATATTGTGATTACAAGCTATTTCTGATATACATGTATGACCCTTTGATCTTTGACCTCATGACCCCAACATCTACTCAGTTCATTGGCTCTGCAATAAACATACATATCTTGAGTTTGATGGTAATCCATCCCTCGGTTCTAATGATAATGTGATCATAAGCTATTTTTGCATACATAATGAGCCCCATGACCTTTGAACTTGACCTCATGACCCCAAAATCTATTCAGTTCATTGCCTCAGCAAGACACATACATGTCCTGAGTTTCATGGTAATCTGTCTAACTGTTCTAATGATAATGTGATCACAAGCTATTTTTGCATACATAATGAGCCCTGTGACCTTTGACCTATGAACTATTGACCCCAAATTCTGATCAATTAATTGGCTCTGCAAGATACATACATGACCTAAGTAGGGCAGGAATCCATCAATCAGTTCTTGAGATAACGCGATCACAGGCTATTTTTGCTTTCATGATGAGCTCCGAGACCTATGACCTTTTATCCCCAAAATCTAATCAATTAATTGGCTCTGCAAGATACATACATGACCTAAGTAGGGCAGGAATCCATCAATCAGTTCTTGAGATAACGCGATCACAAGCTATTTTTGCCTACATAATGAGCCGTGACCTTTGACCTTTTATTCCCAAAATCTAATCAATTCATTGGCTCTGCAAGATACACACATGACCTAAGTAGGGCAGGAATCCATCAATCAATTCTTGAGATAACACGATCACAAGCTATTTTTGCCTACATAATGAGCCATGTGACCTTTGACCTCGTGACCCCAAAATCTAATCAATTCATTGGCTCTGCAAGTTAAATACATGACCAAAGTTTGGCAGGAATCGATCTGTCGGTTCTTGAGATAACGCGATCACAAGAACGGGACGTACGTATGGACGGACAACCCGAAAACATAATGCCTTCGGATACTTCGTAACGGAGGCATAAAAATCATCATCAGTATAAACTGATAAAACACTAAAATCAAAATCATTGACAAGGCTTTCATATGGTCACATTACATTTCCAGTGAGAGACAAAGAGAGAAGTTCCTTTACAAAATGTGTTATACAGCACAAAACATAGTAAAAATGAGTTGATTAGTTGATTATATGAGTGAAATGAACCATACCCATAGCTGATTTGATGCCTGCTCTGTCTTCACGTGCCTTAGCAGCAATAGCCCTTAGTTGTTCTTCATGTTTCTCTTTCTCTCTCTGTGCCACCTTACGCTCCATACCAGCACGCATCTCTACAGCTTCACGGGCCTACAATACAAACAATCATATACAATTCAGCTTTCTCAGACTCAAACACTTCAAACAAATCTTAATTTGTATTGAAAGTATCCCCTCGTCTAAAAATTTGAAGTATATTGATTCAAGTTGAAAAGCTTTATTGTATTACTTTAAAAATAAAAAATAATAGGAATAATTTAGAAAAAGAAACAGAATTAAATAGCTTGATTTTAATGTGTCCAACTTACAGAACTTCTCTGAGATCTTAGATAATAATGTATAGTAATTTAGGTTTGTATCTATGTTAACTAATTTTTGTTCATGTACACATAGCTTCATGTCAACGTGATGATCTGTAAGTGAATAGAAATGTTTAAGTAATGTATAACACAAACTTTCACAGAATGAAACCTAAGCAAATTTGGTAAACCAGCCACAGCAAGAAGCTTTTGCAAATAAAAACATTCTGAGTAAAGTCAGCTGAGACACAATCAATCTTGTGGCATGAAACTTTAAAGTCTGAACCACACAAGAAATTCATGAATGTTAAACGGAAGCGCAAGATGCTAGTTTTACAACAGTAAAATATGAAAACATTATATAGCTACCATATATCATTATATATCATAAGCTGATTGTTAATATCCAGTATGACAAAGGAAGATATCTATTGTGACAAAAAACATTATAATACTGATTGAACTGATAATACTGTCATCGAGTCCATTTATGGATAACCACAATGGATATATTATAAACAGGTTGTACCACACATACTGCTGTGACAATAACTCTGCATCAATTTCCTACACTAATTGAATTCTCGACCCTAATCCTGGACACAACACTATACCTAAGCCTAGCCCTAATCCTAAATCTAACCTCAAACCAAATTGCAACCGTAGCCACAACCATATACCTTTAAGAAATAAAGCCTGGAGCATTTCTTGCCAAAGCAAACATCGGATCCCCCATATATATAGTATTCAAAAGGCAATACACAGTGATAAATACTTTACCTTCCTGTCGGCAATGTAGAGAGCTTCAGCCAGCTTGGCAAAGTTCTCATTGATTTGTGGGTTCTGTAGTCCTCTGCCATCGGCTGCAAGACGCTTGTCTAGTGGTATAGTGTAACCCTAGCAAAAACAAGAAATGCTTCATTACAAACTAGTTAATATGCTACATGCTCGTTGACAGATAAAGTTGGAACATCTAAAGAATATCCAATCACAGCCCCAATGCAAACCTCAGGGTCAGCTTTAAAGCCATCATTTAACAATGTTAAATCTGAGATGCATGGCCCTACATGTACATGTTATCAGTGTCTGTGATACGTTGTAATACTGAGTCACTTTAACAGTAGCCCTATTCCTAACCCTCACCATAATATCATAAAACAGGTTCTAGTTGTAGCCAATCTAAGCAGTCAATCATGCCTTCGGAGCATGTGTGTTTCTGATGCGTACAACATTGGCCTTTTTCTGAAGCTCCTGTGCTAAGTATGAGAACCCTGACAAAGGGTCCAGCATCTTATACTTTGCATGTCAAAACATTCACTGTATTACAGGTCATGTTAGTGAACATAGTATCGAATCAAACAAAAGACGTGATAAAGTTCTTAGATCTTGACATGTCAGCACTTGTACAGACAAGTAAATCATAGTATAAACACAGTGACAACTTGGTACATTTGACACAATTTTTCTATTTCTTAATTTATATGGCCTGTTTTTATATAACAAAATTGAACCCAACACAAGGACTAATGGCATATTAAAAAGGAATAACTTCGACTTCCTTTAAGTTTCTTTGTTAAACTCAATTTAGATAGATCTCAAACCAATACACTTTGCAGCCCTCTTTTTCCAGTTACAATTTCATTAGAAGCACTTGGTGACAAGATATGATAATTTGTTCATCTTTACTGGTTCCTCCATGCTATAAAAAAATCACAACCTATTCTCTTACACAATGCTCCCTTTACCTTTTGATTTTTCCAATTTGAGATACAGGGTGGGATCTTCCATTCCTGCTGTTCTTTGACTGTAACCTGTATAGGAAAATAAAAGGTGAAGGAAAAGAAATAACATTACAAGCATTTCTGAACACATTGATTTCATTTTAAGTCCACGACCTAGTGCCTAAGAAAACCGTTCAAGAACTCTTCCCTACTCAACATCACTACAAAAAGAGCATACGATTGACATATAACACAATGTCAAAATGAATTTCATAAAATAATTTTTTTTAGAAAAGAGGTTCATATATTTATTGTCAACTATTTCCATTCAATACTACAAATGAATATGCTCTACACCAATTTATTTACAAATTTAAAACTATCATTAAAAAGAACTACATTTTGTGGAGGGGATAATTTAGGCACATTTTGAGGAGAGAGAGGTGATAAGATACCTTTCTTGTTGGTGAATGCATGACAGGAGCCGGTGGTGAAGGAGGACCTCGCGGTATCTTCTTGTTTGTTCTGTGCAGAAATAATAACAAATCATTTAAATATCAACAACTTTTCTCAACAGCATTTACAACACATATAAATACACATGTACATATTTTCTTTTTCTATGCAAACTCCATTAATAATCAGATTAATGTAAGTTACTTTTATATAGGATTGAAGAAATAAAGGAGGGAAAAAACAAAAATAAATTGCCTGCTGAAGATATGAGTTCCTATTCTCCATTTAGAATCATTCATTAAAGGGATAGTTGAGTTCTGTTGCAGAGGGCGCTACACAAAATAATTTTGTTGTGAGATAATGAAAAACTGAGTGTCAAATTTGAAAGAACATCATATTTAAATGACAAAATCATCTTTGTTTGATCAAAATCAGTTCAGAGACGGCTGAAATATAACGATTTCTAATACTTGTGTACCACCACAAATATTAGATATTTTGAAAAATTCGAAAAAACCGCTGAAAAAAAAAAATAACGCCTTTTACGTCGTATTTCAGCCAATGCCGATGTTGGCTTTTTTGTTGGCATTTTCGTGTTGCTTATATTACCCACAATTAGCCAGCTCATGAATTGATATTTTTAATTAAACAATTAATTAACGGTCACAGTGTTTTTTTAAAAGTGGAGCTGAATTGGTATGATCGTATTGGCTAAATTTCACACATTTTGGGGTCTTAAATTACCTTCATAGCAATTTTAAGTTTTAAAAGGGCAGTATAAATGTCATAGATAAGAATAAGAGCAATAACCACACACTTTGAAGGCATTTGCGGTCTGAAAACAGAACTCAACTATCCCTTTAATAGCTAAAAAAGACAATGGAGAATGTGTTTTCAACATCTTCTGTCCCATTACTCTAAATAATATGTCATTAATATAAACTATTGCTTGGAGTCAAAGCGGTATATGTACAAGAAACCTTTCAGTTTGGGTCCAGTCCCAGGCCAGTCCTGTTCAGAAGTTGAAATTTGTATTTTTAAAATTTTTTGGTGTTGTTGGTTGAGGCGGTTCAAGACTTATTCAGATATGCCGCGATAAACCACCGCAAAAAGTAGATAAATGGCAACCGTGCAACATAGGTAGATGTATTCACTGTACTCAAGAGACAGAAATGTGAAGCATATATTACACTTACGCCATCATAATATAAAATACTGGGGTTTATTATACAAATATACGATGCTGTGAGAAAGAATAGTGGAAATTATTTATCTGAGGAGGGACTGGCAAAGTACTATTGCAGTCCCTCCGAAGATATATAATTTCCACCATTCTTACGAACTAAATGCTTCATATATTTGTTTTAATGATTGGGTGGCATATGGTTTTTAACTTTATTTTTATGTCAACCACATTTGGGCCGGGTATTGGAGAAGTTTACAATCAGTTTGAATTTGTCAATTTAACCTGCACACAATTATATTAACGCGCATTTAATGAGACGCGCTAATTGCGCATTATTTTTGACTGAACATGATGTGATGTCACAATGCTTTTCTACCTGAAAATCTCATAGAGCATGCGCAGTTTCGCCCATGAAAAAATAGTGGAAAATATTTGGAGCTCTGGCAGAGATTTGTGTCAAATAGTGAAATTATATTTTATCACATGACCACCAATTGACCAATCATGTATTTAGAAAACACATGAATATTCATAGAAGGGATATAATGCATCATATCTGAAGTAGACTCTAGGTTGTACTACTTACTTGAATCTGGGTGGTTCCATAGGATCTTTCTGTGCCTCTACCATCCTAATCACTCTCTGCTTAGCTCCAGAGTTGAAGGCAAGACCTTGTTGTGATGGTGTGTATCTATACAAATAGCAATAATTGGAGTAGAAAATACATTTACATTGAACAAATAATTTTTCATAAACCTTGTAAATTTGATGTTTTTGTTGTTTTTCGTAACTCAAGAATGAAAGGTGGCCTGTGTTGAATTATTTTTGATGTAAGCTTTAATTTGTTATATTCTCAAGCAACGAAAAAGCGAGAAAAATCAATCTTTCACATAGGGTACTTTAAAAAAATAAAAACTTGGTAAGGGTAGGAATAATTCAGTTGTTAACTGAAATATATTGTTGAATATAAAGAATAATCACAGTACAAACACAAATATAAACGCAAATATATTTGATTCTGGAAAAGCTAGATGATTTTGGTGATCTGACAGCAAGGGGAGAGATGGTTAGGGGCATGTAAAATGTGTCCTTTTGGGAGCTGTGATGAAATATACTTGACAGGGGCTCCAAGGGCCCACCTCCCCCTCACAAGTGATAAGGTAGGGATTAAAATCTATATCATTGCGATCCATAGAACAATGCCATATCCTCTAAGACCCCAACAACTCTACAGATGTATAGAGGGAATGACATGTATCAATAGGCACTTATTGTGCAGATGCTAACCTACCTGATATATTGTGCAGGTGCGGTTTTCTCAGCATGGCGAACAGGAAGAGCTGCAGATATTTTGGACTGGACGATCTTCTCCAATGCTGATCTAGTCTTCTCAGCAGTCTGAAATAAAAACAAGGTCATTTACATCATAGATAGATGTATGTCAATAAACATGGCGTAGGCACAATCATTTGCTAGTAACAAGAATCATTTTGCCACCTAACTAATTCTGCAAGAAAGAGATGTTACCATGAAACTTTTCTATAAAAAGTGACATAACCAAATTATGTCAAGCATTGGTACAACAATGCCAGAAACCTAACATATCAATAAAGACACTCTTTCCTTGATTTTGATTAATCTATAATCCAATAATGTTTGACTTGGAAGAAAATGGCCATACCATGCTTAATGTTTCACTTATTGTAAAAAGACAAAACAAGCAAACACATCTTACAGACTTGTTGTCACATGATAGGATAAACTGATTAAAACAACCGATGTATAAGGCAAAATAAAACCCTTTTCCATGTGTGCCAATGGAAAACAGTGTAAGAAGAGACTGCAATTTACAAAGGCTCATATACACACTGTAATCTGTGTGTTATAGAAAGAGCAATGTGAAATACACTCCATTTATATCACCCAGTTTTGCCACTTAGTTTTTAATGTTTTTTTTTAAAGGCAGTTTAGTGTAATATGTGTAGACTAGAATTAACATAAGTATAGTCATATCATGTTTGATAAAATTGTTTGACTTACTTCTTCAATGGACTCTTCATCTGGTTTCTGAAGATCTGGATCATCATCATCTCCCATTACTCTAGGAAGTAGGTCTTGAGGCCTTGAGTGTACAACCTGAAAGAATCATTAGAAAGAATATTATCATTACCGGTATACACTATGAATACGACTGACAAAGAAAGCGGACAAAATATACAGTTCCTCAGGTAGACAAAGGAACATCCCTTCACTGCTATTATGTAAAAATTTGTAGAACAGGTGTCACATGCATATTCACCTTTTTACATAATAGCAGTGAAAGGATGTTCCTTTGTCTACCTGAGGAACTGTATATTTTTTCCGCTTTCTTTGTCTGTCATGTTCATAGTGATATAACATCAAATCACTTTAATCTATGACATCAACATATGATGGATATATCACAATCTGAGGCTAATTTAAGATAATGGCGGCCATCTTGGACGCCATTTTAAAAATAGCCATCAACATCATACCTAAAAAAAAAAATAGTTGGCATCAGTTATTATTAGTATTACTGACCTGATAAATACTATTACGAGAATCCCATGGCGGACAGCAGTCTTGTCGTTTGAAAATATAATTCCAAATCAAATCTGATGGGTTTAACATGTTCAACTAAAATTAAGGATTGGTATGTATGAATAGCAGGATTGGTTTTCATGATAGAACTTATTATGTTCTCTCAGGAGCACCGTTTCCATTGCTCTTAATCACGATAGGAAATCTTAGTTAAAATTTAGATTTGTATACACTATACATACCTTGTCCTTGCCATGTCCAATCCTAGCAAGGGCATCATATCGAACCTTGCCTTCTGCATCCACTGTCTTAGCTACAGCATTAGATTGATTGGTCTTTGTACGACCCATGTCCAGTGGATACTGGGCAATATGGATCTCTGGATATGCTCCTCCATCTCCATAATCCTATACATCCAGCAAAAAATGTAACAAATATCGTGAATCCAATGCAAACTGTAGAATACTCCATCAACTTAGTCTTGTCCCTACCCCCGACCTTAGGGGCCTATTCATAGAATATGAAAGGGTCCCCTCACAAATTTGAGAACCAAACTCCATGACCCATTTTCTTCTGGGTTACGGCATCCAGAAGGGTACAAATACAACACCTATTGTCAGTTCAAACTGGAAAGCTGTCAAGGCCAGCCACGCAAAGCTCACACCCATTATCAATTTCTGTGACTTTCCATGACTTATGGAGCTTTTTTCAGTTTCCGGGACTTTCAAAAAGAATGTATTTTTTCATGACTTTCCAGGTTTTTCCATGACCGTGGGAACCCTGATGTAGAGAAATACATGTTCTTGTAACGGGTCAATTTGTCAGCTGCTCCCAAGAAGGCCTTTACACTGACAGTACATAGCTCTTATTGCCTTCTTGTGGGCAGGTGATGACAAGTGATTCCCACACGCATACAATCACTATGTGAGGGAACTATTTTGGTGCTCCAAGAGTTTCATTCAAGAATGAGGGTGACTTCTGGTGACCTAACTATCTCTACTTTACTAGCGTTGCTATGGCAAACTGCCGACCATAATCCTAGCCTTTAGCCTGACATGATCCTAACCAAAATACATTTGACTGATGCACAATGGAATATTCTGCAGATAGGCCAAAGAAAGAGAAATTCATGATCACCTTGTGTATCTCTTTAAAAAATAACCTCTCGCTACTTTACACTTGAGGTATGATATTCTGGGCTGGTATTCTGAGCAGACTTTATCTCTAAAATATTTGATTTTATCTGTATTAAAGAAAAAAGAATTCTGAGAATACTCTATATTTCAGATTTTATCTTTCATTCTAACTTAATCTCTTACTTCTCACGTGCCCATTCCAGTTATACACATGATATACGAGTGACTTAAGCACTAACAGCCATCTCATTTCTATTATAGATAATATTAAAATTGAAATAGGGTGGGGGCTAATTTATCGCTTAGATGCACGTTAAGTGCGACATGTATTTTAGAGTATGCTGCTAGTTGTGTAATCAAAATTAAACAAAGAAATAATGAATACAAACTACATTTCTCAAGCAACAATTTCTTAAGGTTATCAAGTTGTATTTCACGATTTTTGCAGACGAATGGTCACACTTGAAATGATCCTTGTCATGGAGTTCAAAAGCCTCTAAAAACACTTCAGTAATTTTTCAAGGAAAAAAAAGTACAAAAATTATGCATTTGCGCTATCTTGCACAATAGATTGGCCAGCAAAATGAGATTCTATTGGCTGAACATGAAGGGAGTGAAACCAATAACATTTCTTATTGGCTATTGCATCACAATTTTCTTAGTGGCTATTGCATCACAAATGGTATTATTAGATAAAATCTTGCTAAATTGATTCTCAGAATACAGATTCAAATATTAAGTATTCCCTCGTTACACATGACTTACACCCAGTGGCAGGCTAAACTGAATTAGTAGAACATTGTGTTCAAAATAAATTGACTGCCCCACACTCTTCAGTGAAGTGACACAAATGTGGAATTTGAAATACAGTACATACAACGATAGATATCACCATAGCGTCAAATTCAAATATAATTGCAATATTCTCTGTAATTTTACCAAAGCATATTCATCACTGGTTTATCATGTACTTATGTACATTATGCCTGACTAGTAGAATGACTGAATAAATAATGGCATCCTCCCTTCAGATTGGGGTTCGGGGGGGGGGGGGGGGGGGGGGTAATACTTACAGCCAAAGACCTAGGGACCCATCCCTTGCGATGACCATATGGTGGAGCTGCATTCCTTGATACTGAAACCACACGCAACTGACAGAGAAAGAAAAAGAAAGACAAAATGAGGAGGTGAGTTGGCTCAGTCGGTAAAGCATCTGCCCGTCTATCAAAGGAGCTTTAAGAGCAGGGGGGTGTTTCATAAAGAGTTTGTAAAGTTACGCATGACTTTACGAATGACTTGTATATGAAATGCCAGATAGGATGCCCAAATGTTTTTCTGATATTTCCAATAACCTCAATTAAATTATGGCAAAAAAAATACTTTGCATTAAAAATATTTGTTATAATAAGAATGTTAATCTACATCTGCACAGTTCAACTTAATAAATAAAAATCAATAATAATTAAGCATCCCATTTGGCTTTTCATATACTAGTCGTTCGTAAAGTCATGCGTAACTTTACGAACAGCTTTATGAAACACCCCCCACTGGAGTCGTATCTAGCTCATTTTCTTTGTACCATCTTTGATGCCGCCAGGAGAAAATAGACATGTCAGGCATGTGCTTAACTGGATCTTCCTTGCAGATACATAGACAAAAGATTCCTGCCTAGCTGCAAACTAACGAGCCACTTTCTCAGGAAAATATGCTAATTACTTTTCGCTACCACTCGTCTGATAATACGAGCCATACACAGTGTTTACCTTTATAGGAGGCAAGCAAAAGGAAATGGAGCAAAATTTCCTGAAACACTAATCAAACTTACTCGACTGGGCATGTGTGGGCATTAATCTGACATACACATGTATAACATCATAAAGAAATTCACTTTTTATTTTTGTGTGCTGGAAGTAATCAGAAAAGTGTCAAATTGCAGGCTTTAGGACTGTAAATTTGTTAAATTTTCCCCAAATTTAAACTGCTATTTTACAATGTAAGCAAATAAATTGAAACAATTAGGCTTCCGTATTCATATTTTATCATCTGTTCGATTTTTCCCTTGTCAGTTCACATAACAGATGAAATATTAAAGGAAATGCAAAGTTCTTAAAACTCCTTGGTCTAATCAAATATCATGGGTTTCCAACAGAGGCAGATGACACACGCCTTCATTGTGTTTTCATGCCATTAACAAGCTCTTAACCTTCTCTGATTTTTAAACATGTTTTTATATGCTCTTTCAGATTTTTACTAATTTTCAAATTGATTTTTCTCTTTGTTTGAAAGCAAGTTATTCTTGGACAGAACTTGCACATTTAAGGACACATCTGTTCAAGAGTATGAGGCTAAATACCACTTCCATCTCGAAGAGCTCTGATAAAATACGTAAAATCAATAATTTATACAAGAGTTTCTTTCCTGACCTCTTTTGCTCTTAGGTCCACCTCATCTTCTTGTATCCATTGCTTGGGTCTGGGCAGGATACTGTGGATAGAATAACATACATTTCACAGTCAGTTGCAAGTATCTAACATGACTCTACATAAATATCATAAAGGATAATTACCCTTTATATCATTATCATACAACATAAGTCTTACAAGATTCTTAACTACCGGTACTACATGTAAACCTCTTACCAATAACCAATTTAAATCAACCTGTCCGGACACACAACAAGATCTGGGTTAGACCAAAAGCTTCATTCTTTTTGATGACAGCTGTTCCACTGAGACTATGTCTGACTCCACTAACCACATCTATACCGAGACTGAAGTGCGTTGTACGGCATAGTTCGGGGGAGATCAGGCAATACAATTAGTGTATATTGCTGATCTCATCGCAGGTAATTTCTTAATATTTCGAAGTTTTTACATTCATTGATCTTCACGGTTATTTCCATATATGAAAATTATGTCTATTCCCTTTTACAATGCATTTTTCTAAATCAAACCCCAAGGTCTACCCACGGAGTTTGCTGAATTTAGCTATTAATGTATAAAATTGGCAATGCAAAAAATAGTTTTTGAAGTAAACACTGTATGTGCAAATCAGCCTTTCAGGCAGAACCAACAACGCAAACTCTCGACTCAGACTAGAGGTTAGCATATTTGTAATGTAAATGACATGTTACCTCATTATGTCAGGAACACGTGGAAGGTAAGCAAAATGGCTATCACTCCGGTATCAATTTTTCACATTTTTATTAAATCTCGACCGATTTCACAGTGCTTTGTATGAGAAGAAAGAAGAGTTCGATAGCGAACTCCGAAAGCCAGTTTGCAAGGTCCAGGTCTGTCGGTTGCAGGAAGGGGTGATTACAAAAACGCATTTTAGGTTTTGTTTGTTTGTACATCAATCTTCACACAGTGGTATGGACTAAGGGTGCAAATTTAGGCTAGGCGATATCAATATCATATATTTCATATAATCACCTAGACCGAAAGCTTCAGTCTCTGATATCAACGGTTGTTCTGCTGAGACGTCTGGCTCTACTGACGGCCTCTATACATACATATGTATGGGGAAGGTTGACAAATGTCAGGTTTATTAAAGAATTACCCATACCGGACTAGCCTTAAGGGCTATATACATTTGCAAGTGATAATGTAAAATATGATATTGATATCACTTAGCTTTAACTGGCGCCCATACCCCTGACAAAATCTAAAATCTGTCTGAAATCACCTCTTTCCACACTAGAGGAATATCGCGGTGTCTTCAGAGATCGCTAGTGGATTCTTTCTTCTCATAATTAAAAGCACTTTGAAATTGGTCAAGTAATAAAGATAAAATATGAGATTTAGCTACCAGAGTCGTAGCGATTTGCTTACCTTCCGCGTGTTCCTGATGGTAATTATAAAAAGTGCCTTTTACATGACAAAAACGTTGACCTCTTTATAAGAGTTTGCGATGTTAGTTCCGGCTAAAAAATTTAAAGTTTGAACAATTCTCATTTTTGTTTTATTTAAGGTACAAACTGGAAATTTATTCTGAAATGTTTGTTGATTTTTATACCTGTGTGCAATTTCATGTGTGCGTCAGTTATGTGTGAAGTGCGTCACCTGTTTGAATTTTAATGTCAAAATCTCCATGGTAGGCACATTCATGGGGCACTAGAGGGCGCTTCCACACATACAGAAATCTGAATTACCTTCTTGTGGTGAGTCGGCACTAATCAGCCCACAGCTTGGATATGGCAGGGTGGAAGGATATATCTTTTTTTTTATAATGTTATCCGGTCTTACTTACCCCTAACCATCCTATGTTTAATGTATGTAAAAATAACATGCAAGTACGAGAAGAGAAACATCGGGCCCATTACTGATGCAACTTGTTAAATATTAACCTAGAAATGACCACCGAACGGAAATATTTGACACTTTTTTCCGACAAATCTACCAAGAGTCTGGGGTATAAAACAAGGGAAACGCTCTCGGCGGTCTCGCCTGCATAACGCAATTCAATATGATAAACCAGAATGTCAATGTGGAAGGGACATAATTTCATTTCATTTGCATAAAGTACCATAAATAATCAATGGAGCAAAATCTCACAATTCTGTGTAGAAGTTTATTGTTCCAAATTTAGCTCTACCAGATAAGGCAAAATCAGTCAAGAAATGAGGGAAAAGAAGCAATTTTTGTTATTTTTGGAATAAATTTGCATAAATTACCATAATTAATTAATGGAGAACAATTTCAAAATTCTGTGTAGAAGTTTAGGGTACCAAAGTTAGCTCTACGATATAAAGCAAACCAAATCAAAATCGGTCGAGAAATGAAGGAGAAGAAGCCTTTTTTGTGATTTCGAATAAATTTGCATAAATTAGCATAGATAATGAATTTCACGATTCTGTGTAGAAATTTTAAATCCCCTCCTAGCCCTATCATATGAAACAATCAGAATCAAAATCGGTTGAAAAATAACGAAGAAGAAGCATTTTGAAAATCTTAATGTTGATGCCACAACAAAGTCTAAATTTGTTGACCTTAAATGGCCTTTGACCTTAACTTAGTGACCTGAAATTCTACTCACATGATTGGGGAGACTTGATAACCCTATAGTCCAAATTTCATTGACTAAGAACTTATACTTTCAAAATTATATCAAAAATTCAAAAACTTAACCTTAGGTTAAGTTTTCGATGATGATGCTACAACATAGTCCAAGTCTGCTGACCTGAAATGACCTTTGACCTTGACTTTGTGATCTGAAATTCTACTCACATGATTGGGGATACTTGATTACCCTATAGTCAAAGTTTCATTGACTAAGAAATTATACTTTAAAAATTATACTAAAAATTCAAAAACTTAACCTTAGGTTAAGTTTTTGATGTTGACGCCGTCGCCGTCGCCGTCGCCGTCGCCGCCGCCGTCACCGGAAAAGCGGCGCCTATGTCTCGCTTTTTGCTACGCAGGCGAGACAAAAATGACAACTACTCAAGGTAATACAAATACGATTTTCAGAAAATTCAGGTGTAATTTTTAAAGATTCTTTCAAGTGTTTTTCTTCGATCGCAGCGCCAATTTTCTTCACTGCTCGAACATCACCCTTTAAATTTTTTTTTTGCACCGAATTTGATACAGGGTTCGCGAGTGTTCCCTGTTCCTTGCGTGTTGAAAGTTAGGTCATGCATAGATTGCATTAACTCGGGCATGAACAAATGGCTTGAAGGATTGAGAAAAACGAAATGTTAAATGGAGATATAAACAAGCAATTGTATAGTTATTAGAGATCTACCGTAGTGCAGTGCTAGAGGTCAATACGCATTAGCATTGACTCTATGCTTTGCTGGAGTGCCCGGTGCGAGTTGTCTGGGATACCGTCTGTGTATGGGGAATGTCAACAAATGTCAGTTTTATTAAAGAAATGACCCATATCAGACGGTTATTTCTGTCTACGAACTCCCTTGCACTTCGCAGTAGAATTCTAGCACGATTCACACTCCAGTAAAGCATAGCCAGCATAGAAAAACTGTGATTACGCCATTACGAACGTGTAGATGGCGCACAGTTTTTCCTTCATAATCATTTTTGCCTTCGGCGTAGACTAGAAGGGATGAGATTGACGGCAGCGAGAGTTTAATACGGCTTGCAAGATTTTCAACATGGATGTCGATTTTGACCCATAATTTCCTTAAAAGGGACCATTAAACGGATTATATCAATAAAGTTAGTAAGTGGAACCGATTTATTATAGCCTAGGCCTAATTCAAAATTGGATATACACAAGGTAAAATGACATTTCGGGGGATTTTGGGGGCATAACAATACGGCCGTGGCAAGTTTGTCATGTTTGTGGGAGGGGCCTAGCGGCTAAAATCTAGCCGAATATCTTCAACACAGGCTGGCATAGGCAGTCGTTCAGTCTCTATAACCGGAGGTCTAGTGGAGCCAGACGTAGTCTCAGTGGAACAACCGACGGTATAGAGACTGAAGCTTTCGGTATAGTTACGTACATGTTAATAGGCAGCATTTGAAATACATGAATAGTCAATACACTCATAACACAGAGATGCACACAATCTTGTCGATCTGTCTGGTCAGCAAGTTTGACAGTCACGGTGGACTCACAATTGAATTTGAATTTTTAAATTATTCTTTCTCTAAATAATGGTCTGATGCCTGGTCAATGGAAAGTTGACATTTTTTTAATTTTACTGCTATTTAGGTGTCATTAATCGTCACTAAAGTACTGATTTTTAGTGAAATCAGTCGAGTTTTGTACAGTGGTGTTTAAAATGTTGAGAATCAAGACAATAGCACAGGATAGTATTAAATGCAGCTAGAATCTAGATTCTAGACCTAAGAGTCGGACTAAGCTAAGTAAGTGGCGGTAGGCTATGTGTGTCTGATTCACTGTCCACGCACACAACGCAATGCCAATGGACAATGCACTTGCGTGCAAAGAAAGTGGACGTCCAAGATCAAGCCAGGCAAAAATGTGTTTCCTTATCTTTCTTAGGACAAAAACGAAACAAATCCTGTATCTTATTTACTCACTCTGCAAGCGACACCATCGTAAATTTGTTGATAATCTCGACTGATTGCAGAAACAGATGAGTTTGGTTCTTAAATATTCTCTCCACACACTGCACTGGCACACTGCGCCATATCATAAACCCCTACGATTTTGAGCTTTCTATGGATGAACGACAGAGGGCTGGGAGGGAGGTGTTATTTTTTTTTCTGCGGCATGGCACAAATTGGGTTAGGTGCGTGTTGAGCCTATGGGAAAGTTTAGGGTTAGGGTTAAATCAAGACCTCTTTTTTTTTTTTAAAAGGCCCAATTTGTGCCGCAAAAGAAAATGACGCGGCCGGGAGACGTGTGCGCATCTCTTCTGAGAGATTATAGACTAGAATCTCATCGAATCTCAACTATGAACTATGAAATGGTAAAAGTTAGAGATGTAAGTTAGAGTGCAAAAAATGTAAAGTAGAGTCGACAAGTAACTTAGAGCAGAGGCGGCGGAGCGTCTTTCAAAATGGCAGCAACAGCATAAAAAGGACACTTAATTTCTGGGGGGGGGGGGGGCGCGGGGGGAGTGCTGCCTACAAAAGGTAATCTCAACTTAGCGATAAATGACAATCTTTATGTATTGTATTTATAATTAATACATTATTCGGGAAAATATTCAAGGTTCTCTCTTTATGTACGTGGTCCAATAAAATGCTTCAGCACCATGATTTGCTGTTGTATGTGGTCTAAATATTCATTTGCTTACAGGTGGGCAAGCAAGCAAACACATTTGAGATCGCATATTAATTGCCTTCGATTAGTTCTAATTATTAGATGCAATAGTCGATTCGGACGGGGTTTTAAGCACTATCACATAATGATGGAATATAAATCGGACCTTCAGTTCATAAGCAAGCAAGTGGAAAATTTTGGGGAATTAATTGCTCTCAGTCGTAACTATCAATTAGCAGTCAATTAGCGGTAGATATTAGGCAGCTATCTAGGCTTTTGTTTCTGGGGAGATGAGATATACATGCTAAAAACTTATTTGGGAAGTTTTTCACATTTGGAAAGGGCATTTAAGCTAAGGGGCACTTATTAGAAAGGAAAAATGGACACTTATCCGAAGGGCTGAGCCCCAAAGCCATGTCCAATTTTTAAACTACATTCAAGAGTCCCTTATTGCCAGGTTGAACGAGTTTTTTTACATTTTCAGTACTACTTTCTTCCTATTATTCACTCTGTACACTCCCATGCAATCCTTTTCCAGTCTGTAAACAACTTTACAACATGAATTCAATGATGGGCAAGGTTTTACTTCTCATATGAAAGCGCCCAAACTTCGCGATAGGCAAACGCCTGGCACCTGGAAGGTATCGGGTTCGACTCACAGCTAGTGCTTTTTTTTTTATAAACCTTTGAAAAATAAAAACTGATGTTAAACCCATTTTTATCTCACTCAAAGAGTGATAAAATAATTATTGTTGGTAATGTTGATGTATGGGAAAGGGTTCCAAATCTCAATATGTCAATGGATTCCTCAAAAAAAATTGAAAAAAGGGCCTATGGTGAGGGGGGAGCAGCTGAGTGTAGGAAAAACTGTAAGGGAGCCCCTTTGGGGGTCTTTTTTTTTTTTTTTTTTTTGACGCGGTCATCAGCGTAGCCAGTGGCCGGTAGCGTTAGCCCCAAAGCCATGTCCAATTTTTAAACTACATTACTTTCTTCCTTTTATTCACTCTGTACACTCCCATGCTATCCTTTTCGAGTCTGTAAACAACTTTACAACATGAATTCAATGATGGGCAAGGTTTTACTTCTCATATGAAAGCGCCCAAACTTCGCGAGGTGATTCAAGCCCAATATGGGCTAACAACTGGCCTGCATACCCAAGCAGAATCATTTTGTGCTCGACAAAGACACATAGCCTTGGGTAAAGAGGTCCAATATTATTAATTTTTTTAGTTATATTTTTTCATTGACAGTATACTATTAAATATCAGGATTATTGGATGCTCTGTTTCAAATACAGTCCAGATTGCCGCGCAATGAATTATATCATGCTTCTTGTCCAAAAACCATATCTAACTGGTTTTTAAAACGGTATCATTTTAATCTATTTCCTCCTCAACAAAGGAGAAAATAACATTTGATACTCTTTCTTTAACAAGCGGCTCTCTGAATTAGTTAGAATACCTCTTTTGCTACATCTACAACAAGAAGTATTAATATGAAAAAAAATACATGGAGATGACCAGTGTGACACATTGGTCTAGTGGATAGGCAAACGCCTGGCATCTGGAAGGTATCGGGTTCGACTGCGAGCTAGTGCTTTTTTTTTTTTTTTTTTTTTATAAATCTTTGAAAAATAAAAACTGATGTTAAACCCATTTTTATCTCACTCAAAGAGTGATAAAATAATTATTGTTGGTAATGTTGATGTATGGGAAAGGGTTCCAAATCTCAATATGTCAATGGATTCCTCAAAAGAAATTGAAAAAAGGGCCTATAGTGAGGGGGGAGCAGCTGAGTGTAGGAAAAACTGTAAGGGAGCCACTTTGGGGGTCTTTTTTTTTGTTTTTTTGACGCGGTCGTCAGCGTAGTCAGTGGCCGGTAGCGTTAGCCCCAAAGCCATGTCCAATTTTTAAACTACATTACTTTCTTCCTTTTATTCACTCTGTACAGTCCCATGCTATCCTTTTCGAGTCTGTAAACAACTTTACAACATGAATTCAATGATGGGCAAGGTTTTACTTCTCATACGAAAGCGCCCAAACTTCGCGAGGTGATTCAAGCCCAATATGGGCTAACAACTGGCCTGCATACCCGAGCAGAATCATTTTGTGCTCGACAAAGACACACATCCTTGGGTAAAGAGGTCCGATATTATTAATTTTTTTAGTTATATTTTTTCATTGACAGTATACTATTAAATATCAGGAATATTGGATGCTCTGTTTCAAATACAGTCCAGATTGCCGCGCAATGAATTATCTCATGCTTCTTGTCCAAAAACCATATCTAACTGGTTTTTAAAACGGTATCATTTTAATTTCCATTTCCTCCTCAACAAAGGAGAAAATAACATTTGATACTCTTTCTTTAACAAGCGGCTCTCTGAATTAGTTAGAATACCTCTTTTGCTACATCTACAACAAGAAGTATTAATATGAAAAAAAATGCATGGAGATTACCAGTGTGACACATTGGTCTAGTGGACAGGCAAACGCCTGGCATCTGGAAGGTATCGGGTTCGACACCCAGCTAGTGCTTTTTTTTTTTTGCTTTTTTTTATTATAAATCTTTGAAAAACAAAAACTGATGTTAAACCCATTTTTATCTCACTCAAAGAGTGATAAAATAGTTATTGTTGGTAATGTTGATGTATGGGAAAGGGTTCCAAATCTCAATATGTCAATGGATTCCTCAAATGAAATTGAAAAAAGGGCCTATGGTGAGGGGGGAGCAGCTGAGTGTAGGAACAACTGTAAGGGAGCCCCTTTGGGGGTCTTTCTTTTTTGACTTTTTTGACGCGGTCGTCAGCTAGCTGGCGGTCGTCAGCGTAGCCAGTGGCCGGTAGCGTTAGCCCCAAAGCCATGTCCAATTTTTAAACTACATTACTTTTTTTCCTTTTATTCACTCTGTACAGTCCCATGCTATCCTTTTCGAGTCTGTAAACAACTTTACAACATGAATTCAATGATGGGCAAGGTTTTACTTCTCATACGAAAGCGCCCAAACTTCGCGAGGTGATTCAAGCCCAATATGGGCTAACAACTGGCCTGCATACCCGAGCAGAATCATTTTGTGCTCGACAAAGACACACATCCTTGGGTAAAGAGGTCCGATATTATTAATTTTTTTAGTTATATTTTTTCATTGACAGTATACTATTAAATATCAGGAATATTGGATGCTCTGTTTCAAATACAGTCCAGATTGCCGCGCAATGAATTATCTCATGCTTCTTGTCCAAAAACCATATCTAACTGGTTTTTAAAACGGTATCATTTTAATTTCCATTTCCTCCTCAACAAAGGAGAAAATAACATTTGATACTCTTTCTTTAACAAGCGGCTCTCTGAATTAGTTAGAATACCTCTTTTGCTACATCTACAACAAGAAGTATTAATATGAAAAAAAATGCATGGAGATTACCAGTGTGACACATTGGTCTAGTGGACAGGCAAACGCCTGGCATCTGGAAGGTATCGGGTTCGACACCCAGCTAGTGCTTTTTTTTTTTTTGCTTTTTTTTATTATAAATCTTTGAAAAACAAAAACTGATGTTAAACCCATTTTTATCTCACTCAAAGAGTGATAAAATAGTTATTGTTGGTAATGTTGATGTATGGGAAAGGGTTCCAAATCTCAATATGTCAATGGATCCCTCAAATGAAATTGAAAAAAGGGCCTATGGTGAGGGGGGAGCAGCTGAGTGTAGGAACAACTGTAAGGGAGCCCCTTTGGGGGTCTTTCTTTTTTTACTTTTTTGACGCGGTCGTCAGCTAGCTGGCGGTCGTCAGCGTAGCCAGTGGCCGGTAGCGTTAGCCCCAAAGCCATGTCCAATTTTTAAACTACATTACTTTCTTCCTTTTATTCACTCTGTACAGTCCCATGCTATCCTTTTCGAGTCTGTAAACAACTTTACAACATGAATTCAATGATGGGCAAGGTTTTACTTCTCATACGAAAGCGCCCAAACTTCGCGAGGTGATTCAAGCCCAATATGGGCTAACAACTGGCCTGCATACCCGAGCAGAATCATTTTGTGCTCGACAAAGACACACATCCTTGGGTAAAGAGGTCCGATATTATTAATTTTTTTAGTTATATTTTTTCATTGACAGTATACTATTAAATATCAGGAATATTGGATGCTCTGTTTCAAATACAGTCCAGATTGCCGCGCAATGAATTATCTCATGCTTCTTGTCCAAAAACCATATCTAACTGGTTTTTAAAACGGTATCATTTTAATTTCCATTTCCTCCTCAACAAAGGAGAAAATAACATTTGATACTCTTTCTTTAACAAGCGGCTCTCTGAATTAGTTAGAATACCTCTTTTGCTACATCTACAACAAGAAGTATTAATATGAAAAAAAATGCATGGAGATTACCAGTGTGACACATTGGTCTAGTGGACAGGCAAACGCCTGGCATCTGGAAGGTATCGGGTTCGACACCCAGCTAGTGCTTTTTTTTTTTTTTGCTTTTTTTTATTATAAATCTTTGAAAAACAAAAACTGATGTTAAACCCATTTTTATCTCACTCAAAGAGTGATAAAATAGTTATTGTTGGTAATGTTGATGTATGGGAAAGGGTTCCAAATCTCAATATGTCAATGGATTCCTCAAATGAAATTGAAAAAAGGGCCTATGGTGAGGGGGGAGCAGCTGAGTGTAGGAACAACTGTAAGGGAGCCCCTTTGGGGGTCTTTCTTTTTTGACTTTTTTGACGCGGTCGTCAGCTAGCTGGCGGTCGTCAGCGTAGCCAGTGGCCGGTAGCGTTAGCCCCAAAGCCATGTCCAATTTTTAAACTACATTACTTTTTTCCTTTTATTCACTCTGTACAGTCCCATGCTATCCTTTTCGAGTCTGTAAACAACTTTACAACATGAATTCAATGATGGGCAAGGTTTTACTTCTCATACGAAAGCGCCCAAACTTCGCGAGGTGATTCAAGCCCAATATGGGCTAACAACTGGCCTGCATACCCGAGCAGAATCATTTTGTGCTCGACAAAGACACACATCCTTGGGTAAAGAGGTCCGATATTATTAATTTTTTTAGTTATATTTTTTCATTGACAGTATACTATTAAATATCAGGAATATTGGATGCTCTGTTTCAAATACAGTCCAGATTGCCGCGCAATGAATTATCTCATGCTTCTTGTCCAAAAACCATATCTAACTGGTTTTTAAAACGGTATCATTTTAATTTCCATTTCCTCCTCAACAAAGGAGAAAATAACATTTGATACTCTTTCTTTAACAAGCGGCTCTCTGAATTAGTTAGAATACCTCTTTTGCTACATCTACAACAAGAAGTATTAATATGAAAAAAAATGCATGGAGATTACCAGTGTGACACATTGGTCTAGTGGACAGGCAAACGCCTGGCATCTGGAAGGTATCGGGTTCGACACCCAGCTAGTGCTTTTTTTTTTTTTGCTTTTTTTTATTATAAATCTTTGAAAAACAAAAACTGATGTTAAACCCATTTTTATCTCACTCAAAGAGTGATAAAATAGTTATTGTTGGTAATGTTGATGTATGGGAAAGGGTTCCAAATCTCAATATGTCAATGGATCCCTCAAATGAAATTGAAAAAAGGGCCTATGGTGAGGGGGGAGCAGCTGAGTGTAGGAACAACTGTAAGGGAGCCCCTTTGGGGGTCTTTCTTTTTTTACTTTTTTGACGCGGTCGTCAGCTAGCTGGCGGTCGTCAGCGTAGCCAGTGGCCGGTAGCGTTAGCCCCAAAGCCATGTCCAATTTTTAAACTACATTACTTTCTTCCTTTTATTCACTCTGTACAGTCCCATGCTATCCTTTTCGAGTCTGTAAACAACTTTACAACATGAATTCAATGATGGGCAAGGTTTTACTTCTCATACGAAAGCGCCCAAACTTCGCGAGGTGATTCAAGCCCAATATGGGCTAACAACTGGCCTGCATACCCGAGCAGAATCATTTTGTGCTCGACAAAGACACACATCCTTGGGTAAAGAGGTCCGATATTATTAATTTTTTTAGTTATATTTTTTCATTGACAGTATACTATTAAATATCAGGAATATTGGATGCTCTGTTTCAAATACAGTCCAGATTGCCGCGCAATGAATTATCTCATGCTTCTTGTCCAAAAACCATATCTAACTGGTTTTTAAAACGGTATCATTTTAATTTCCATTTCCTCCTCAACAAAGGAGAAAATAACATTTGATACTCTTTCTTTAACAAGCGGCTCTCTGAATTAGTTAGAATACCTCTTTTGCTACATCTACAACAAGAAGTATTAATATGAAAAAAAATGCATGGAGATTACCAGTGTGACACATTGGTCTAGTGGACAGGCAAACGCCTGGCATCTGGAAGGTATCGGGTTCGACACCCAGCTAGTGCTTTTTTTTTTGTTGCTTTTTTTATTATAAATCTTTGAAAAACAAAAACTGATGTTAAACCCATTTTTATCTCACTCAAAGAGTGATAAAATAGTTATTGTTGGTAATGTTGATGTATGGGAAAGGGTTCCAAATCTCAATATGTCAATGGATCCCTCAAATGAAATTGAAAAAAGGGCCTATGGTGAGGGGGGAGCAGCTGAGTGTAGGAACAACTGTAAGGGAGCCCCTTTGGGGGTCTTTCTTTTTTACTTTTTTGACGCGGTCGTCAGCTAGCTGGCGGTCGTCAGCGTAGCCAGTGGCCGGTAGCGTTAGCCCCAAAGCCATGTCCAATTTTTAAACTACATTACTTTCTTCCTTTTATTCACTCTGTACAGTCCCATGCTATCCTTTTCGAGTCTGTAAACAACTTTACAACATGAATTCAATGATGGGCAAGGTTTTACTTCTCATACGAAAGCGCCCAAACTTCGCGAGGTGATTCAAGCCCAATATGGGCTAACAACTGGCCTGCATACCCGAGCAGAATCATTTTGTGCTCGACAAAGACACACATCCTTGGATAAAGAGGTCCGATATTATTAATTTTTTTAGTTATATTTTTTCATTGACAGTATACTATTAAATATCAGGAATATTGGATGCTCTGTTTCAAACACAGTCCAGATTGCCGCGCAATGAATTATCTCATGCTTCTTGTCCAAAAACCATATCTAACTGGTTTTTAAAACGGTATCATTTTAATTTCCATTTCCTCCTCAACAAAGGAGAAAATAACATTTGATACTCTTTCTTTAACAAGCGGCTCTCTGAATTAGTTAGAATACCTCTTTTGCTACATCTACAACAAGAAGTATTAATATGAAAAAAAAATACATGGAGATTACCAGTGTGACACATTGGTCTAGTGGACAGGCAAACGCCTGGCATCTGGAAGGTATCGGGTTCGACACCCGGCTAGTGCTTTTTTTTTTTTTTTGCTTTTTTTTATTATAAATCTTTGAAAAATAAAAACTGATGTTAAACCCATTTTTATCTCACTCAAAGAGTGATAAAATAATTATTGTTGGTAATGTTGATGTATGGGAAAGGGTTCCAAATCTCATTATGTCAATGGATTCCTCAAATGAAATTGAAAAAAGGGCCTATGGTGAGGGGGGGGAGCAGCTGAGTGTAGGAACAACTGTAAGGGAGCCCCTTTGGGGGTCTTTTTTTTGGACTTTTTTGACGCGGTCGTCAGCTAGCTGGCGGTCGTCAGCGTAGCCAGTGGCCGGTAGCGTTAGCCCCAAAGCCATGTCCAATTTTTAAACTACATTACTTTCTTCCTTTTATTCACTCTGTACAGTCCCATGCTATCCTTTTCGAGTCTGTAAACAACTTTACAACATGAATTCAATGATGGGCAAGGTTTTACTTCTCATACGAAAGCGCCCAAACTTCGCGAGGTGATTCAAGCCCAATATGGGCTAACAACTGGCCTGCATACCCGAGCAGAATCATTTTGTGCTCGACAAAGACACACATCCTTGGGTAAAGAGGTCCGATATTATTAATTTTTTTAGTTATATTTTTTCATTGACAGTATACTATTAAATATCAGGAATATTGGATGCTCTGTTTCAAACACAGTCCAGATTGCCGCGCAATGAATTATCTCATGCTTCTTGTCCAAAAACCATATCTAACTGGTTTTTAAAACGGTATCATTTTAATTTCCATTTCCTCCTCAACAAAGGAGAAAATAACATTTGATACTCTTTCTTTAACAAGCGGCTCTCTGAATTAGTTAGAATACCTCTTTTGCTACATCTACAACAAGAAGTATTAATATGAAAAAAAATGCATGGAGATTACCAGTGTGACACATTGGTCTAGTGGACAGGCAAACGCCTGGCATCTGGAAGGTATCGGGTTCGACACCCAGCTAGTGCTTTTTTTTTTTTGCTTTTTTTTATTATAAATCTTTGAAAAACAAAAACTGATGTTAAACCCATTTTTATCTCACTCAAAGAGTGATAAAATAGTTATTATTGGTAATGTTGATGTATGGGAAAGGGTTCCAAATCTCAATATGTCAATGGATTCCTCAAATGAAATTGAAAAAAGGGCCTATGGTGAGGGGGGAGCAGCTGAGTGTAGGAACAACTGTAAGGGAGCCCCTTTGGGGGTCTTTCTTTTTTGACTTTTTTGACGCGGTCGTCAGCTAGCTGGCGGTCGTCAGCGTAGCCAGTGGCCGGTAGCGTTAGCCCCAAAGCCATGTCCAATTTTTAAACTACATTACTTTCTTCCTTTTATTCACTCTGTACAGTCCCATGCTATCCTTTTCGAGTCTGTAAACAACTTTACAACATGAATTCAATGATGGGCAAGGTTTTACTTCTCATACGAAAGCGCCCAAACTTCGCGAGGTGATTCAAGCCCAATATGGGCTAACAACTGGCCTGCATACCCGAGCAGAATCATTTTGTGCTCGACAAAGACACACATCCTTGGGTAAAGAGGTCCGATATTATTAATTTTTTTAGTTATATTTTTTCATTGACAGTATACTATTAAATATCAGGAATATTGGATGCTCTGTTTCAAACACAGTCCAGATTGCCGCGCAATGAATTATCTCATGCTTCTTGTCCAAAAACCATATCTAACTGGTTTTTAAAACGGTATCATTTTAATTTCCATTTCCTCCTCAACAAAGGAGAAAATAACATTTGATACTCTTTCTTTAACAAGCGGCTCTCTGAATTAGTTAGAATACCTCTTTTGCTACATCTACAACAAGAAGTATTAATATGAAAAAAAATGCATGGAGATTACCAGTGTGACACATTGGTCTAGTGGACAGGCAAACGCCTGGCATCTGGAAGGTATCGGGTTCGACACCCAGCTAGTGCTTTTTTTTTTTTGCTTTTTTTTATTATAAATCTTTGAAAAACAAAAACTGATGTTAAACCCATTTTTATCTCACTCAAAGAGTGATAAAATAGTTATTGTTGGTAATGTTGATGTATGGGAAAGGGTTCCAAATCTCAATATGTCAATGGATTCCTCAAATGAAATTGAAAAAAGGGCCTATGGTGAGGGGGGAGCAGCTGAGTGTAGGAAAAACTGTAAGGGAGCCCCTTTGGGGGTCTTTCTTTTTTGACTTTTTTGACGCGGTCGTCAGCTAGCTGGCGGTCGTCAGCGTAGCCAGTGGCCGGTAGCGTTAGCCCCAAAGCCATGTCCAATTTTTAAACTACATTACTTTCTTCCTTTTATTCACTCTGTACAGTCCCATGCTATCCTTTTCGAGTCTGTAAACAACTTTACAACATGAATTCAATGATGGGCAAGGTTTTACTTCTCATACGAAAGCGCCCAAACTTCGCGAGGTGATTCAAGCCCAATATGGGCTAACAACTGGCCTGCATACCCGAGCAGAATCATTTTGTGCTCGACAAAGACACACATCCTTGGGTAAAGAGGTCCGATATTATTAATTTTTTTAGTTATATTTTTTCATTGACAGTATACTATTAAATATCAGGAATATTGGATGCTCTGTTTC
This sequence comes from Strongylocentrotus purpuratus, assembly GCF_000002235.5. Classification (NCBI taxonomy): domain Eukaryota; kingdom Metazoa; phylum Echinodermata; class Echinoidea; order Camarodonta; family Strongylocentrotidae; genus Strongylocentrotus; species Strongylocentrotus purpuratus. The sequence continues at coordinate 4,845,182 of NW_022145611.1, forward strand.
AAACACAGTCCAGATTGCCGCGCAATGAATTATCTCATGCTTCTTGTCCAAAAACCATATCTAACTGGTTTTTAAAACGGTATCATTTTAATTTCCATTTCCTTCTCAACAAAGGAGAAAATAACATTTGATACTCTTTCTTTAACAAGCGGCTCTCTGAATTAGTTAGAATACCTCTTTTGCTACATCTACAACAAGAAGTATTAATATGAAAAAAAATACATGGAGATTACCAGTGTGACACATTGGTCTAGTGGACAGGCAAACGCCTGGCATCTGGAAGGTATCGGGTTCGACACCCAGCTAGTGCTTTTTTTTTTTTTTTTTGCTTTTTTTTATTATAAATCTTTGAAAAATAAAAACTGATGTTAAACCCATTTTTATCTCACTCAAAGAGTGATAAAATAATTATTGTTGGTAATGTTGATGTATGGGAAAGGGTTCCAAATCTCAATATTATGTCAATGGATTCCTCAAATGAAATTGAAAAAAGGGCCTATGGTGAGGGGGGAGCAGCTGAGTGTAGGAACAACTGTAAGGGAGCCCCTTTGGGGGTCTTTTTTTTTTGGACTTTTTTGACGCGGTCGTCAGCTAGCTGGCGGTCGTCAGCGTAGCCAGTGGCCGGTAGCGTTAGCCCCAAAGCCATGTCCAATTTTTAAACTACATTACTTTCTTCCTTTTATTCACTCTGTACAGTCCCATGCTATCCTTTTCGAGTCTGTAAACAACTTTACAACATGAATTCAATGATGGGCAAGGTTTTACTTCTCATACGAAAGCGCCCAAACTTCGCGAGGTGATTCAAGCCCAATATGGGCTAACAACTGGCCTGCATACCCGAGCAGAATCATTTTGTGCTCGACAAAGACACACATCCTTGGGTAAAGAGGTCCGATATTATTAATTTTTTAGTTATATTTTTTCATTGACAGTATACTATTAAATATCAGGAATATTGGATGCTCTGTTTCAAATACAGTCCAGATTGCCGCGCAATGAATTATCTCATGCTTCTTGTCCAAAAACCATATCTAACTGGTTTTTAAAACGGTATCATTTTAATTTCCATTTCCTCCTCAACAAAGGAGAAAATAACATTTGATACTCTTTCTTTAACAAGCGGCTCTCTGAATTAGTTAGAATACCTCTTTTGCTACATCTACAACAAGAAGTATTAATATGAAAAAAAAATGCATGGAGATTACCAGTGTGACACATTGGTCTAGTGGACAGGCAAACGCCTGGCATCTGGAAGGTATCGGGTTCGACACCCGGCTAGTGCTTTTTTTTTTTTTTTTTTTTTTTTTTTATTATAAATCTTTGAAAAATAAAAACTGATGTTAAACCCATTTTTATCTCACTCAAAGAGTGATAAAATAATTATTGTTGGTAATGTTGATGTATGGGAAAGGGTTCCAAATCTCAATATGTCAATGGATTCCTCAAATGAAATTGAAAAAAGGGCCTATGGTGAGGGGGGGAGCAGCTGAGTGTAGGAACAACTGTAAGGGAGCCCCTTTGGGGGTCTTTTTTTTGGACTTTTTTGACGCGGTCGTCAGCGTAGCCAGTGGCCGGTAGCGTTAGCCCCAAAGCCATGTCCAATTTTTAAACTACATTACTTTCTTCCTTTTATTCACTCTGTACAGTCCCATGCTATCCTTTTCGAGTCTGTAAACAACTTTACAACATGAATTCAATGATGGGCAAGGTTTTACTTCTCATACGAAAGCGCCCAAACTTCGCGAGGTGATTCAAGCCCAATATGGGCTAACAACTGGCCTGCATACCCGAGCAGAATCATTTTGTGCTCGACAAAGACACACATCCTTGGGTAAAGAGGTCCGATATTATTAATTTTTTTAGTTATATTTTTTCATTGACAGTATACTATTAAATATCAGGAATATTGGATGCTCTGTTTCAAACACAGTCCAGATTGCCGCGCAATGAATTATCTCATGCTTCTTGTCCAAAAACCATATCTAACTGGTTTTTAAAACGGTATCATTTTAATTTCCATTTCCTCCTCAACAAAGGAGAAAATAACATTTGATACTCTTTCTTTAACAAGCGGCTCTCTGAATTAGTTAGAATACCTCTTTTGCTACATCTACAACAAGAAGTATTAATATGAAAAAAAATACATGGAGATTACCAGTGTGACACATTGGTCTAGTGGACAGGCAAACGCCTGGCATCTGGAAGGTATCGGGTTCGACACCCAGCTAGTGCTTTTTTTTTTTTTGCTTTTTTTTATTATAAATCTTTGAAAAACAAAAACTGATGTTAAACCCATTTTTATCTCACTCAAAGAGTGATAAAATAATTATTGTTGGTAATGTTGATGTATGGGAAAGGGTTCCAAATCTCAATATGTCAATGGATTCCTCAAATGAAATTGAAAAAAGGGCCTATGGTGAGGGGGGAGCAGCTGAGTGTAGGAAAAACTGTAAGGGAGCCCCTTTGGGGGTCTTTTTTTTTGACTTTTTTGACGCGGTCGTCAGCTAGCTGGCGGTCGTCAGCGTAGCCAGTGGCCGGTAGCGTTAGCCCCAAAGCCATGTCCAATTTTTAAACTACATTACTTTTTTCCTTTTATTCACTCTGTACAGTCCCATGCTATCCTTTTCGAGTCTGTAAACAACTTTACAACATGAATTCAATGATGGGCAAGGTTTTACTTCTCATATGAAAGCGCCCAAACTTCGCGAGGTGATTCAAGCCCAATATGGGCTAACAACTGGCCTGCATACCCGAGCAGAATCATTTTGTGCTCGACAAAGACACACATCCTTGGGTAAAGAGGTCCGATATTATTAATTTTTTTAGTTATATTTTTTCATTGACAGTATACTATTAAATATCAGGAATATTGGATGCTCTGTTTCAAATACAGTCCAGATTGCCGCGCAATGAATTATCTCATGCTTCTTGTCCAAAAACCATATCTAACTGGTTTTTAAAACGGTATCATTTTAATTTCCATTTCCTCCTCAACAAAGGAGAAAATAACATTTGATACTCTTTCTTTAACAAGCGGCTCTCTGAATTAGTTAGAATACCTCTTTTGCTACATCTACAACAAGAAGTATTAATATGAAAAAAAATACATGGAGATTACCAGTGTGACACATTGGTCTAGTGGACAGGCAAACGCCTGGCATCTGGAAGGTATCGGGTTCGACACCCAGCTAGTGCTTTTTTTTTTTTTTTTGCTTTTTTTTATTATAAATCTTTGAAAAATAAAAACTGATGTTAAACCCATTTTTATCTCACTCAAAGAGTGATAAAATAATTATTGTTGGTAATGTTGATGTATGGGAAAGGGTTCCAAATCTCAATATGTCAATGGATTCCTCAAATGAAATTGAAAAAAGGGCCTATGGTGAGGGGGGGAGCAGCTGAGTGTAGGAAAAACTGTAAGGGAGCCCCTTTGGGGGTCTTTTTTTTGGGACTTTTTTGACGCGGTCGTCAGCGTAGCCAGTGGCCGGTAGCGTTAGCCCCAAAGCCATGTCCAATTTTTAAACTACATTACTTTCTTCCTTTTATTCACTCTGTACAGTCCCATGCTATCCTTTTCGAGTCTGTAAACAACTTTACAACATGAATTCAATGATGGGCAAGGTTTTACTTCTCATATGAAAGCGCCCAAACTTCGCGAGGTGATTCAAGCCCAATATGGGCTAACAACTGGCCTGCATACCCGAGCAGAATCATTTTGTGCTCGACAAAGACACACATCCTTGGGTAAAGAGGTCCGATATTATTAATTTTTTTAGTTATATTTTTTCATTGACAGTATACTATTAAATATCAGGAATATTGGATGCTCTGTTTCAAACACAGTCCAGATTGCCGCGCAATGAATTATCTCATGCTTCTTGTCCAAAAACCATATCTAACTGGTTTTTAAAACGGTATCATTTTAATTTCCATTTCCTTCTCAACAAAGGAGAAAATAACATTTGATACTCTTTCTTTAACAAGCGGCTCTCTGAATTAGTTAGAATACCTCTTTTGCTACATCTACAACAAGAAGTATTAATATGAAAAAAAATACATGGAGATTACCAGTGTGACACATTGGTCTAGTGGACAGGCAAACGCCTGGCATCTGGAAGGTATCGGGTTCGACACCCAGCTAGTGCTTTTTTTTTTTTTTTTTGCTTTTTTTTATTATAAATCTTTGAAAAATAAAAACTGATGTTAAACCCATTTTTATCTCACTCAAAGAGTGATAAAATAATTATTGTTGGTAATGTTGATGTATGGGAAAGGGTTCCAAATCTCAATATGTCAATGGATTCCTCAAATGAAATTGAAAAAAGGGCCTATGGTGAGGGGGGAGCAGCTGAGTGTAGGAAAACTGTAAGGGAGCCCCTTTGGGGGTCTTTTTTTTGGGACTTTTTTGACGCGGTCGTCAGCTAGCTGGCGGTCGTCAGCGTAGCCAGTGGCCGGTAGCGTTAGCCCCAAAGCCATGTCCAATTTTTAAACTACATTACTTTCTTCCTTTTATTCACTCTGTACAGTCCCATGCTATCCTTTTCGAGTCTGTAAACAACTTTACAACATGAATTCAATGATGGGCAAGGTTTTACTTCTCATACGAAAGCGCCCAAACTTCGCGAGGTGATTCAAGCCCAATATGGGCTAACAACTGGCCTGCATACCCGAGCAGAATCATTTTGTGCTCGACAAAGACACACATCCTTGGGTAAAGAGGTCCGATATTATTAATTTTTTTAGTTATATTTTTTCATTGACAGTATACTATTAAATATCAGGAATATTGGATGCTCTGTTTCAAACACAGTCCAGATTGCCGCGCAATGAATTATCTCATGCTTCTTGTCCAAAAACCATATCTAACTGGTTTTTAAAACGGTATCATTTTAATTTCCATTTCCTCCTCAACAAAGGAGAAAATAACATTTGATACTCTTTCTTTAACAAGCGGCTCTCTGAATTAGTTAGAATACCTCTTTTGCTACATCTACAACAAGAAGTATTAATATGAAAAAAAATACATGGAGATTACCAGTGTGACACATTGGTCTAGTGGACAGGCAAACGCCTGGCATCTGGAAGGTATCGGGTTCGACACCCGGCTAGTGCTTTTTTTTTTTTTTTGCTTTTTTTTTTTATAAATCTTTGAAAAATAAAAACTGATGTTAAACCCATTTTTATCTCACTCAAAGAGTGATAAAATAATTATTGTTGGTAATGTTGATGTATGGGAAAGGGTTCCAAATCTCAATATGTCAATGGATTCCTCAAATGAAATTGAAAAAAGGGCCTATGGTGAGGGGGGAGCAGCTGAGTGTAGGAAAAACTGTAAGGGAGCCCCTTTGGGGTCTTTTTTTTTGGACTTTTTTGACGCGGTCGTCAGCTAGCTGGCGGTCGTCAGCGTAGCCAGTGGCCGGTAGCGTTAGCCCCAAAGCCATGTCCAATTTTTAAACTACATTACTTTCTTCCTTTTATTCACTCTGTACAGTCCCATGCTATCCTTTTCGAGTCTGTAAACAACTTTACAACATGAATTCAATGATGGGCAAGGTTTTACTTCTCATACGAAAGCGCCCAAACTTCGCGAGGTGATTCAAGCCCAATATGGGCTAACAACTGGCCTGCATACCCGAGCAGAATCATTTTGTGCTCGACAAAGACACACATCCTTGGGTAAAGAGGTCCGATATTATTAATTTTTTTAGTTATATTTTTTCATTGACAGTATACTATTAAATATCAGGAATATTGGATGCTCTGTTTCAAACACAGTCCAGATTGCCGCGCAATGAATTATCTCATGCTTCTTGTCCAAAAACCATATCTAACTGGTTTTTAAAACGGTATCATTTTAATTTCCATTTCCTCCTCAACAAAGGAGAAAATAACATTTGATACTCTTTCTTTAACAAGCGGCTCTCTGAATTAGTTAGAATACCTCTTTTGCTACATCTACAACAAGAAGTATTAATATGAAAAAAAATACATGGAGATTACCAGTGTGACACATTGGTCTAGTGGACAGGCAAACGCCTGGCATCTGGAAGGTATCGGGTTCGACACCCGGCTAGTGCTTTTTTTTTTTTTTTGCTTTTTTTTTTTATAAATCTTTGAAAAATAAAAACTGATGTTAAACCCATTTTTATCTCACTCAAAGAGTGATAAAATAATTATTGTTGGTAATGTTGATGTATGGGAAAGGGTTCCAAATCTCAATAATGTCAATGGATTCCTCAAATGAAATTGAAAAAAGGGCCTATGGTGAGGGGGGAGCAGCTGAGTGTAGGAAAAACTGTAAGGGAGCCCCTTTGGGGGTCTTTTTTTTTGGACTTTTTTGACGCGGTCGTCAGCTAGCTGGCGGTCGTCAGCGTAGCCAGTGGCCGGTAGCGTTAGCCCCAAAGCCATGTCCAATTTTTAAACTACATTACTTTCTTCCTTTTATTCACTCTGTACAGTCCCATGCTATCCTTTTCGAGTCTGTAAACAACTTTACAACATGAATTCAATGATGGGCAAGGTTTTACTTCTCATATGAAAGCGCCCAAACTTCGCGAGGTGATTCAAGCCCAATATGGGCTAACAACTGGCCTGCATACCCGAGCAGAATCATTTTGTGCTCGACAAAGACACACATCCTTGGGTAAAGAGGTCCGATATTATTAATTTTTTTAGTTATATTTTTTCATTGACAGTATACTATTAAATATCAGGAATATTGGATGCTCTGTTTCAAACACAGTCCAGATTGCCGCGCAATGAATTATCTCATGCTTCTTGTCCAAAAACCATATCTAACTGGTTTTTAAAACGGTATCATTTTAATTTCCATTTCCTCCTCAACAAAGGAGAAAATAACATTTGATACTCTTTCTTTAACAAGCGGCTCTCTGAATTAGTTAGAATACCTCTTTTGCTACATCTACAACAAGAAGTATTAATATGAAAAAAAATACATGGAGATTACCAGTGTGACACATTGGTCTAGTGGACAGGCAAACGCCTGGCATCTGGAAGGTATCGGGTTCGACACCCAGCTAGTGCTTTTTTTTTTTTTTGCTTTTTTTTATTATAAATCTTTGAAAAATAAAAACTGATGTTAAACCCATTTTTATCTCACTCAAAGAGTGATAAAATAATTATTGTTGGTAATGTTGATGTATGGGAAAGGGTTCCAAATCTCAATATGTCAATGGATTCCTCAAATGAAATTGAAAAAAGGGCCTATGGTGAGGGGGGAGCAGCTGAGTGTAGGAAAAACTGTAAGGGAGCCCCTTTGGGGGTCTTTTTTTTGGACTTTTTTGACGCGGTCGTCAGCTAGCTGGCGGTCGTCAGCGTAGCCAGTGGCCGGTAGCGTTAGCCCCAAAGCCATGTCCAATTTTTAAACTACATTACTTTCTTCCTTTTATTCACTCTGTACAGTCCCATGCTATCCTTTTCGAGTCTGTAAACAACTTTACAACATGAATTCAATGATGGGCAAGGTTTTACTTCTCATATGAAAGCGCCCAAACTTCGCGAGGTGATTCAAGCCCAATATGGGCTAACAACTGGCCTGCATACCCGAGCAGAATCATTTTGTGCTCGACAAAGACACACATCCTTGGGTAAAGAGGTCCGATATTATTAATTTTTTTAGTTATATTTTTTCATTGACAGTATACTATTAAATATCAGGAATATTGGATGCTCTGTTTCAAACACAGTCCAGATTGCCGCGCAATGAATTATCTCATGCTTCTTGTCCAAAAACCATATCTAACTGGTTTTTAAAACGGTATCATTTTAATTTCCATTTCCTCCTCAACAAAGGAGAAAATAACATTTGATACTCTTTCTTTAACAAGCGGCTCTCTGAATTAGTTAGAATACCTCTTTTGCTACATCTACAACAAGAAGTATTAATATGAAAAAAAATACATGGAGATTACCAGTGTGACACATTGGTCTAGTGGACAGGCAAACGCCTGGCATCTGGAAGGTATCGGGTTCGACACCCAGCTAGTGCTTTTTTTTTTTTTTTTGCTTTTTTTTATTATAAATCTTTGAAAAATAAAAACTGATGTTAAACCCATTTTTATCTCACTCAAAGAGTGATAAAATAATTATTGTTGGTAATGTTGATGTATGGGAAAGGGTTCCAAATCTCAATATGTCAATGGATTCCTCAAATGAAATTGAAAAAAGGGCCTATGGTGAGGGGGAGCAGCTGAGTGTAGGAAAAACTGTAAGGGAGCCCCTTTGGGGGTCTTTTTTTTGGACTTTTTTGACGCGGTCGTCAGCTAGCTGGCGGTCGTCAGCGTAGCCAGTGGCCGGTAGCGTTAGCCCCAAAGCCATGTCCAATTTTTAAACTACATTACTTTCTTCCTTTTATTCACTCTGTACAGTCCCATGCTATCCTTTTCGAGTCTGTAAACAACTTTACAACATGAATTCAATGATGGGCAAGGTTTTACTTCTCATACGAAAGCGCCCAAACTTCGCGAGGTGATTCAAGCCCAATATGGGCTAACAACTGGCCTGCATACCCGAGCAGAATCATTTTGTGCTCGACAAAGACACACATCCTTGGGTAAAGAGGTCCGATATTATTAATTTTTTTAGTTATATTTTTTCATTGACAGTATACTATTAAATATCAGGAATATTGGATGCTCTGTTTCAAACACAGTCCAGATTGCCGCGCAATGAATTATCTCATGCTTCTTGTCCAAAAACCATATCTAACTGGTTTTTAAAACGGTATCATTTTAATTTCCATTTCCTCCTCAACAAAGGAGAAAATAACATTTGATACTCTTTCTTTAACAAGCGGCTCTCTGAATTAGTTAGAATACCTCTTTTGCTACATCTACAACAAGAAGTATTAATATGAAAAAAAATACATGGAGATTACCAGTGTGACACATTGGTCTAGTGGACAGGCAAACGCCTGGCATCTGGAAGGTATCGGGTTCGACACCCAGCTAGTGCTTTTTTTTTTTTTTTGCTTTTTTTTATTATAAATCTTTGAAAAATAAAAACTGATGTTAAACCCATTTTTATCTCACTCAAAGAGTGATAAAATAATTATTGTTGGTAATGTTGATGTATGGGAAAGGGTTCCAAATCTCAATATGTCAATGGATTCCTCAAATGAAATTGAAAAAAGGGCCTATGGTGAGGGGGGAGCAGCTGAGTGTAGGAACAACTGTAAGGGAGCCCCTTTGGGGGTCTTTTTTTTTGGACTTTTTTGACGCGGTCGTCAGCTAGCTGGCGGTCGTCAGCGTAGCCAGTGGCCGGTAGCGTTAGCCCCAAAGCCATGTCCAATTTTTAAACTACATTACTTTCTTCCTTTTATTCACTCTGTACAGTCCCATGCTATCCTTTTCGAGTCTGTAAACAACTTTACAACATGAATTCAATGATGGGTAAGGTTTTACTTCTCATACGAAAGCGCCCAAACTTCGCGAGGTGATTCAAGCCCAATATGGGCTAACAACTGGCCTGCATACCCGAGCAGAATCATTTTGTGCTCGACAAAGACACACATCCTTGGGTAAAGAGGTCCGATATTATTAATTTTTTTAGTTATATTTTTTCATTGACAGTATACTATTAAATATCAGGAATATTGGATGCTCTGTTTCAAACACAGTCCAGATTGCCGCGCAATGAATTATCTCATGCTTCTTGTCCAAAAACCATATCTAACTGGTTTTTAAAACGGTATCATTTTAATTTCCATTTCCTCCTCAACAAAGGAGAAAATAACATTTGATACTCTTTCTTTAACAAGCGGCTCTCTGAATTAGTTAGAATACCTCTTTTGCTACATCTACAACAAGAAGTATTAATATGAAAAAAAATACATGGAGATTACCAGTGTGACACATTGGTCTAGTGGACAGGCAAACGCCTGGCATCTGGAAGGTATCGGGTTCGACACCCAGCTAGTGCTTTTTTTTTTTTTTTGCTTTTTTTTTATTATAAATCTTTGAAAAATAAAAACTGATGTTAAACCCATTTTTATCTCACTCAAAGAGTGATAAAATAATTATTGTTGGTAATGTTGATGTATGGGAAAGGGTTCCAAATCTCAATATGTCAATGGATTCCTCAAATGAAATTGAAAAAAGGGCCTATGGTGAGGGGGAGCAGCTGAGTGTAGGAAAAACTGTAAGGGAGCCCCTTTGGGGGTCTTTTTTTTGGGACTTTTTTTGACGCGGTCGTCAGCTAGCTGGCGGTCGTCAGCGTAGCCAGTGGCCGGTAGCGTTAGCCCCAAAGCCATGTCCAATTTTTAAACTACATTACTTTCTTCCTTTTATTCACTCTGTACAGTCCCATGCTATCCTTTTCGAGTCTGTAAACAACTTTACAACATGAATTCAATGATGGGCAAGGTTTTACTTCTCATATGAAAGCGCCCAAACTTCGCGAGGTGATTCAAGCCCAATATGGGCTAACAACTGGCCTGCATACCCGAGCAGAATCATTTTGTGCTCGACAAAGACACACATCCTTGGGTAAAGAGGTCCGATATTATTAATTTTTTAGTTATATTTTTTCATTGACAGTATACTATTAAATATCAGGAATATTGGATGCTCTGTTTCAAACACAGTCCAGATTGCCGCGCAATGAATTATCTCATGCTTCTTGTCCAAAAACCATATCTAACTGGTTTTTAAAACGGTATCATTTTAATTTCCATTTCCTCCTCAACAAAGGAGAAAATAACATTTGATACTCTTTCTTTAACAAGCGGCTCTCTGAATTAGTTAGAATACCTCTTTTGCTACATCTACAACAAGAAGTATTAATATGAAAAAAAATACATGGAGATTACCAGTGTGACACATTGGTCTAGTGGACAGGCAAACGCCTGGCATCTGGAAGGTATCGGGTTCGACACCCAGCTAGTGCTTTTTTTTTTTTTTTTTTTTTTTTTTTTTATATAATCTTTGAAAAATAAAAACTGATGTTAAACCCATTTTTATCTCACTCAAAGAGTGATAAAATAATTATTGTTGGTAATGTTGATGTATGGGAAAGGGTTCCAAATCTCAATATGTCAATGGATTCCTCAAATGAAATTGAAAAAAGGGCCTATGGTGAGGGGGGAGCAGCTGAGTGTAGGAAAACTGTAAGGGAGCCCCTTTGGGGGTCTTTTTTTGGACTTTTTTGACGCGGTCGTCAGCTAGCTGGCGGTCGTCAGCGTAGCCAGTGGCCGGTAGCGTTAGCCCCAAAGCCATGTCCAATTTTTAAACTACATTACTTTCTTCCTTTTATTCACTCTGTACAGTCCCATGCTATCCTTTTCGAGTCTGTAAACAACTTTACAACATGAATTCAATGATGGGCAAGGTTTTACTTCTCATATGAAAGCGCCCAAACTTCGCGAGGTGATTCAAGCCCAATATGGGCTAACAACTGGCCTGCATACCCGAGCAGAATCATTTTGTGCTCGACAAAGACACACATCCTTGGGTAAAGAGGTCCGATATTATTAATTTTTTTAGTTATATTTTTTCATTGACAGTATACTATTAAATATCAGGAATATTGGATGCTCTGTTTCAAACACAGTCCAGATTGCCGCGCAATGAATTATCTCATGCTTCTTGTCCAAAAACCATATCTAACTGGTTTTTAAAACGGTATCATTTTAATTTCCATTTCCTCCTCAACAAAGGAGAAAATAACATTTGATACTCTTTCTTTAACAAGCGGCTCTCTGAATTAGTTAGAATACCTCTTTTGCTACATCTACAACAAGAAGTATTAATATGAAAAAAAATACATGGAGATTACCAGTGTGACACATTGGTCTAGTGGACAGGCAAACGCCTGGCATCTGGAAGGTATCGGGTTCGACACCCAGCTAGTGCTTTTTTTTTTTTTTTTGCTTTTTTTATTATAAATCTTTGAAAAATAAAAACTGATGTTAAACCCATTTTTATCTCACTCAAAGAGTGATAAAATAATTATTGTTGGTAATGTTGATGTATGGGAAAGGGTTCCAAATCTCAATATGTCAATGGATTCCTCAAATGAAATTGAAAAAAGGGCCTATGGTGAGGGGGGAGCAGCTGAGTGTAGGAAAAACTGTAAGGGAGCCCCTTTGGGGGTCTTTTTTTTGGACTTTTTTGACGCGGTCGTCAGCTAGCTGGCGGTCGTCAGCGTAGCCAGTGGCCGGTAGCGTTAGCCCCAAAGCCATGTCCAATTTTTAAACTACATTACTTTCTTCCTTTTATTCACTCTGTACAGTCCCATGCTATCCTTTTCGAGTCTGTAAACAACTTTACAACATGAATTCAATGATGGGCAAGGTTTTACTTCTCATATGAAGCGCCCAAACTTCGCGAGGTGATTCAAGCCCAATATGGGCTAACAACTGGCCTGCATACCCGAGCAGAATCATTTTGTGCTCGACAAAGACACACATCCTTGGGTAAAGAGGTCCGATATTATTAATTTTTTTAGTTATATTTTTTCATTGACAGTATACTATTAAATATCAGGAATATTGGATGCTCTGTTTCAAACACAGTCCAGATTGCCGCGCAATGAATTATCTCATGCTTCTTGTCCAAAAACCATATCTAACTGGTTTTTAAAACGGTATCATTTTAATTTCCATTTCCTCCTCAACAAAGGAGAAAATAACATTTGATACTCTTTCTTTAACAAGCGGCTCTCTGAATTAGTTAGAATACCTCTTTTGCTACATCTACAACAAGAAGTATTAATATGAAAAAAAAAATACATGGAGATTACCAGTGTGACACATTGGTCTAGTGGACAGGCAAACGCCTGGCATCTGGAAGGTATCGGGTTCGACACCCAGCTAGTGCTTTTTTTTTTTTTTTTTTGCTTTTTTTTATTATAAATCTTTGAAAAATAAAAACTGATGTTAAACCCATTTTTATCTCACTCAAAGAGTGATAAAATAATTATTGTTGGTAATGTTGATGTATGGGAAAGGGTTCCAAATCTCAATATGTCAATGGATTCCTCAAATGAAATTGAAAAAAGGGCCTATGGTGAGGGGGGAGCAGCTGAGTGTAGGAAAAACTGTAAGGGAGCCCCTTTGGGGGTCTTTTTTTTTGACTTTTTTGACGCGGTCGTCAGCTAGCTGGCGGTCGTCAGCGTAGCCAGTGGCCGGTAGCGTTAGCCCCAAAGCCATGTCCATTTTTAAACTACATTACTTTCTTCCTTTTATTCACTCTGTACAGTCCCATGCTATCCTTTTCGAGTCTGTAAACAACTTTACAACATGAATTCAATGATGGGCAAGGTTTTACTTCTCATATGAAAGCGCCCAAACTTCGCGAGGTGATTCAAGCCCAATATGGGCTAACAACTGGCCTGCATACCCGAGCAGAATCATTTTGTGCTCGACAAAGACACACATCCTTGGGTAAAGAGGTCCGATATTATTAATTTTTTTAGTTATATTTTTTCATTGACAGTATACTATTAAATATCAGGAATATTGGATGCTCTGTTTCAAACACAGTCCAGATTGCCGCGCAATGAATTATCTCATGCTTCTTGTCCAAAAACCATATCTAACTGGTTTTTAAAACGGTATCATTTTAATTTCCATTTCCTCCTCAACAAAGGAGAAAATAACATTTGATACTTTCTTTCTTTAACAAGCGGCTCTCTGAATTAGTTAGAATACCTCTTTTGCTACATCTACAACAAGAAGTATTAATATGAAAAAAATACATGGAGATTACCAGTGTGACACATTGGTCTAGTGGACAGGCAAACGCCTGGCATCTGGAAGGTATCGGGTTCGACACCCAGCTAGTGCTTTTTTTTTTTTTTTTTTCTTTTTTTTATTATAAATCTTTGAAAAATAAAAACTGATGTTAAACCCATTTTTATCTCACTCAAAGAGTGATAAAATAATTATTGTTGGTAATGTTGATGTATGGGAAAGGGTTTCAAAATCTCAATATGTCAATGGATTCCTCAAATGAAATTGAAAAAAAGGGCCTATGGTGAGGGGGGAGCAGCTGAGTGTAGGAAAAACTGTAGGGAGCCCCTTTGGGGGTCTTTTTTTTTGGACTTTTTTGACGCGGTCGTCACAGCTAGCTGGCGGTCGTCAGCGTAGCCAGTGGCCGGTAGCGTTAGCCCCAAAGCCATGTCCAATTTTTAAACTACATTACTTTCTTCCTTTTATTCACTCTGTACAGTCCCATGCTATCCTTTTCGAGTCTGTAAACACTTTACAACATGAATTCAATGATGGCAAGGTTTTACTTCTCATATGAAAGCGCCCAAACTTCGCGAGGTGATTCAAGCCCAATATGGGCTAACAACTGGCCTGCATACCCGAGCAGAATCATTTTGTGCTCGACAAAGACACACATCTTGGGTAAAGAGGTCCGATATTATTAATTTTTTTAGTTATATTTTTTCATTGACAGTATACTATTTAAATATCAGGAATATTGGATGCTCTGTTTCAAACACAGTCCAGATTGCCGCGCAATGAATTATCTCATGCTTCTTGTCCAAAACCATATCTAACTGGTTTTTAAAACGGTATCATTTTAATTTCCATTCCTCCTCAACAAAGGAGAAAATAACATTTGATACTCTTTCTTTAACAAGCGGCTCTCTGAACTTAGTTAGATTATACTCTTTTGCTACACATCTACCACCAAGAGTATTAATATGAAAAAAAACATGGAGATTGACCAGTGTGACACATTGTCTAGTGGACAAGCAAA